>NW_024582065.1:5670486-5700756 GCF_017639235.1 Corvus kubaryi | reverse complement strand
GGGATGCCCGGGGCGTCGCCGCCCCCGCCCCAGGCCGGGCCGCCAGGAAGGGCCGCGGGCCCCGAGCAGCGCGGGGAGGCGGCGGAGGAGCGGCGGGTGCCGCACAGGCCGGGGGAGGAGCGGGGGCCGGGCCCGGCGGGGCGGGGAGGGGCCGAGCGGAGGAGGCGGTGGCGGCGCTGACCCTGCGGGGTCCCGGGGTCGGTTCCGAGGGTTCCCCTGTCAGGGTGGCAGCGTTACTGAGCGGTCGGGACTCAGTCCCTGGGGCGGGTGCTGGAGGGGCAAACCTCGGCTCGTTCGGCCGGGGACTCAGCAGCGTGGCTCGGTGCCTTTGTCAGCGGGGAGCAGCCGGGTGAAGGAGTCACGTTCCGCTCCAAGGGCTGGGCTATAAACCCAGGTGTGGGACCGACGCTCCCCACGGCGCCTTCTCTCCACGGCGTCCCTGACAGGCACCGACCACCGGCGGAGGCTGTGCTGCCGGGATTGCGAGAAATTGAACGACCCTCGTGACTTACACGAGGTCTTCTCAGAAAAGGCAGTGCGTGGCCTGGCGGGGAGGGCTCCCAGCCCCGTCCGGAGGGCACGGAGCGCTCCCGGCCCCGCTCGCCGGAACCGCGGCTGTTGCCCAGCCAAGGTGCGGGCAGAGGGGCGGTGTCGCCCGGCTTCGTCGCGGGCTTGTGGCGTCATCGCCGCGCGCCGCAGCGGCAGAGGGGAAGCGGCGGTGTGGTGGCCGTGCCGCGGCGCAGCAGCCGGAGCGATGCCGGGCCAGAAGTCCTTCCGCCGGCGCAGGGAGGACGAGGAGGAGGAGGAGGAGGACGAGCAGCTCGCCGAGGAGGTCAGGTGGGTCGGGAGCCGGCGGGGAACCCGACCGGGTCCAGCAGGAAACCCAGCCGCGCCCGGTGGTACGGCGGTCGGGGGTGGAGACAGGACGGGACCCCGGGTCTGCTTTAGTCCAGCAGTGCAGTGTCCGGCTGTCACGACATGGTGTCATGTCGTCAGACCGTCACGGTATGGGCTGTGAGCGGTGGCGTCGCATCATATTGTCCTGTTGAACCACTGTGTTATGGCGTGACGTCACAGCGTTACATTGAGCCCAGAAGTTACGGGTTCCTCTCAGTTTAGAGAGAAACACTTGAGATTTTAATTCACCACCAACTTTCTTCAGAGTCACTCATGCCTGGATGTATTTTAGCTCGTCCTTCTTAAACTGGCTTCTTTTTCAAGCCTTTAAGTGTTTGGGTGCTGCCTTCCTCAGCTGAGGGAAGGCATCAGAGAGGAACAAATCCAGCAGGTGTCTTGTTTTTGGTTTTTTTTCTGATTGCTCAAATGCATGGAATTGCTTAAATAAATAGAAAATTCCTATTTAACTTGAAACCTGGAAAGTGGATGCTGATATGCAGAGGTTTAGGACAAAGTCAGATAGAAAATTCTGTGTTAACTGCAGAAAATAAAAGAAATTCATTAAAACCAAACCATTAAGTACTAAGTCAAATGTATTTTTTTTGTTTAGGTTAAAACTTGAGGAAGCCAAAGAAGTTCAGAGCCTCAGAAAGCGACCCAATGGGGTGAGGTAAGGGATGTGGCAGTGGGGAGGGGAATTTATGTTTTGTCCAGGGGTGTGATGTGACAGTCAATTTCTCTCATCATTTGCCTCCTCCCAGTATGAACTGTTATGTCAGATACTGCCAAAATTATGTTCTTGACAGAGGCATTTCTGTGTTAAAGCCTGAGGATGGAAAAGACAGGGAGACTTAGAGAAGGATAAAGCAATGCAGTATTGTTGGTACTGTGTTTCCTTCTGCTGAATTTTATCTTCTTTCTTTATCTGCCTGACCAGTGCTGTAGCTCTGCTGGTGGGAGAGAAGTTGCAAGAAGAAGCCACACTTGTGGTAAGTGCTGGACAATCCCATCACCTCGGGGCTCAGATGTGATGGTGTGAGAACACTGACTGTGTGAGTCTGGCCTGGGGTGTCACAACTCAATTCCTAAATGTTTCCTGAATACTAGCATTAAACTAGAGGGAAGCTTCAGGGGTTTTTGTTATTTCTTGTTTTACAGGATGACCCATTTAAGATAAAATCTGGGGGAATGGTGGACATGAAGAAGCTGAAAGAAAGAGGCAAGGACAGGTGGGAGCATGTGAGCTCTGAAAATTATCCCTGGGCTAGTATTTAATGACAACTGGTAATTAATTAACCAGAGGTTGTGTCACTTTGAAGAGTTTCCTATAATGCAGTCTGGCCAGTTACTTTTGCCCTAAATTGTTAAATTACTTTAAAAAACCCAACACACACACCCGTCCCCCAAAAAACCCAAACAGCCAACAAAAATCCCCACCAAAACCTGAAAACATTGTGGTTTCCACTTAGGATTAATGAAGAGGAAGATCTGAACTTGGGAACTTCCTTCTCAGCAGAAACCAACAGGCGGGATGAAGATGCTGACATGTGAGTTGTGCTGTGTTGTGTCTCTGATGTTGAATCAGGCTGGGTAGCCCCTCACCATTTATTTCTTTTATGTCTTGGATTCTGAATAGTCCCAGGACATCTTCCCAGTTCTCACTGAAATTGTTCCTTGCCCTTTCACTTAGGCCTGCCAGAATTGAGAAGGCTTTTTCATGGACAAAGCTGGGAGGTGCCAACCAGCCAGCTTGGCACCAAATCCCAGTGGGAGCCTTCCCTGTTGGCTGTAAAAGAGCTTGGAAGATCTGATTATTTCTTGGGCAATTAATTCTTGCTACTGATATTAGCTGAGTGCTTTTGGAGAGATAATCCTTTCTCCCAGCTGCCAGGACAAGGATGCAGCTGTGCTCCAGCAGTGCTGGGACAGAGTACAGGAACAGAATTAAATGCCCTGTCCCTTGTGTGCTGCTGTTTAGGATGAAGTACATTGAGACTGAGCTGAAGAAGAGAAAGGGAATTGTGGAGAACGAGGAGCAGAAGGTGAAGCTTAAGAATGCCGAGGACTCCCTGTACGAGCTGCCAGAGAACATCCGTGTCTCCTCTGCCAAGAAGACTGAGGAGATGTTGTCCAACCAGATGCTGAGCGGCATTCCTGAAGTGGACCTGGGAATTGAGTATGTGTTTCAGAGATCTGTGGGTGATGGCCAGGATTGCCAGGATGAGCAGCTGTTTGTTGGCAGAGCAGCGCTATGGCTGGATTACACAGGCTCAGTTTGGGCTGGGGTGGGATTGAGCCTTGTTCTGGATTGGTGTGGTGACTAGCACAGCACGTGCTACACAGCCTACACAGCCCCAGGGGTCAGTGCAGCTCCATCCCGTGACCTCTGGGAAAAGGCTCTTAACTTCTGTGACCTGACCCCTCCTGCAGCTTTCTGCAGGACCCCTTTATGCCCTGCACTGAAGCGATGCACAAAGATGGGAGCTTCCATTTTGCCTTTGAAACAGTGTCTGTTTCTGTAGCGCTGCCTCCTCTCTCAAAAACTGCATCAGATGGCACAGCAGTGCTGTTACTATCCTCCAAATCCACTTAGCACTTCTGTGCCTGCTACCCTTTCTAACTATGACTGAGTATTTTTTCTTTTGTTTTTCTTCAAGTGCAAAAATAAAAAACATCATCTCAACTGAAGAGGCCAAGGCCAAGCTGCTGGCAGAGCAGCAGAACAAAAAGAAAGACAGCGAAACTTCCTTTGTTCCCACCAACATGGCTGTTAATTATGTCCAGCACAACAGATGTAAGTCTTGAGTGTCTCTCCTGACCCAGCTGGGACAGAGAAATTAGTCCATGTATCAGCATGTCTGATTGCTTTTCCTGGGATGCTCAGATAGACCCCATCTGGCCTGGTCTTTTTCTTCTGTCCATTGGCAAGGAGAAGGATGTATTTCTCATGGCTGGGCTTTCTGAACTCCCAGCTGATGCTGCCTCATAAATTTCAAGATGTTTTCTTTAAGTTGTGCCTTGTGTGTTGGAAATGATGGTGAATGATGGAGAGACTCCAGTTTGTAGGCTGCCAGAGCAGACAGGTGGCCAAGCAAACACAGACCTTATTGGACAGGAGATGGGAATTAATTTCTGTGTGATCCTCTGATGCTGCAGACATGTAAAGGAAAGGCAGCCTTTTGCTGTGTCCTTCCATGCTTACAGGGGTGATGGGAATCAGGCCGGTGTGTTTTGATGGAAGTGAAGAGTGTTTGGGCCACTTGAAATAGTGCTGTTGAAATTTGCTGTGCCCTATCTTGCCTAATTATCCACAGAAACTAATTCTAAGGAGGTTTGTTCTGAGCTTCTGTTGTTTCTGGTAGAGATCACTTACAGCAAAGGCCATAGACATTTATCCATCTGGGTAAGAGTGCTCCAGATAATATTCCTTATCTGATGTTTTTCTTCTTGCAGTTTATCATGAGGAGCTGAATGCACCAGTGCGAAGGAACAAAGAGGAGCCAAAGCCCCGTCCCCTGAGGGTGGGGGACACAGAGAGGCCAGAACCTGAGCGTAAGTTCCAAATCTGAATGGTCGTAGGGAGACACTGAAACTTCAGGGGTCTTGTACAGAGGAACGATCTGGCTCTGCTTACCTCCTCTTCTTTGAGTGCCCTGAGGTAGTGGGAGTGGAACAATCCAAGTCCAAGAGAGCCGGCTGTTGCACTACTAGATCACACCTGAAACCCTCTGGATGGAGGATGTCTGTAGAGATGCTCAGGGGTGGAGTGGTGGAGGTCACAACTGAAGTGTATTGCCAAAACTGACAAGGGTTTGGTGGAAGCTGGAATAGCAAAGGGTGTAAGGCAATAACCTCACATAGTGAGGGGCTGTCTAAGGGAGGTGGCAGAGTCAGGAAATATATCCCTGTCCTTTCACATGAGACAAAATTTCCTTCTCTTTCTTTTGAAGGGTCTCCTCCAAATCGCAAACGTCCCCTCAATGAAAAAGCTACAGATGATTATCACTATGAGAAGTTCAAAAAGATGAACAGGCGCTACTGATGAATGTGGACTGAAGCCTTTGGAGTTGTTCTTATTATATATTTTCCATTAATAAAGGATTTTGTGTCAGTGACCTGCGATGGATGTTGGGAAGAGTCACAACCTTCACATGCTGATGTTACCTATGAAGCTTTTCCTCTGTGATCTTGTAGTGAATCAGTTTGCAGGTGATTGTGAACTCTTTGGTTGGTGAAACCTTGTATATAACTATGTTCTTATAAATGAAGTTTTGTAATGGAAAATAAGCTTTCATGGTTGGCATTTTTTAGTGAGAAAACAATTTGGCTTTTATAGATTTTTCTTTTCACCATCTTAAAAAAATACTTTAAAAAAGATCCTTTAAAAGCAGCAATACTGTTTGCTTTGTAAACGTAAAGCTCTTGGGAGCTTGTTTTCTTGTCCACATGTGTTCCCCACAAGTGCAGTGTGGGTACTTGTAGTAAAGATTTGTTACCTGAAAATAGTAAAAGTGTTTTTTAAGTTATCATAGCATTTTTTCTTCTGGAATTCATGCTGATGGTTTTTTCCTGGTTTGTGGGTTTTGGTGGTGCTGATGGCCAGGTTGTCCCATCACTCAGAAGTGACAGCTCCAGGGTGGGGAGGGACAACCTCAGATTTTACTTTTTCTCAGAAAAGGAGAAGAATCTCTATGCCAGGCCAGGGGTGAGTTTGCCCCTGGTCTTGTGCCCTGGACAGGGGTGGCTCCCCTGAGCAGGTGGCCTTAAACTGAGATGGGAGATTTAGATTAGATACTAGAAACAAATGTTTCACTGTTCAGGTGGTCAGGCTTTGGAATAGGCTACCCGGGGAGGTGATGGAGTCACCATTGCTGGAGGTGTTTAAGAGGCGTCTGGATGCATCAGGGTGCTGCGGGTTTTAGTGGTTTAGGGGTTACAGTGGCAGTGCTAAATGGACGGTTGGACATGATAGTGTTAAAGGTCGCTTCTAACCATGATGATTCTTTGATTCCTCTCGTCTAACACCCGGAGATACAGCCACAGAGTGCAATATTTAATAACTCCACGGCGCGGCTCTCCCTGCCCCTGCCACCAGCAGCGGGTGCTCGCCCAAGCATGGCGGCGGCCCCTCAGCGCTGTCCCCGCCCGTTCCCGCCCAAACATGGCGCCCGTCCCTCAGCGCCGGCCCCGCCTCCCCCCGCACCCGCGATGGCGGCGGCGGAAGCGGCGCCGAGGGGCGGAAGCGGCGGCAGGACGGCGGGGCCGGGCGGGCAATGAAGCTGCGGCGGGGCGTGCTGCGGGCGGCCCTGGCGCTGGTGCTGCTGCCGCTCCTCACGCCGGCCGGCGCCGTGGAGCCCATCAGCCTGGGACTCGCCATCGCGGGTGCCGCTGCTTCGGCCCTCACCGGCTTCATCTCCTACCCGCGGCTCTACTGCTACTTCAGGGAGTGCTGCCTGTATCGGCGCGACCAGCGCGCCGCCGCCGGTGCGGGACCGGGATGGGCTGAGGGGAGGTGGCGGGAGGGCGCCGGGGCAGCGGCGGCGCCGGGAGCCGGGCAGAGCCCGCGAGGCCTCCCCGTGGGCCGTCGCTCCAGCCCGGCGGGCCCTTTGCCCCCTGCCCGGGGCTGGCGGCCGCCACAGCGGGCGGGGTGACCCCGCGTCCCGCCCGCTCCCCGCCGCTGATAGTGTGGTCTCTCCATGCAGCTCTGCAGGAGACTTTGGACAAGAGGCTGTTCGGGCAGCACTTGGTGAGCAGGGTGGTTGTAAAAGCCGTGAGGGGCTTCTTGAACAACACCAACGCCAAAAAACCTCTCGCGCTTTCCTTGCACGGGTGGACTGGAACAGGCAAAAACTTTGTCAGTAAGATCGTCGCCGAAAGTATTTATAAAAAAGGTCTGCAGAGTAAATATGTCCATCAGTTCGTGGCAACTTTACACTTTCCTCACGCTCACAGCATCAATCTCTACAAGGTAAGAATGAGCTGTGCTGCAATGAGTTACAAATGTCATGGCATGATAAGTGCTACAGACCTAGATGTTATTTTATGCAGTAACGTGTATGCAATGTCAGTTTTGGAATCTTCTGTACAGAACTCTGTAGATCCTAACATCCATCAGGATTGGTTTTCCCGTGAATGTAAAGTTTTTTGCGTGTGTTTTGAGCCTCTCTTTAGGGGAAGAGTGATATGGTTTAATTTTCATTCTGCATTTTGCTTGGAGATGGGACTGACTGACGGATAAACATGATTCCTGGTTAGGTGTTATGTTGGTGGACACTGCAAAAAACCAAAATGTTCATGGCTCTGGGAAACAACCCGGTGACCCCCAGGTTTGTCAGGCACCATGGCAAGCTGTCACTGGCTCTCTGAGGCATCATTGTCTGTTCTGCTGCACACTGAGCAGGTTATTTCGTTTTCTGTGGATCCATTTCCCATCTGTAAAGCAAAATCACAAAATACTCTGCTGCCAGAAAGATACAGATAAATGTGTTTGGAATTGCGTGAGTTCTGTAGGCAGGGAGGTACCATGGAGCAGTAGCTCAGATGTGTTTTATGGGGGTTTTTTTGTTCTTTGTTCACAACACAGTTTGAATGAGTACCACTGTCTTGTAGTACTGCACGTTGATATTCAGTTTGTGTATGTTACAAACGGGAACAGGATGGTCTACAAACCTGATTTCTAAATGGAGGAAATAGACATTTCCTCTTTTACAACTTATTTCCCCCCTTCTTTTAACTGAGCCGTTTTTAAATAAAATGATGCTTTTCTGCATTTGTTTTGAGGTGAATACACTTGGGAAATTTGCTGCCCAAGGCAGTAGGAGGAAGTATTGCTGCTTATCCCCAATACACCTCTGAGCAGAGTAAATAAAAAAGTGATGAATCATTGAAAATAGTCGGAACAGTTATTTCTCATTCATCTACCAGCACATCAACCCTTTTTCCCTCAATTAATGCATTATTGATCTTGAATGTAATGCTGAAAAATGGAATGCTTAAATGAGAGAATCTTTCAATGCAATAAAGCCTTAGCCTTTCTGGACAACAGTGTTTTATGAAGGACTTGTAATCGTCTTCATTTAACTTGTGATTGATTAAAACACAGAGAATTACATTTTGTTTCCGCTTCTGCCAGTGACTGCAGGTGCAATTTCTCACTGCTGCTGCCAGGTAGCAAATTTAATATTGTTTATATTAAGGATATTTGGACCAAAGTGCTGCCAAAAGTCATCATCTGGCTTGTCAGAACTTAGCTTTGTGTGGCTATTCATGGTGGGACCCATTTTTTGTCCTACTGTGCACTTTCATTTTTGTTTTTTACAGGAATATCTAAGAGAATTCCTGCTTGTCCCATCCTACCTCTTGGTGTCTTAAGATTTTTCAGAACCAGCACGAGATTTTGTTGAGGTTTCACTTACCGTTTTTAACCATGTTTTAGTCAAGAAGGCAAAGCTATTAAAATGACAGCACTGAAATAACTCCTTCAGGACAAGGTTCCATAAACAGAAAGTGCTATTTTTTCTGTCTTTTCAACACAAACTCTTTCAGCATCTTTCATTTTTATGGCACTCAGGACCAGTTGCAGTCGTGGATTCGGGGAAATGTGAGCATCTGTCCCCGGTCAATCTTTATATTTGATGAAATGGATAAAATGCATGCAGGGCTCATTGACTCAATCAAGCCCTTCCTGGACTACTATGAGCTGCTGGATGGGGTGTCCTACAGACAAGCCATCTTCATCTTCCTCAGGTAAGCAGTGGCTTCTCAGGTTTGCTGTTCTGTACACTCCATGCTTTTACTTCATAACTACAACTTTTAAAATTATCCCCAGCTACAATCTCTGTTTCTCTTTACTTAGCAATGCAGGAGCTGAAAAGATAACAGAGGTGGCACTAGATTTCTGGAGAAATGGGAGGACAAGGGAAGATATCCAGCTCACAGATATCCAAAATGCACTGTCTGTGTCTGTCTTCAACAACAAAAATAGTGAGTAAAACTGGGATTGCTTTTGAGGTGGTGAAAGTTACACAAAAAGGATGGGCTGCATTTAGCTGCATTTTTACAAGCTGTGGTTTCTTCTTGATGTGGCCTCCAGTTTTTGGCTTGTGAGGAGCAAAAATGCAGTTTTGGGCCCTGCAGTTAGCTCCCAGGATGAGTGAAGATTAAGGAGCTCTGTGTGCACCTTGGCCACCAGCCTGTTTGCTGCCTGTTGGACTGCATGTGTTGGGGGAAGTGCTTCATAGGTTTCCTCACACATGACTTCTGGTGAAAAGGGGTTTTAACATAATTAAGCTCTAAATTTAGCATTGGAAGCAAACTCACTGTACTTCTGAAAAAGTTTAGATGTAAGCTCCAAAAAAAGGAATAAGAAAACTTGTCTGGGAGAGCTGATATGAGAAAATCTGTCCCTCTCTAGGTGAGAGAGGGAAAGCTATGAGACCAGCACCTGGAGAGCAAGAGGCTCAAGCACAGTCAAAATTCATTCATTCAGCTTAAAGGACCACATTTATGTGTCTGTCCAAAACTGTGCACAAAGTAACATGAGAAGGGGCATGTATTGACTTGTGCATTATAGACCTCAAAAATCCCAGGTGAATTCTTAGCTGTGATCTGCCCCTTGCTCCATTCAACCTGTGGTAGTGTTTACCTAGAGACATACTAACAAACCCTTTCCCTTTGCAGGTGGATTTTGGCACAGCACCTTGATTGATAGAAACCTCATCGACTACTTTATTCCTTTCCTGCCTCTGGAATACAAACATGTGAAAATGTGTGTCAGGGTTGAGATTGAGTCACGTGGCTACACTGTGGATGAAGACATTGTGAGCAGGATAGCTGAAGAGATGACCTACTTCCCCAGAGAGGAGAGAATTTACTCAGATAAAGGATGTAAAACTGTGGATGCAAAGCTGGATTATTATTATGACTTCTAATGCTTTATTGCTGCAGCCTGCAAAGAAGCAAATTTAACTTAATCACAAAGTGGAGGACCTGAGACATTTCATTTTTAAGTACTTTTAAAGAAAGGAACACTCTGTTGTAACTGGTGTGTAAATAAGCAGCAGTGCCTCTGCATTTTTATTTTGTCACCAGTCATGGCTCCCAAGTGCTTCAGCCTTGTGCTGTGAAGGTAAGAAGGAACTGCTTTGGGAATTCCTGGATCTGGCAGGGCTCAAGACTCTTTGAATCATGTGTCAATCATTGGAACCCTTTGGCAGACTCTTGACAGGTATAGAAGGACTGAGACTATGACTTGATTTTAATTCGATTTTGCTCTTTTGTGGATGATCTCTAGACAATATTGAGAATTTTAATCAAAGTTCCTGTGTCTCTGAAAGCCTTCATTGGTCCTGTGTGGGAATATGCATTAAAAATAGAATATGTGTCTTTTTGCCTTCAACAGCTTGGGCCCAGTAAAGACAAGGGGGGATTCTGGAATTAAAAAATCTGGGCTCTTCTATCCAACATCACACAGTGCCATTGTCTTTTTCAAAACAGAGGTATAATTTGGTCTCCTACACGTCAAACAAATATTACAAAACTCTTTGTTGTGAATAGTGTTCAGAGAGCAGACTTAATATTACAAGGAAGTGAGTTAAAATCCTTAAGTGCCACACTGGTGTAGTTAGTTCCTATTTTTGGTTAGTTTTTATGTATAAAGGTGCCCACAGCAGGCTCTCCCAGAAGTGATCTCAGGAGGGAGAATTGTGCTCTGGGAGTGGTGAGTCAGCTTCATGGAATGGCTGCAACGTCGTGGGAAAGGTGTGCAGATTAAATTTTACACCATGGAAATTGAAAAGAGGTTTCTCTTCTTCACTTACATGTTGAATTCAGAGGTCAGCTTGCAGGGGTTTCCCTTTTTCATCTTCTCACCATACTGTGTGCTTCTGAGGCAGGGATGGAGGCAGATCTAAAGGCATTTGGAGAAAAAATCACTTACAAAATGTGTCCACTGAAGTTACTGCGAAGGGTGTCAGACTTGTTTCTGAATGTGAGCACTGCAGAGGCTTTTTTCATTCCAGTTGCTGTTCAAAATAAACTTTTCTCATCAGAAATGTATTTCTTAGCTACCTTCTGGTGTTCTTTGCATTCAGCGATTTGATATTAATTTTGCACAAATATACTCCATGTTGAGGAACAGCACACTGCATTCCTGGCTGTTCAAGCTGTGCTGGAGTACAGGTATCTCCCTTCTGGAGTTCAAAGGGCAGAGATAGTAGGAGATGTGACTCTGCTATCTGGTGAAACAAATCAAGCTTGGAGTGGAAACTGCACTTCTGGAGCATTTATACTAATTAGAGTCGTGTGGTTTTTGTAGAGGCAGACTTCCTAGATGTATGTGTGCTCAATAAGGATGAACTTGTTTTGTAGAGACCAGTTAAAACCCCTGCTGCTCATCTCCTCCTCCCATTGTGCTACCACTGCCTGAACACTGCAGGCTCTATTTGAAGCCACCCACGTTTTCTCTGCTAGGGGAAAAAAAAAAAGGGCCAGTGAGGCTCCAACTGTCCAATAGCTCTGAAGGTGTGTGATATGCAAATTATCAATCCTAGAATTTGTCAGCAAATGAGTGCATGGAACTCAGGTATTTATCTGTTTCTTTGACTTCCTGATTATGGCAAATAACTGGCTAATGGAAAAAACCAGGTGTAATAATGATAAACTTGTACTGCTGTCTGCTACCTTCTCCTCAAGAGAATCAGTACAACCAAGCAGTCTTGTTGCTTTTCCAGAACTATCTTCATTCTGCTTTGTGTGCCAGTGCAGCATCATTACAAGCATTTGACATACACTGTTAGCCAGTATTTCGTTGTATCACAGCCCTGAATGGCCCAGGGTAGATGGAAGCTTCCCCTGGAGAGTAAGAATGATGTGGAAAGGGTGGAGGCTGCCTCTGTTTAATCTCTCTTCTGTTCTGCAGACTTGGCCAGCAGTTTCATCTGGGTAAAATACATCCCTGAGCCTGAAATCACTCCCAGATTTGATCATTCTGATCCTGTTGTTATTCCTCCCCTGTATGGTTTCTAAGGTCCTCGCTCTTTCTTGCTGTGACTGGGTAACTTTGGCCATTATTCTGTTTAATAGGCCATTTAAGACTGGATCAGACAACTTAAAGGAAAATGTCATGGGGGAAAAGGTCTGCTGCCCAGAGAAACAGTCCATTGGCCAGGTGAGAAGAGCTGAGCAGTCCCAAGAGTGAATTCTGCTCTTACCAGAGTCCAGTACAAGCAGCAGCTGCTTTAGTTCAACTTTCTGCAGGGAGTGTTCTGAGATCTCACACTGTGCTTATAAAATCAGAGGCCATGGTTTAAATACACTGAAATAGGAAGTGCTGCTGTCCTGCCAGCCAGAGGCAGCCTGGCCCCAGAGCCCGGTGTGCCCAGGGAGGGAGAAACAGCTCAGCTGTCCCGTGAGTGGTGAAATCCAAGTGAACAGCAGAGCCTGTGCTTCCCAGGCAGCTCCCTGACAATTCCAGGTGCATCCTTAGAGTACAACATGTGGTTCACAAGTGACCCTTCAGTGAGGTGTGAGCTGCTGCCAACAGCTGCCCCACACTTATAAAGGAAGTGTAACAGAAATGTGCAATGCAGCTGGTTGCAAACTGCATAAACTAGTACTTTGCTATAGCTGAAAATGATTAACCAAGAGAGAAGTAGTAACTTAGGATTTATTCCAACTGCAGTACAGTAGTATTTAATGTTTTGAAATAGCACAAATATTTTCTTTTTGGAGTAAGTGAAACTGGATGCAACATATACAACTATGAATAAATCAGGTAGTAGGCAAAACATCACACTGAAAAGTGACAGTCCAATGTCCCAAGGTTAATGGCTTGCTAGTGTTTGGCTCTGGAGATTGCATCAGTGTGAACAGTTGGCCAACATTTTACAAACTCCAGTGGGGCTGTAAAAGGCAATCAACACTTTTAATTTAGAGCTTAACATGAGCACTAAATTCGCTGTTGTAATTTGAATTAACATAATTGTAATGAGACCCGTAATTCAGCATCACCTCTTAAAGGAAGTTTAAGAACAATTGAGGGACTAGATGATGCAGCACAAAAACAGCTTCATCCCTTGTACCAATTTAAAATCATAGTACAATCAACAAAGTGAAAGGCACTTCTGTCTTGCATTACAACATTCAATACACAAGTAATGGGAGACTAAGAGTTAAAGCTTGCAACAGTGGTTAAACCCCAGCTGCCCCACTGGCTGAAGGTTAAATCGATCTTTCCCAGCTTCTTAACTCATCACTCACCCTTTCACACAGGCATTCTTTAATGTTAAAAGCTATTATAAAATATCCTTAACTAATGAGGTATAGCATTGTTTATTTATGCTTACACTTCAGCATAAAAATACACTATTAAAAATAATTTCTTCCATCCACGTGTCTTCCAAGCAAGGTGAGAGTAGCATTATCCACACCTTGACCATTAGGAGCAGCAAGGAGGTACTAAGGACCTTACAGACGTCAGGTCCAGGAGCCCACACACAGATTAACCTGACAAACTGCAAGTCAAAACCTCCTGAGAGATTTTTCTGGTTAAGTACAGAAGACTGGCCTAGTATGTTGTAACAAATCCCTCAGATGTGTCCCTCAGTTTAGGAAGACCTGGAGTCACAAATTTACTTAGCCCCTTCAAAGAATATAAAGTTTAACAATTTCTTTTTCCCCAAAGAAACATGGGGCAAGCTCTTAACTTCCTCTTCCCCCGCCCTCTCTTTATTATTTAGTAACAGATTTCTAGAAGCTCGTTGTGACTTTCCATATTGTTGTACCAGGAGATGTAGGATGATGCCCAGCTGAAGCACAGGAAGATTTCTACCATGTCATCTTCTTACTGCAATGCACCAAGGAGTTCATCCCTGCAGACATGATCATAGTTCAGAACACAGCACACATCCCTCCATTTCACTATGAACGTGAACAGGACTCTCTACATGGAAGGGAATATGACTACCTGGAAAAACTCCTCTGTTTTCCTTTGCTCCAGTCTAGTTTATGTGGAAAGAGGAATTAAGTACTTAATAATCCCAGCACTTGGAAGAATAAAGCAGGAGAGGCTGTATGCAGTGCTATGTGTCACACTAGAAATTCTCCATAGATTAAAAGAAAACTAAAGGAGGCAACATTTGGATTTCAGAGACGAACAGTGCTTCAAAGCCAGGCTGGATGGGACTATGAGTGACCTGATTCAGTGGAAAGTGTCCCTGCCTATGGTAGAGGGTGGCACTAGATGATCTCTAAGTTCCCAATTCTATGTTAAGTTAAAAAAAAAACCAGCAAAACCAAACACACAAAAAAGCTACCAAGCCCATACAGCTCA
Organism: Corvus kubaryi; assembly: GCF_017639235.1. Lineage (NCBI taxonomy): Eukaryota > Metazoa > Chordata > Aves > Passeriformes > Corvidae > Corvus > Corvus kubaryi. Next base: position 5,686,529 of record NW_024582065.1, on the reverse strand, counting down.
CTGGTATTTTCACCATAATCCCTGCAACAGTAAAAAAGTGTAAGTGCAAATACACAGATTTCCAAAAGCTCTGAAAGTGCTTTGGAGACTCAAAGGGGAAATCAACCCCTGGCTTTAGTATCTCTCATCACAAGGTCTTCGTGAATATCCAACTTGGCCTGTACAGTCTTGCAGCCTTTATCAGAGTAGATCTTCTGTTCCTTGGGGAAGTAGGTCATCTCTTCAGCCACTGCCTGAACAATGTTCTCATCCACAGCATAGCCACGGGCTGTCATTTCGGCCCTGACACACATCTTCACATGCTTTTGCTCCAGGGGCAGGAAAGGGACAAAGTAGTCAATAAGGTACCTGTCAATGATGCTGCTGTGCCACAGCCCACCTGGATAGATTGGGGGTGAAAAAAAAAAATCGTAAGAAGAAGTTTCTCTAAACTTGATCCTGCATATGACAGGATACACAGGCCAGGCTGAATTCACAAAGCAGTTTGTCTCAGCCACTGAGGAATGAATTTCCCATTTTTGGGGCAAAGTGACTTACTATTCTTGTTGTTGAAGACTCCTACAGAGAGCAAGCGCTCCAGATCTTTCAGCTGAATATCTTCCCTGCGCTTTCCACTTAGCCAGAAGTCAAGAGCTGCTTTGTTAATTAAATCACCACCTGCATTGCTGATCATAAAAGAAAAATGTACAGTGGTGAAATACAGACACAACTGAACCGGAATTTCTTTTGCAGCCACTTACACATACTGCTAATCTCCTTGATATCAAACAAATCAGCAAAAAGAATCCTGTAAGCCAAAATTTAGGGGAAGTCTCCAGTTGTTTAAGTAGCCATCAGTGTGTGGTGGGTTGCCCCCAGCCAGCAGCCAAGCATCTACACAGCCACTTGCTTACTCCCTTCTGCCTCAGTGGGATGGAAGGAGAAAATAGGAAGAGCAAAAGTCTGAAGACTTGTGGGTCAAGATAACGGTAGTTCAATAGGAGAAAAAAGAGGGGGGGAAAAAAAAACCAAGGAGGACTAAGGAAATCACTCACCACCTCCACAGTCAGACCAATGCCCAGGAGAATGCTGAAGAACCATCACCTTAAAGCTGCAACCCCACTTTTTTCTCCACCCCTGTTTTTATTGCTGAACATGACATGCCACAGCATTAAATATCCCGCTGGGCAGTTCAGGTCAGCTGTCCCAGCTGTGTCCCCTCCCATCCTCCTGCCCACCCCAGCCTACTGTGGGAAAAAGCCTTGAGGCTTTGCAAGCATCATCCAGAAACGAGCAAAACATTGGTGCGTTATCAACACTCCCATGGCCACAAATCCAAAACAGCACCAAACCAGCTGCTCTGAAGATAGTTAACTTCATGCCAGCAAGGTCCAGTACTTAGTGCACCCATCCCAAAATGTGAATTCTCTTATGTCCTGTGCTCTGGGCCAGATTCATGAGCTCAGCACACTGCAGTGGCCATACACAGCATCAGACCTGTTTCACTACAGCCACAGGTACAAGCTCAGAGTGTTCTGCACTATCTTTGCACAGAGAATCTCCCCTCCAGAGCATTTTCTTTTCCTGTTCTTTGAATGAGGTTCCCCAAGAAAAATCATTATCATAATAAATAAACATTCAGTATCTCAAAATGACAGAAATTGGTGCCACAGACCTGAGGAAGATGAAGATGGCTTTTCTGTAGGACACCCCATCAACCTCCTCGTAATAGTCTAAGAAGGGCTTGATGGCATCAATGATACCTGGATGCATTTTGTCCATCTCATCAAAAATGAAGACAGAGGAGGGACAGGCACTGACATTGCCTCGAATCCAGTTCTGCAGCTGTTCCTGGAACAAGAGGTTGAAAGCCACTGAAAAACAAGGTCTTTACCAAATGTACTGCAAGGTTCTTGTATGTGACAGATTCTGGGACACACTGTCAAATCTCAGTATTCCACACTCACTGGCTGGTGAATGAAAGAGGAAAAAAACAAGCAAAGGGAATCACCCAACACATGCAGACCAATGTCCAGCCAGAGCTAGAGCAACAACCATCTTGCAAATCAATGCCCCCCCAATTTTTCCTTCTTCAACCCCCGTTTCTACGGCTTAGCATGACAGCATGTGGTATGGAATATCCTTTTGGCCAATGGCAGTCAGCTGTCCAGGCTGTGTCCCCTCCCCATCTCTTGTCCACCCCAGCCTGCTCGATATGAGTGGGAAAAACCAGCAAGCTTTGAAGCTGTGCAAGCGCTGTTGTGTTACAGCCAAAACACCACTGTGTTCTCAACATTATCAACACTGTTTCAGCCATAAATGCAAAACACGGGCCCGCGGGGGCTATGGAGAAGGTTCCTTCCATCCCGGACCGCCAGGATAATGCAGCTGGAACGACAAACTCTCCTTGCAGCGAGCACGGGAATCAGCAGATGGCATCAGTGAGAGGACAGCGCTAGGAAATGGAAACTATCTCGGGTTTGATTTCTCGGCTTTTTGGTGCCTTCTACTTTATGCACGAACTTCCCCTTCCATCTCTCCTAAGCATCAACTTTGGAATACCCAGCTGCACACCCCCAGCTGTCAGCAACATTAATCAGAATATTCTGATTTGGAAGGGACCCACAAGGATCATCGAGTCCAACTTTAAAGTGAATGGCCCATACACGGATCGAACTCACAACCTTGGGCATCATCAGCATCATGTTCTGATCAACTGAGCTCATCCCAGTGGGAACCTGGGGGAGATGTGCAGGACAACCCCCCTGCTGGGGGACCGCCTGGGGGTAACCGGGTCACCTCGCGTCCCTCCTCACCTTGTAGAGCTTGACCTGGTCCTGGTGGGGGAAGTGCAGGGTGGCCAGGAAGAGATGGACGAACTTGCTGCGCAGGCCAGCGGGGTGAACCTGCTCCGCCAGGATCTGGCTGAGGAAGTTCTTGCCAGTACCGGCCCAGCCGTGCAGCGACAGGATCAGCGGCTTCTTGGGGCTGGGGTTGTTGCTGAAGCCCATCACCGCCTTCAGCACCACGTCCTTGGCCAGGTGCTGCCCGAAGAGCCTGTTGTCCAGCTGCGCCTTCAGCGCTGCGGGGAGAGGGACAGCTCAGCACCGCCGGTCACCGCGCACGCCCCGGGGCGCGCTGCCCAGTGACCGGTCGAGCTCGGGGGCAGCCCGGCCGCCCCCCGCCCCCGCCGTACCGGTGGCGTTGAGGCGCTGCCCGGCGCGGGGGCAGCACTCCACATAGCTGCAGTAGAACCTGGGGTGGGACAAGTAGCCAGTGAGCGCCGAGGCCACGCCGATGGCCAGGCCCACGCTGAGCGGCTCCAGCGCCGCCAGCCCGGGCAGCAGCACCCACAGCAGCGGCACCGAGCGCGCCATGGCGGCCCCGCGCTCCCGCCCCGCGCCCACCGCGCCTGCGCGGCCGCGCGACCCCGCCCCGTGAGGGGCCGCCGCCGCCGCCATCTTTGTGCCGGGCAAAGGGACGGGCAGGGCCGAGATCCCGAATCCCGGGATGGGGAGGATGGAAGGGACCGACCGCAGCGCGTCATCTGGTTACCAATCCGCCGGGTGAATTAAACCCTCCAGTACCGGCGTTTTAGTGTCAGCGAGGAAGGCGTTACTTTATTCTGGCCAGGCCGACCAAACTGCAGCCTCCGCACAGACGCAAGTTTTTTTCACTTATTTGTACCTTTTTAACAAGCAAAGAAATTATTGCTCATCGGTTCTAAACTACATAATTTTCTTTCATTAATTACTATTCTACCCTCTACTGGTTATTGATTTCTATCTTCTCATGCTAATGAGTCCATCATTTTAGTCTTTTTTGTATCTTTTTCCTCTGGTAGGGATTTTACAATGCAGAAACTGAGTCTTTACTGGTCTCCGACTAAATGGTTTCTACAAAATTTCCTTGTGGTCCATAATTTCTATATTCCAGGCGTTCAACCAAACAATACATATTTCTCTCTCAGGCTTTGTTCATTGCGGCACATCAGAGTTAGTTTATCAAAATGTAAAGTTTCAGTAATTTTCCCAAGCTGTGTTCCCTGCCTGTTGACTCGCGTCGTTGGCACCACCGAGAAGAGCCTGATCCACCCTCTTGGCACCCCTGCTTTAGATATTTATACACATTGATGTGGCCTATCAATAGCATTTGCTGCCCCGATGGTGCCATAAACCAGTACAGCCGCCCATTTCTGCCCATTTAAACCAAGAAACCAGCAAGGAAAATGCTCCAGTACTGCTCGGAGAAGCAGAATACACAACTTCTTGTGGGATAAGGAATATTAGGTTAGTGCAGCCTCTGCCTAGTAGAGCCAGCGTAGGTGGTAACCCTTATTTTCCACAATCCCACCAAAGGATGCTTTCACCACCCCGGGAAGGAACACCAGCTTGTCCCCATGTGCCCTTGCCACTGCCTTACCTCTGAAGTTCACAGTGTTATTCTTTTTGCAGCACTCTTGGAAGCGGCACTCGAACCAGGAGCCGGACGAGAAAAGATGCCAAGCTATAGCAGCACTTCCCACAGCGACTGAAACTGTGAGAGGGTCAAAAGCCGGCGTCGGAGTGGGCACAAGAACAAAGATTACAGCAGCCTTTAGGAGCTTCATGGTGGCAGCTGAGCGCCAGCCTGGCTCAGCAGGAAAAGAAACCAAAACAGAAACTGCAGAAAAACTTCCTGGAGTGTGGAGCCTGGGGCTGCTGAAGAGGCTGGAAGCCAAGTCTCCCGTAAGCTGGAGGTGTTAATGAGTTAACAGACTTAGCGCATTGCTCCAGGAGAACTGAAAGCGTTTTGAACAGAGCAGTGCATAGGCAGAGTGAGAATTTCACTACAACAATCCCATCTCTGATGGGAGGAGGACTGGAACCTCTCTGCATCTTAACCAAGGTGCTAATTGGGCTGGTGATTAACGGAGAAGACAGAGATGCTTGTTTTAGGCTTAATTGCGAGTGGTTGTGCACACAACATCACACAGCCCGAGGATTTCCGTAGCAGTGCCTGGGGCTCTGCAATTCGCAGCACTGAACGTGTCAGAAAGCTGCTGTATTAAAACCAAGTTCATTTTTTTTTGTCCTGACAACTTCACTGTCTCCCTACCACCCAGAAGGTGTGTTTGCAAAGCAGGCCAGACACCGAAAAAAGGTTTATTTTCTCCGCACATTTTTTTTTTCATGAAAAAACTGTGAAACGCACTTTTCAGTAATTCCCATTATGTGTTTAAAATATCATTAGAAAAACACGGAGCAGCGTTATATATATTTAGTATTCAAAATACCTGCTCAAGGTCTGATGACTGTCTTGACAAGAGCGCCCAGTGCTGCCGACTGCCGAGCAGCCAGGAAGTGCCGTTGTTCCCTGTTTTGAGAGAACCCAGGCTGCCAGCTGCCATCGAGCCTTGAGGTGTGCACAGCTTAGACTCTTGGCTCCTCATTCCAAGGCTGGAATGGATTTCATTCCTGGGTTTGCCCAGGTGTCCTCCAAGGGTGGGCTGCTAATCACCGAAGGAGCTGCTTTTCCAGGGCTTTCCAGCTGCCATCTCCACTTGGACACCCAGAGGCTGCAGAGAGTCCAGAGGAGGGAACTGGCAGTGGGATATGCAAGATTCCACGTCGCCTGGGCTCTCTCCAAGCTCTCTTGGAGACAAATAAGTTTTATAAAGGTTGTTTAATGCCGCCGAAAATGCTGGGAATTCTTCAGTCACCTCTTTCCTCTGCACCGACTCCCTCTGCATCTGTCCGTGGTGAACACTAGATGGGGCGTCAGACACAGGGTTTGGTCCAGAATTTACGTGGGAGAACAGTTTTTGCAGAACTGAGAACTGAGTCCTGATTGAGAAAAACAGAGGAATGTGGACTCCCATCTGCAGAGCTGACAACTTGTGTTGTGAAACGTGATTTCTTGGGATACACAACAACCCGGCCCGCGGTTGCTGAGGGATCACAGAGAGCCAGAGCCATGAGGGTCATTTCAGCAAAACAGCTGTCCTACAAAGGAAGGTGAAGAGTTTGGATAAAGAAATGAGGCCGTTTAGCTGGGATCTGCAGATTCTCGTCTGTCCACCTGAATTAAAGTGTGAGCAGGTTGCCTTGCTCACCTCTCAGGCTTCAGCAGGTATTTCACCATTCCCCTGTAGAATCAGTGTGGTCCAATAAACACAGACATGGACTGTCACCCCCGAATCTCTCTGGGATAAAGAGTAGTGCCACGTTGTGTCTTGCAAAGGGTGAATCAGTTTAATGGTAGAGTATTTTCTGACTGATGTGTGAAGGGGGTGAGATGTCCTGAGCAAACTTTTCGTTGTGCTCTTTTGTGTTTTCACAAGGTCTCACCAGCCTGGAAGGGACTGCATCTCCCAAAACACAGATGGGAAATGCAAAGCAGTATGCTAGAAACAGCACAGAGAAGGAGAATTACCTCAACTCTGAAAAAAGAAGGGGTAGCACGAGACACATCTATAGATCTTCTCCTTTCCATGTGGGAGGGAGGTGGCATATATTTCCTATACAACAATAGGACGTATGCTGCATAACAGGTACCAGATGGGTGTTTAAATAATCTTCAGCTGCTGCATGTCATGCTGTTATCTCATTATCCGTTACAAGTTAAATGGGTTCAAGCTGGGCCTGGACATGGATGAGATGTCTAATAGTGGTGGTGAGGTTACATTGATGGCAATTTCCTTGAACAGCAGTCTGGAAGCTCCAAGTGGAGCACAGACCCTGCAACACACAGTCCACAGTGCAGTGTTTTGTGCCTGTTGTGTTGAGCATATTGTTCTTTCACCTCAACACCCTCCTGTGCCCTAGGCATAGAACTGGCATCCTGTCATGCATTGACATTGCCCTCCTGACCAGTTCGGGGGGTTGGGTGGTTGGCCAGCAGTGTGTCATCTTGAACCAGCTGCTACAAGCCCAAAGTACTGAAAATCTGCGGCAGAGAAGAACTTTGGAAAGGCATTCAGTGTGCAGCAGGCTTGGGGTGTCTGATTTGGGGTGTTGATCAGCAGCGGAAGTGGTGTGAGAAGCAGAGGGTGTGGAAAAGGAAAGGACATGGCAGAGAGTACAGGAAGAAGAGTGGTAGGAATCTGGGGATCAGTGGTATGAGCTGGAGGATATAGGGTGTTTGCAGTGGGTAATTTGGGGTGCTAAAGCTGTTGCGGTAGAGGAGGCAATGGAGATGGGGCATCTGTGTTGCAAAGTGAGAGATAAGGGATGCAGAGATGGAGTACTCAAGGCCAGGGGTGAGGAGAGGGAAAAGTCTCAGATGAGATTTTTGCCTGGCCTGACCCTGCTTCTGGCATGTCAGAATTTCCTGCCACCTGCAGTTTGACTGGTTTAAAGTCAGCATTTTCAGGACTTTGGGCTGGCTTGCTTTGAGCTTTGAGCTCTGTGGCAGAGAGCTCAGAGAATCTGGGATGTGGCTGGTTAGCAGGGCTCTCTCATCACAAGGCAGACCTCCCAGATGGCTGGTGAACCAAGGAAAATGTCTCCAGCCCAGGGACAGGGTGCTGGGAATCGGGGCTGCAGCCCCATCTTCAGTTCATGGAGTGCAAGAGTTTTCCAGGTAAGAACTGCAGGATCTATGAATCAATGCTTTTCCCAGAAAAAGTCTGTATTTTTGTTGGAGGATGTATAAGGTCCTCAATATTTCCAAGTGCTTTGTGAAAGAGGTTTGGAAATGTGCTGTTTTACATGAGGTGCTAGGCTGGCAAGAGGTTCTTGCTAAAGGTTTCTAACTGGAGAAGAAGAGCTGGGAGGCTCATTTTTCCCTACATTCATTTCTACATAATCTCTCCCTGCCTTCTGACTCTGGCTAGACTCTCTCTAATGGTCTGAGTTTTTCTGAGAGGATTTTGCTTTATTTTTACCCTTTTCCTACCCCCCCGTATGTGTGGTTTTGCTTTGGTTTTTTTTTCCATGCTTTAATTTCAGCATCATCTTCCAAGTGCTGGTTATCCTAAACATAGAGATGAGGCAGTGACAGGAAAGGGCTGCCACTCTGACGTACATTGGGATCTTTAAAGAGTGGGATAGTGGTGGGCTTTATCCAAATACAGAGCCTGGCTAAGCTCTGAGGACTACACTAATGCTGTGGAAAGGCTCTGACTCATGGAATGTGTTCCTTGACCTTTATGTAATGTGACAGGAGCAATAACACAAAACACCAAAATCTACATTAATGTTGAGCAGACATTGTCTAATCCTAGAAACACCCAGGGAGTCAAGAGCCTGTCATCCTTCTCTTGCAGGTAGGAAAACTGAGGTTTGCAGATGATGAAAGTTTTTTTTTAACACGGTAGTTCATAGCAAAGGGTTTAACAATTCTGTTTTGTCACTGAAATATTTACTCAAGAGCTTGAGTCGTGATTAAATTTGGACAGCCTTCAAAATCCTTGTCTGGGGTACAAAATCACAGAGTCCCTTGGGTCAGTGTGTGGTACTGTGCTGTGTGAAGAGGGACAGTCCAAGAGGGAAAGATATGGATGAGCTTGGGATCTGAGTGAAATAGAACATTATATACTTGTGCAATAATTCTGCCCTTGGGAAAGAATTCCTTTGATCATGTCTGAACCCTTATGAAATTCTGAGGTTACCGAGAGGGTTGGATTTTGTTCTAGTTACTGTCTCTGAAAAATTCCATTGAGACGTTCTTCCCTACAACAAGAAAAAAGTGTTTGCTCTCTGGAAGCCCAATCTCAAAGCCCTTTTCCCTGAGCCTAGGCTGCAGTCAGAGAGCAGAGTCTCACTGTGCTGTCCCAGCAGGGTGAACAACCAGCCCTGAGGACCTACCAGAGTTTGGATGCTGAGGTGCTCCAGACCAGAGCTTTCCCTGGTCTTCACTGTCCCAGCTCCTCCCCAGAGCAGCTGCGACCGAGCAAGGGTTGTCAATGCTGCCGGTGCCCTTTGGCCGTGGTGAACACTGACAGCTCTGCAGAGGGAGAAAAATGTGATTTTTAATCTGATGCCAAGTGGTTTGCAGCAGGTGGAGCTACACAGGTCGTAGGTAGGGATGGGAGTGAGAGGCAGGGGAGGGAACGTGCTTAAGCCGTGCTCAATGTGTGGGTGAGGGAAGCTGCAGTCTCACATTCCTTGCCTACCGTGGGAACTTGCTGGAAATGTAATATTTTATAGATAAGCACAAGGTGACAATGCTGGCAGGACACTGCTCTTTATGGAGTGAGTCCTGGTGCTGGAACATGTTTGATTTTTCACACATATCAACTCCATCAAGCAATGATGGATGGAGATGGCCTTTCTCACAACAAGCACAAGGAATTATTTAAGTGTCTGGCAGCCAAAATGGCTCTGTTCCCCTGCAGGCCACTGTGTCTTCCAGAGGCAGAAGGGATGAAGGGAGGCAGCCCTTTGGCTTTGGATGGAATCAGAAGTTTATGTTCATATGAACAGGAGTTGCCAGGACTGCCACAGTGGCAGGCTTTAAAGAGAAGAATTTTTAAATCTGTACTTGGGTGATCTTAACAGGTGTCCATTTCTCAAATGGACTTTGATGTCCTGGACACGCTCCAGTCTCATATTTTGGTGCCAGGAATAAAAAAGTTAAGGAATAGCTTGGAGAAAATTGCTGTTAAGAGTTTAATTACCGGTTAACTACTGTTAACTACCAGTACTGTGAGACACTGGGGTTCAGGTGGGTGTTTTATGGGCTGCTTTGGGTGTCTGCTGATGCAGGCCAAGAGGACACAGCAGCTCAGGGTCTGGTTCACCCTCCCTGGAATTGTTCGAAAGTCATGTGAATGTGGCACTTGGGGAAGTGGTTTAGTGGTGAACACAGGCGGTTAAGGGTTGGATTTGATGATCCTAGAGGTCTTTTCCAACCTGAATGTTCTATGATTCCACGATAATGGCACCACCTAAAGCCAGGTGCGGATAAGCAGCAGCCTCCCCTGGACCATGCAAATCCACCTGGGCTGGCAGCTGAGAGAGGCAGCCTCAGGGCAGGAACTCAGGTAAGCAAAGCAGGGTGTGGACGGTGCTTTACCATTCACCAGCCTTGCCTTTTCACCCCTCCTGCCGAGCTGGCTCTGCTCCAACCTCATGGCCTCCGGGCTCTGATTTCAAGGCCTGTGTCATGCAAGATCGAGATGAATAATGTATTAAATGGTAGTGATGGACCCAGTGGATGGGCTATCGATGCTGGCAGTTAGGCTCTGTTTTGACTTGTAAACTAAACATTCCTGGCGCAGACATCCTCTGTGGTTTAGTGATTAGATCTGGGAACTTCGTTTGGGGTCAAATCAAGGTACTCTCACCCAGCTCCAGAAACACTGGCTTAGTCACATCATCTGTTCCTAATCCTCCACTTGTCTCTCCATGACATGAACAAGAGGGGAAAGACATCCCATGAAAAGATGATAATGATGATTATTATCATCATAATCTTTATTATCATCACCATAATCATCTCAATTCAGATTTTGTTTCATTATGGAACTTATTGTCCAAGGATGCAGTTTAGTTTGAATGGTGTGGACAGTGAACTTGGCATGTAAATATCAAACATTTCCATAATTTATGACAACACCTCCACAAGAAAGAGAATTAAACCTTGTGCTGTAGGTCCTCGTAAGATGGGAAAACCGTGAGAGTTAAACTTCACCTGCCTTGATCCTGCCTTTGGTTTTTACCTTTGGTTTTAAAATTGAGCCCAGAATTTGAAATTGGAGAGTGTTTGGCTTGGCTCCAAGAGTTTCTGGTTTTGTTCTCCAGGCTGGCTTGGAGTGGAGTAGGTCTCGTGTGAGCTTGTCTGCCTGTGTAGCAATAGTTCTCACTGAAAGAACAAGGAATAATAGGGAAACTTTAACCCATATTCTATCTTAAATAGAATTCTGTTGTAAGTAATAATTTAGGGATAAAAATGGTGTGAAAGAGATGAAACTTCAGCTGGATGAAATAAGAAAACCCTATGCTCACATGGTATGGGAGGAATCCTACAGGAAGAGTAGGGCATGAGTAATGCTGTGCCCTCGCTCCCGTCGTGGGCTCTGATGTGGTGAGTGGCTTGTATCTCATCCAAAGCACACAAAGTGGTGGCATTACTAAGCAGACAGCCCCATCCAATGATTTTGGACCCTTAGGTGAAAGAGGATTTAAAAGGTTTTGGGTTGGACCAGAATCAGAGGCTGTGTTTAGCTTGGGGTTTAGCAAAGCTAACACCCTGCTCTTACGCACAGCTCCCGTGGAAGAGCCATAAACACAGGTCACCAAAATTAGTCTTGCAAGGCCACTATTTTGACTGGCGCCTCTGCTATCCCTGCTCTGTCTTCAGTTCATGCCTGAGTAAAGACCTCTGCCTGTTTAATCAGCTCCAGCAGTTGACACTGAGGACCAAGTAGGTCTATCAGGAGAAAGTGACTATTTGTTGCTATAATAGCTTCCCCATTTGTTCAGAGAGGCTGGGTCTGGACCCCTTGGAGTGCTGGGAAGGTTATGGAGCAAGGCTGCTAATTCCCAGCTGGTTTCAGGGCCAAGGAAGAGCAGCAGACAGTGTGCCAGCCAAGGCCAAAGGGCAGCACAGGCTCCTGGTGTGCTGGAGAGCCTCAGAGGGGATCAGTAACCAGAGAACAGCAGGCACCAGCAGTGAGGTCTCCTGAGCAAGGAGGGATTTGGTGGTTACTGTGGAGACCACAGTGAGGCTTCCTGGAAATTCCACCAGGTCCGTCTTTCTCTGTGGTTTGGACATCAGAATGTCATTGCAGGGAAGCCTAAGGACCTGTTAATTTATGCCTCAGATCTTTCTCTGAATGACCTGTAAAGTAGAATTTCCATACAGATTCCTCAATGTTAAATAAAGGATGGAGGGTCAGGAAGGGATCTAAACTGTTAGGTTCTTTTTCCAGGAGATATTTTATCTAACAAGAAGAAAAATGAACTCTGCTAAAATAAAAGGTTGCCTGCAGGACTCCAGTTTCCAGCTATTGTTAAAATGTGTGGTTGAGAGATGGGAACCCTGTGGCCAACAGGGAGCTGGAACAAGTTGAAAACAGGAGAATGGATGTGCTCTGCAAAGAGCAATGTTAGGTCCATGCTAACAGCTCAGCAAAAGAGGAGATTGGTTGGAGGATACAGAGAGGCCCCGAAGGAACAGGGATGAGCAGCCAGATCTAATGCTTGATAGCTGTGAAGTGTCCCAGGGCTGTCTTCTATATAACATCGCTGGAATTCCTTCAGTTTGGGAGTAGCCCCTCCAGAGTACTAAATAACTTGGTGTGGAGTCATCCTAGACCCCTCAGTGAGGACTTGTGGCATTTAAAAGAAAAATGAGCTTTTAGGAGGTTGAAGGATGTTTGAAGTGCAAGGGGTGAAGGAGTTGGCAGTCATGTGCCGGTCACCTGCTTGCTTCAGCATTGGAGGGAAATATGAAAGTATGACTGGGATAATCAAAAGCATGGAGAAACCTCCTTTGAAGAGAGATGAAAGCGAATGGGACTGTAGTAAAGCTGAGTAAGAGGTGCTTTCACAGACATGTTTCAAAGGAGGAGAATGCTGGGCAAAGCTGAGCAAGAACTGCTGTTCTTAATTCCCCTGTGTGTCTGTCTATGACATGAACAAGAGGGGAAGGAGATCCCATAAAATATTATTTTTTTTTAAATTATCATCATAATCTTAATTTAAATTGTGTTTCATTATGGAACTTTATTGTTTAAATTGTATTTCATTATGGAACTTGATTGTCTCAAGAAGTAATTTAATTTTAACAGTTTGGATGGTGATTTGACGCATGTAATTATCAAACATTACCTTCATGTATGACAACAAATTTACAAGAAAGAGAATTAAACCTTGTGATTCAGCGCTTAAGTTAATCTCTGACTTCTGAAGATTGGATGAATCAGGGTGAACGGCACCAGAGAGCCTCAATCCATTGCTCTCCCACAGGGGCATGTCCTACCTTGAAACTACAGTGTGTCCCACAACTGGTACAACCCTGCAAGGGCCTCACTCATGGTGATGAGCAGCAGCTTCTTCCACCACTGAACATTCACACCAACTTCTCCCACTGCAATAATGCACTGCAGCACAGCTCCCTGCCCCTTCCTGATGTCCAACTCTCCTTGTGGACAGCTCTAGCCCCACTAATGCAGCATCCCATAGCCTCCTGTCCCTACAGCCTTTCCACAGCTGGGATCCAGCTTCTCTCCTGATAATGAGGGAACACTTCTTGTTCAGTTTTGCCTGAGTCGGTGGCACTATTAACAGAAACGTGCTGTGCTAGAGAGATGCATTCTGCTGCTTTGTAAATAAATGCAGAAAGCACGTACTCCCCTGTGGAGGGCTTCAGGGTTGCATAAACACAGGGTGGAGCAGGTTCCTGGGAACATCGTGGACATGAGGATGTAGGCTGTAAATCAGGAGAGTAATCGACACATGGGACCTGGGCAGGTTCCTGGAGTCCTGCCAATGGGTCATTCAGGCAGAGAAGAAAACTTAGGATGGTTAGTCCAAGCATCACTGCCTACAGAGTACAGTGGAGAGGTTTTTCTATTTCTTTGCATCATTCAACCCAAATTCTGCTCTGGATAAAGTCAGTGTCATGCAGCCTGGGTCATGTTGTGTCAGTGCTCCCACTGCTGTGAGCAAGAGGCCAGCTGAGACAACAGCCCAATAAAAAGCTTCCAGGCAAGAGGGCTGTAAATAACACAGCTAAATTGCTCCCTTCTTTCCAGGCTGACTGTGGGGAGGGTGTTTTCAGCATTGCTAGTGAGGGGTTTTATTAACATCAGAATTGAGACCCAGACCACCTTTCAGCCTAAAAGCAAGCCCAAAAGATATGTTGTTCGTGACTCAGTGCAGGGAAAAGGGAAAGTTTTAGGATGTGTCTGGAACAATGACACAATGATAACTCATAAAACCACAATTGCCCAGCAGCTCTGACTTCTGCCTGAGTCAGGTCTTGTGGAAGGAGGCCCTGGTCTGCTCCAGGAAGCCCAATTGCTCTCCAGGACATTGCAAAGTGATACCATTTATGAGATCAGTATGTGTGATAAAGAGATTTAGATAACATGACATATACAGGAAGGTGGAAGGAAATGCTGCTGTTTAATTTAGGGGTGATGGAGGGGACCAAGGGAACTTGGAGGTTTAAAAATAAACTCTGTGTTTTGGAAAGCTTTGTGGTGGGTGGAGCTCTATGGCAAAGCCATGAACAAAGGCTCTCCTTGGAGTTGGTTTCACCAGAATGGTGTAGCCACTCTCAGGTCAGGGACAGGCAAGGATGTGCTGACCCTCTTGTCCTATGAGAACTTGAAAATGCCTCTCTGTTGAAAATACAGCTTAAAATGGACAAGCTCTGCAGCCAGTTCTTCCTGAGTTGCAAGGCAGGGTTAACAGCCCAGGAAATAGGAGGTTTGTTTTCTACTTTTCACCTCGAAGCTGCTCATTGCTGTTGAATGTCAGGTCTCCATAAAACTGGAATCAGGGACCACACTTCCTCTCCCAGCCCTGTTAGTCAGCCAGGGCTCTTAATGCTGTGATTCCCATGCCCTGATTCCCATTTCTCCATATCACAGCATGTGGAGACAGGACCATGCAGCATCCTTTACCTTTGCTCTTGTTTAAGAGCACCCCACCAGGGAATCTGCATCTACACTGTAGTTTTGCAAATGCTTGAAGTCTAGGAACTGTTCCCAAATTCTGAAATTTTTGGCAGCAATTTGTTCCTCTTCTCTCTCAGTCTGGCGGGGAAACTCCCTCATTTTGGGCAGTAACATAAGTGGTTTTTGCCTGTTGTTTACAGCTGATGGGATCTGGTTTTTGGGAAGCAATACACATCACGAGTTGCTGTGCTGTGGCTGAGTGAGACAGATGTGGCCTCCCCCTACCCCAAGCCCTGATTCTCATCTCTCACCTTTACCTGGTGGCAGCAGTGGCAGGTGCGGCTCTGCCTAAAGCCAGCTCTTAGCCAGCTGGGACAGAGGGAGAGAGCAGCAGAGAGGAGAAATAACTTCCCTCAGCCCCCCCTCCCAGCAGGGTTTCATCTCTGAAGGCACAGAGCAGCATAGCCAAGGAATTCTTTCCTCTAAGAGAAAGCCCAGGCATGAATCCATGTGAGGCTCAGAATAAGAGAAAATAATCTACTTCCCACACACTCACAGCCTGATGGCCTCTCTTCTAGCGTGTCACAGCAGCAGAGGACACAGTGACTCCTCTGCAGCCAGGGTGAGTATGACAGTTTGGGGCAGGAGAGTGGTTGGGAGCAGGGCAGCAGCCTGGGAGCAGGCAGGAAAGGATGGTGGATGGAGCTGCAGGGAAAAGGCAGGAGGACGTGCCACTGCCTCTCACTTGGACCTGAGCCTGTTCCCCGGGACTGGCTGAGGAACAGCAGCTTCCTCTGCTCTGCCTAAGAGCCACTACACCCCTGCCCCTTCTCTGGGCCTCTCTTGATGGCTTTTTCCTGCTGCAGGCATCTGCTCTTCTGAGTGTGAAGGACAATTTGGGAGAGTCTGATTGTACATTCCTCATGCCTGAGGTGTCTCAGATAGCTGCAGCCAGTACTGTCACTTTAAAATGCAAACCAGACAAAATCTGCCTGAGTTTGCCAAAGGCTGAAGCATCCCAGTTGTTTCCTGAGATGCTGTGTTGGTTTTGCTTGGTCTGGTTTTTGGTAGCGAGGGGGGCCACAGAGGTGGCTTCTGTGAGAAGCTGCTAGAAACTTCCACCATGTCTGGCAGAGACAATCCCTGATGGCTCTGAAGATGGACATGCTGCTGGCCAAGGCTGGGCCAATTAGAGAGGATGGTAACGCCTTTGCGATAACATATTTGAGAAGAAAATCAAAACAAAGTGAGGGACAGTTTTTTTCTAGCTAGAGAAGAGGAGGAGGTGAGAACATGTGAGGGAAACAACATGGAGACGCCAAGGTCAGTGAAGAAGGAGGAGGAGGAGGAGGTGCTCCAGGCACCAGAGCCGAGATTCCTCTGCAGGCTGTGGTGAGACCATGGTGAAGCAGCTGTGCCCCTGCAGCCCCTGGGGATCCCTGGGGGATGCAGAGATCCATCCACAGCCCCTGGGGATCCACGGGGGATGCAGAGATCCACCCGCAGCCCC
>NW_024582065.1:5641854-5670476 GCF_017639235.1 Corvus kubaryi | reverse complement strand
CCTGGGGATCCACGGGGGATGCAGAGATCCACCCGCAGCCCCTGGGGGAGGTGCCCACACCAGAGTGGATGGATGTCTGGAGGCTGTGATCCAGTGGGAGACCTGGTGGAGAGAGAGTGCCCTGCTTCCAGGCTGGAGCAGCCTGGCTTTGGAGGACTGCACCCTGTGGAAGAGCGACCCACGGTGCAGCAGTTTCAGGAGGAGTGTTTGTCTGTGGGAGGGACTCATGTTGCAGCAGTTTTGAGAAAACTGCTGCTTGTGAGAGTGGACCCATGCTGGAGAAGTTCATGGAGAACTGTCTCCCATGGGAGGGACCCCATGGTCTCACAGGGGAATGACTCCTCTCCCTGAGCAGCGGAATAAAATCTTGGGTGATGAACTGACCAAACCCCCATGCCCTGTCTGCCTGTGCTGTTGGTTGGTAGGAGGGAGGGGTTGGGGGAAGAAAAGGTGTTTTAAGGGCTTGCTTTACTCCTCATTATCTTCCTTTGATTTTGTTAGTAATAAATTCACTTTGTACCTCTAAGCTGAGCCTGTTTTGTCCTTGGAGTGTTTTCTCCCGGTCCTAATCTCAACTCGTGAGCCCTTTGTTAATTTTCTCTCTCCTCTGCCCATCTGTGGCAGGGGAGGGCAAGTGAGCGACTCTCATGGGTGCCTGGCGTTTGGCCAGTGTCAAACCACAACAGATGCTAATGCTGGAGGCCAGAGATGCTGGTAACCACTTGTTACTGACTGTGCAGTATCTTCTGTGTTCTGCTCGCTGAAACAAGCATGAGGAGCCCAGGAGTCTGGGGAGAGGGAGCTACAGGTGAAGCAACAGGATTTCACAGATCCATGGAAGAAGGTGCGTCATGGTGGTGAGAGCTTTTGTGCAGACTAAGGAGGGAATGCAGGTGGAGCACCCTTCTCGCTAATAAACAGCTAAAACGCTCATGCCTTTACTTGAAAAGTCATAGTGTTTGATGAGCCAGCACAGCACAGCCTCCCTTGGCAGCTGGGTTTCCCAGGGTGGGTGCAGCCACGGGCAGGTGATCACTGGAGTGTGCAGGCTCCAAGGCTTTGTGCTGGGAGCAGCAGGAAGAAATGGCAGAGGAAGAGGGCACCAGTGTCCACGGTAGCACTGGAACAAGCTGGGAATGTGGCTCAGCTCCTGGGCTGAGCTGTGGGCTCAGGGCAAGCAAAATCCCAGCTGGGCTCTGTGCCTTCTCCACTAGTATGTGGAAGCTGGAGAAGTGCCACCCACCTGCCTGTCTTCTCCAGCCTGGAGCAGTCCCCTCGGGCTCTTTGCTTAGCCCCAGCTGTGGGATGTAATTGCATTCGGGAAAATTCTGGGGAATCTGAGCAGTAATTGCACGAAGTGTCGGCTTCCCTTTGGGATCAGGGTGGAGCCCAGGCTGTGCCACCCCAGCAGACATGCCAGTGCTCCACTGAACCAACTCTCTCCTTTTGCTGCTGCCAGGAAATTCCCCAGCATAGCAGGGGTGAAAAAATGTAGTCACAATACTGTAGCATAATTCAGTTGGTCAAATAAATAACCTGGGTGGGAATCGAGGGTGATTTTTAGTCCATAATCTTTTCAAAGCAGAATTGCTCTTACAGGCTTCTATTTTTCAGTATTTTTCTTGAGCACTTCCCATGAATTTTTCATTCCTTCTGCCTCCTACAGTTCAGTTCCTCCTCCAGCAAAATGCTCCGTTTTTTCCCTACAGCTCCTGGGGTCAGTCTAACCTGACAACCTAATCCTTCAAAGCCTCACATGGATTTTTATTAATAATTTCTCATTTTAAAAAAGCGGTGGTTTTGGCTAGCGGTGTTTGGTTTAGGTAGACCTTGTCCTGGGTTGAGACCTCTCATGCTCAAGGTTTTAAGGCATGACTTGTAGTTTAAAGACATACTGCCCTTAGGACCTGGTCTCCTTCAGGCAAGGGCTCTGTCCCGGCAGGATGTGATCTGTGGAGGAGGATCAAACTATTAACAGCCTGCTTCCACATGGATTAATGGGATGGTTGAACACACTTCTGGCAGCTGCATTGCCTTGGATCCTAAAAGCCAGGAAGGTGCAAGTGTGGATGTGTCCTACCCAGCATGAGACCCCTGAACTTGGTAAACTGAAAAGGAGTTGGGATCCCAGGAGCATTACACCTGCCTTTGCAGTCATCTTCTGCTCCTCATCCCCATCCATAACCCTCCACACTGGGGTTCCACTCTGTGTAACAGGGAAAGGGTTTGAAATGCATAAACACACAGAAAAAAAACCTTTTTAAAAATTAACACATCCACACCTGAGTTTGCCCAGAGGCCTTATCCCTAAACAAGGTGTGCTTCTTGATCTCTCCATTCAATGTAAATTTGTGCCAGTTGCTGGTGCAAATTGTCTAGGGCTCCTTGCCAGTGTTTGAACGATGCCAAGGAGGAGAAGTCTGGCTGGCTGGCAGGAGGAGTCCTGGCTTGTCTGCAGGTGCATATTCCTGCTGCCCAGCGAGGTGTTGGCTGCCTCGGGAGGGGAAGAAGGTGCATGAAGGAAAAAGGTTCCACTGCCGAAGACCCCGTGGACTGGATCCTCAGCTGGTAAAAACTGGAGCTGCTGGATGGAGGGTGTGATGGATTGGTGAAGGGTCTGGCTGCCTGCCCTCTCCAGGCTCCTGGGAGAAGGAGCTGCTAGAGAAAGTCTCATCCATGCTGTGGGGCTGGTCTGGCCCTCCATAACCCCAGTCCTTGGGCACTGAGGTCTTCTCTGTTATGGGGTGATCCCTATCAGCTGTGGAGAAGAGGGATGGGAGGGAGCAGTGTTTGGGATGTGGCTTTTGCCACCATCTACTTATACTTGGCATTATGGTGTTTATAATACCCTGCCGAGCTCCAGGCATATGTGGGTGGGTTTGGATGTAGTTTGCTGGTGAACACCCCAGCTCTTACCAGAGTCTGAATCCACATGGCTGCTGCATGTCCTGGTGTCCCCACTCCCACCCCCAGGGAAGCAGCCTGCCAGAGGCCGTGGAGCTCCATGCTGGGCTGTGCCAGGACTTGTTCTGCAGCCTCCCCGACGCCAGGGAGGTGGTGACCAACTGCAAGCACCTCCCCCTTGAAAAACCAAGTGCTTGGGGTTTTCAAAGGCTCTCTGCACTGTTGAAAAAATGTAACTTTAAGGCCCCATGCCAGGCGCACGAATAGTCTGTGAACTATAGGTCTGGCCACATTCAAGAGAGCCAGCTGGGTTCAGGAATAGCACAATTTATTGAATGCAACATATATGGTTCTTATGGATTGCCCATGATAAATGCCTGAACGGCAAAGTGGTGTTATAGAGCACTAACAATACAATGGCAATCACAATCTTAATTTCCCAGGTTAACACTCAGCATATCTGAGGACACAAGACTTACCAAAAGATGACCCTTCTGGGGCGGGAGAGGAGGACAAATCTGTCAAACTGTTCCTGGAATTTCAAGTAAAATTCTTATCTGCCAGTTAGATATGAAACTGGGCAGCTTTTACACCTTATTAACCACTACGGTGCAAAGTGCTGCCAACTGTGATCAAATCTTCCGTTGTTTGTGGGCATGTTGTACAAAATATTTCTTGGTAGGAGGTTTTGGTTTGTCAAAACTTTTCTGGGTATCAGGTAGAAAAACTAGACCACATGGCCTCCATGCCACATTCGCCCCCCCTGCCATGGCAACACAGGCCGCAGGAGCTACATCCAGTTTCTATGCTTGCACCGCGGGTTGCATTGCACATCCAGCTTTGCTTTGTGCTTTGCTCACTGCTTTGTGGTTCCACCTGCACACTCAGATGTCGTGGGGCTGAGCCAGAGCATTGCACTGAGCAGTGCAGTGTCTTTGGGTTTGCAGCACCAGGGCAGAATGGCCATGAGGAAGATTCAGAGGCAAATGCAAAGAATTTTCTATTTTCCTGAAAGAAGTATTTAAGTATTTTTTTCCCTTTTTTTCCCCTTTTTTTCTGTGTTAAGGAAATGAACATCAAATTCAGCCCTTCCACTCTAATAAACTTGGAGAGCTCCTGTCAGCCCCCACACCTCTGGCTCACTGAGGTTTGCTGCTGCTAGCACTGGGGGAGAAGGAGTTAAGTTTGCCTGCAGAGGCTCCGATCCCACTCTTTATTCCACAATGTTTGATGGCTGAGGAAAAGCCAGCTCCAAATTCACATGGCACTTTCTAAACCAAGGACAAAATTACATCTGGCTGCCTTGGTTCATCCTCTCGGAGAAAACCAGGACGAGCTGACTTTGGGGCGGGCAGGCGGCTCTTCACTTCTTGCAGTTTTGGGGCTTTGCGGTCCAGGACCTGCCTGGTTGTGTTCCAGGCTGGTCATTCCCGGGGCTCCCCTCCCAGCCGGGGGGGCGGGAGCAGCGCAGGCTCCCGGGTGGTGGGCGCTGGTGGGCCAAGGGACAGCTCTGTCCCCCGTCCATCCCTCGGCAGGTGGACCTGTAGGAAAGGGCTGGCTGCCTCTGCATGGGAGTGCTCACTGCACTGGGCGGGACTGGAAGCGCAGCCACGGGGGACTGGGCGCAAGGGCTGGACGAGGCTGAAGCAGGCGCTCACCTTCTTCCGACCTCCTCCTTCGGCGGCTGAGGAGCTTCGGTCTGCGGGTGAGCAGTGCCCGGCTGGGCGACGGATGCTCCGTGCGGCTCCGTCTGTCGGGGCACACGCCGGGAGGCGGGACGGGGGATCGTGGTGGGCTGGTTTAGAGAGGTCGGAGGTCGAGCTGTGGCCAGCCCCCCCTGAGGGTGCTGTGTCCTGGCTCGGGGCAGCTGATCCGCAGGGAGCTGGTGGTGGCAGGGTGTGAGGAGCAGAGGAAGCCTGTTGCATGTGCTGGCTGGGCTTTCCTTACTGTCCCAGCAGCCTGGCGGGGGGTACAGGGGCTGGCTGGGCTTTCACTGAAAAATGAGAAGATTTGTGTTGTGTTTAAACGCAGCTGTTCCTGCTTCTCTCCTGCGGGGCTCTCTCGCAGCCCAAGATCTCCCCTGGCTTTGGGTGCTGAAGCGACCGAGCAGCACGTTTTCTCAAAATGATGGAAAATAAAGTGTTCCTGTCATTTACGTTCTACAGCACAATTTTGATTTTAAAAATGTATGTCGTTGCCATCATTACGGGGCAAGTGAGACTCAGAAAGAAGGTAAGATCCAGATTCATTTTCCTTCTCCCTTTGCTTGGGTTTCTGTGTTTTTTCTTTGTTTTTTTATTCCTCTAGAGTTCAACAAAATTTTCCTAAGGAAGCTGAGTTTTCTTTGACTTAAGTTAAAAGCAAAACTTGTTTCATAGCTGCGGCAGATAAATATCTCACTTCTCCTTGACCCTTTTTGTTTGTTTCTACCATCTGTAGCTTGATGTTTATAATTTTGGAAACCTAATCTAAATAATAATCAGATCTAAAATGCCAAGCAGGTGAGATGCTTCTAGAAATAGTCTGTTTACAGTTAATTTGCAGGGTCTGGAAGAAAAGGAGAAGAAAGAAAAAAAAAGGTTTAAGAAGAAATCATTGCAATGGTCTTTTTTCTTACAATGTAGCAGAAAGCTTTTGAGCTTTTGGAGGCTGACTGGCTATGGGAATGCTCCAGGAGAGCAGCAAGTCGTGGGGAATAAAACAATTGCTGGAGGAAATGGTTCTTGGTCGGGGGGAAAATACAGGGAGGACCAGCTGCCATCAGGAGCTGGGGCTAACTGGATTTTTATCACCCTCACCCCAACTCCTGGTAAAACTCAGCTATCTGTAAAATCTGTTTTAAAGTATTTAAGGAGTTTCTGACTGCGTCAGTAGAGTGAGAGGGAGACATTTTTGCTCTCAGATAGAATACAAATGCCCTGTGCTGTGGCATCATTGTAACTGATGATTTGTCTTCTCCCCTTGTGATTCTAAATGATGCTCCAGCCCTGGGACAGTTTGGACTTGTAACATAATTAAAGAAAGCACCAGGGCCCTTTCCAGGCTGTAAAATGAAACTGTCAGATGTAAGTAGGTCCCTGAGGAACAGCTTCTGAGCATAGGTGGGGAGCTTGCACAAATTATTTTCATTTGTAACTTTATTAGTGTAGGATCCCATTTCCCCATGGGAAAGCCACACAGTCCCACTGCCAAAAAGCCAGCCAGGGAATATTCTCTAATCTGTCAGTCCTGGTTATCTTTTGGAGGCCACATTGTGTCTGCAAGCTCTCTGCCAGCAGTGATCTCGCTGGCTGGCAAAGTCTCCTGGAAATGGATTTCGTGGGAAGAAGTGGACTGGGGTGAGGTGGGAGCTCCCTTGAAGCCCTCCATTTGGGACCTGCTCAGCAGGCAGCATTGGGTTTTTTGGAGGACAAGGAAAACCCCTGGGGAGATGCAGGGTTTAACCCCCAAGACCGTGTGCATGGAAGCACAGTAGCCCTTGTTTTTAAAGTGGTGACAACGTGGGGTAGGTAAAAATCCCTACAGGACTTCAAGATTAGGAGCAAAGCTTCTACCTGTGAGGTTCCTGAAGACTGTAAGCAGGTGGGGACTCTCTCTTGCAGGCGTTTGCAAACCCAGAGGATGCCCTGCGCAATGGGGGGGTGCAGTTCTGCCGCGAGGACCCTGACGTGGAGCGGTGCCGCAGGTGAGCGGTGCTGGCATTCCTGGTGCCAGGATTTTCCCTCTGGTGCCAGCATTCCCTCTGATGTTGGCATTCCCTGTGCCACCATTCCCTCTGTGCCAGCTGCTGGCAAAGAAGTGGGAAGCTAAAGGGCTCGCTAATCAAGTAATGTTGTAGATGGTTGGAGTGTCTCGAGTTCTGCTGTGGGACCCTGCACACCAGAGCAGTTTAATCTTTAACGGGAGCCTGGTGTGCACTGGAGCAAGGAAAAGAGAAGGATCCGGGTTTGCGTTCAACATCCAACTCTGACTGACTCTTTTCTAGGTGCTCAAAGTCCCACAGGCTCCCACTGTCTCATCCTGTACCCACACTCAAAGGCTCCTTGTGTCCTGCTCTGACAGGACCCCAGCTTCCCCCAGATCCCTGCACAGCTTGGACAGGGAACAGAGTGACTGGTTGCAGTGCTGTAGACGGCTGCCCTTTTTGGGGATTCAGGAAGAGGCCAAACAGGATTGAAATAACTTCTGCCTCTCTAACTGGGCAAACTCTGAATGTTACCCCTCTTCTGTGAGAATCACAGTTTCTCAGAGGTAAAACACGGGTTGATTCAGCCCTGGGCTTGATTTGCTGTCCCCCTTACCGAAGGAGGTGCCCCAAGTGCTAGGCTGGATTGCTGGTGATGTACAGGAAAGGGACTGGAGCTGTACCCTGCTTTCCTGGAGCCCTGGGCTGTGCGTGGGGACCTCACTGCTCACGTCCCACTGCCTCCAGCATTTGCTTTAGAAAACATCCAGTGCCACCTAATTGTTCGGCTTCCGGGGAGGAGGAGGAGGATGGTAAATGAGCCATTTCCTTCCTAGCAAAAAGAAAATAATAGCAGAAATAATAATCATAATCCTCTTTATTCAGAATAAACAATCTAAATAACTAGAGCTGCAGCAAAGACCTGGGACAGCCTGGGATCGACTTGGGCAGTTAAAGCTCTTAGAGTCCGTTCTTGCTGATCTATTTGCAGCCCTGAAGAAGACAGATTCAATCCGAGGTGTTTCCCCAGAGCAAGGGCGATGTCAGCTTTTCATCTTGGACTGTATCTGGGGGGGAGCAGAGTCAGGGGTCTTTGCAGGACAGGGACAGAGCAGGGTGGGATGTTTACTCCCTGCCTCTTTAAAGAGTCTCCTGGCTGCCTCTCAGCTCTCTCCTTTCTCCTCCCTCTTCTTCCATTTGTCCTTCCGTCCCTGCTGAACCCCAGAGTCCTTGGGGTTTATTCAGAGGATGGTGCCTGGGGGAGGAGGGACACAACCCACACTCTTGGCATGACTGGATCCTGTTTCGGTAGAGCTGTGGGTGGTGGCAGGGATGCTGTGATACCCAGGCAGGTGCATGTTCAGCTGGAGCACAGGGTTTGGTCCCATCAGCGCTGATGTGTCACCACATGGCCATAGCGGCCCCTCCAGCCATACTGTGGTGCTGCTACCCAGGTGCTGCTGGCACAGTGTGGGGGTCCTTGGAGCGCTCCTCCCCAATCCCCTTTGGACGCATTCATGGAGAGGTGAAGCCACAAACCCTCCCATCCTGTGAGTTTCTCCACTGGAGAAGCTGTGGTCTGGAACTGCCTTTTATTGTGTAGCATGGCCACATCTGGGGCCATGCCGTGCTGGCACCACACCAGTTTTGAGCTTTTCACAGCTTCACAGGGTCTTTGTTTTGCTCTGTTTATTTGAAAGCTCCAACCCTCGAGCTGTCATCTGCTGTGGCAAAGGCGTCCCAGTCACGGAGAGAAAGTTTCAGGAGCTCAGTGTCCCAAGGGAGAGACACGGGGTGTGAAATCCTCCTGCCTCTGTGTATAAGGGAGAACTGATGCTTTTGGGGGCTGTGTCTGTCCCATCCAATGGAGGAGAGGCCCAGCAGCACCTAGGGATGGGTACTCTGGCTAGAAGGAATGAGGGAAAACAGGGAATTCTGGTGGGAAGGAACAACCTTATGTCACTTTTCAGGGCCCACCACAATGACATGGAGAACATCTTTCCCTTCCTCTTCCTCGGAGCCATCTATTCCCTGCTGGATCCCAGTCCTGCAGTGGCCAGGATCCACTTCCTCATCTTCTGCGTGGGACGGATCATCCACACCATTGCCTACCTCCTGCGGCTGAGGGCACCCACACGCTCCGTGGCCTACAGTGTGGCCCAGCTGCCCTGCTTCTCCATGGCCCTGCAGATCCTCCTGGCCACCACCCCGTACTGGTAACACCCAGAGGGACCGACCACCCGAACCCCCTCATCCTGACTCTGCTGGTCCCCCCTGCAAGTGGGAGAGAGTGCGTGTGTGTATGTGTGTGTGTGTGTGTGTCACCAGGGATGTCACCAGGGAGGTCAACTGCACCCTGAGGATGTTCAGTGCAGCCTTGATAAAATTCCACTGCCATCAGAATTTGTCGGAGAAGTCACCAGAGAGAAGGATCGTGCAGGAAGGGGATGTGGAGGCAGGTTTCTCTCTCTCCTGCTGAGGGTGAGAGGTGGAAAGCACATGGACTACCCCTCGTGGAAGGGGTCATTGAAGGAAAGGTTTTCTGTGTTTGGAACGGGGAAGATGTGCCTTTTCCTCTTGGTCATGAATACCCCATGAATCAGGAAGGGGAAATCATGGGGGCCCAACAAAGTCTCTTAGTCAGCAGATGTGGTTGGTAGCAGAGGTTATAAAGCAGCCACCCTTCTCCTGCCCAGCCACGTGCATCTGTGGGGATGTGAGTCCCTTAGGACTTAGTCCCTTAGGTTCCCTCTCCCACAAGGAGGACAGGAGGCAGGTACCTTCCAGGAAGTGTAACAGGGAAGTCAAAATCTCAGGGGTGATGTTGTGAGGCCACTGAAGCGTTCAGTGCTCCCAGTGCCACCTCGTCTCACGCCATGGGACACAGCTCCCTGCCAGGAGCCTCACTGCAGGCAGGATCCTGCTAACTCCTGGCAGCTCCCAGCCAGCAGCAGCTGTGGCTTTTCCATCTCAGCCCCACCACAGCAAGATGCAGAACGACATGCCTGGAGCAGCCAGCAGGAATCATTTACCCTGGACACAGAGCCTGGATACATTTGCTGGACACAAAGCTCTGGGACTTCTGGAAAGTCTAAAACACTCACACAAAACAGACAGAGTTTTCTCCCATAGAGCAGTCATGTCCACATGCCACTAATGCCTGAAAATGCCTCCAGGGCATCAGACTGAGTTTCTCCCCCTCTGTTTGCAGCCTTTCTCTGGCCACAGAAGGGCCGTTGCTATTTGGAAAATGTGCCATGATCGCTTTAGGGGTGTTTTCTTTCAGCTGTTTCCAGCTGTCCACTGCTGCCACGCCATTCACAGCCCTGACCAGCTGGTGTTTGCAGAAAGCTCTGGAAATGAGCAGAGGGGCTTTGAAGACAGTATTGCTGCTCTGTGTCACCCAAAGGTGTCATGTTGGAGAGGAGAGGTTGGGACCAGGGTATTGCATGGTAAAAAAGCCCCATGAGCTCCTCTGCTACACAGCTGTCCCCAGGTACCAGGGGCTGCTCGCAGCAGCAGCAGCAGCAGCAATGGAGCATCCCTCTGGAGGAGAAGACAGGAGTAAAACTCTGCTCTTCAGTGCCTCCTCCCTCCTCTGAGGGCAACACAGAATTGGACTAAGATCACAGAGACAAGCCAGAATGAGTAGAAAATAAATTCCCCTTCCATCTGTCCTGTGCACTGAGGCTGTTCCCTTGACTGCTCTCCTCAGAGATGCTTTTGTTGAGACCTCACTGAGCACTGGGGACACACCTGCTCAGAGTGATGCTCAGCCCTTGCTCAGCTCGGGTAGAAGTTTCTGTACCAGTAACTCCTGATCCCAGTGCAGTTGTGGCCTCAGGCCGAGCTGTGTGGTGAAGTTTGGAGTGGAATGCCTTGCTCTCCCACTGTGAGGAAGGTGGGCAGGATTGCAGGTTCAGTAGTTCACTCTTGGCCACTTCTCCGTCACAAAGATGTCTGGGTAACACAGACCCTTCTTAACAAGTCTTTTCTGCCTCACAGGGTGCACAAGATCTTGAACCCCTGTATGTTTCTCTGCTGCTGCACATGCATCCTAGTGGCAGGAAGCAAATATTCCCAATAAAAACAAATCATTGTGCTCTGATACATCCTTCCTTCAGGAGCAGCAGATGCAGCTGGGCAGCAGCTGGGTCCATCCTCAGCAGGATGTTAAACCCCACTGTAGAGCCTGGAGTGCCCTGGGACTTCTAAAGAGGCATCCCCTTCCTCTGCACTCACGTGCCCTGCAGAGGAACCTCTTTTCCAGGTGTGCATTATTTGTGCTGATCCTTTAAATTCAGCAGAGCTGGGAATTACAAGCAGCTCTGTTCAGTTTTCCTTCCCTGAGCAGCAAATTGTTCACTCAAAAATCCTGGAGGGCTGGAGAAGCTCAGGTAAGATGTGGTTGCTCTTCTTTCTGTTCTTAGGACTTGTAAAGGAGCTGGTTGTATTTTCCAAGATAAGTATCCCCCTTTTTTTGCACTAGGTTGCTGGGAAACAAATGCCTCATTTCTCTGGGTTTCCCCTATTTTCTTAAGTTGTTAGTGTTTGGGAGGTGCTGCCCGTCATGTCTGTGTTAGTTTGATAAAATGGCTCCGCTTGGTTCTTTTCTTTCCCTTTTTGTTTTCAAATAAGAAAGACAGTGGTTTTACAAAATGGACTCTCTCCAGTATATGTTGCTGTGGTTGGAGGTGTGGCTGGGATGGAGATTTTGGCATGGGAAGGAGGAAGGAAGGCTACAAAATGCCCTTCCAGCCCCCAGATCTGCCAGCTGCTTCAGCCTCTTCTCTGGCTGCCTGTCCAGTGCCTGAGGCTGATGCCCTGTTCAGGGAAGCTGAGGTTACATGCAAAGCTCTGCTTTCTTCTTTTTTATTAAAAAAAAAAATAAACTCTGCTTACTGGCTGCAGGGAAAAGCTTGGGAATGTGAACTCTCCTGGCTCAAAAAAAAACAAACAGAAAAAGCCTACAAGGCAAACTTGAGAGAGGCCCAAGCATTGCACTTATTTTGAAGTGTTGTGGAAGTTTGGGGGAAGCAGGACTGAGCTGGACTCGGTTGCTTTGGTAGCATCAGTCCCATCAGGGCTCTCCTGGGACTAGGTGATCAGAGCCAGTGGCTCTCCCCCTGGACACTGCCAGTGGTGTTTGCTGCATATGGGGGGCATCCCTGCCTTTTCCCAATTAATATTGAAAGCCTAGAGCTCCCAAATTCCTGCTCTGGCATCTGTGTGGGCAAAGAATGTGCCCAGGAGAGCAGGGACAGTGGCTGCACCCAGCAGTCTCTGGGTTTGGTGTGTGCGTTGTATGTCCAACAACTTGTTTTTCACACCTGGCTCAAACAGGAATCGGCAGCACTCTGAAACCCACCTGGGACTGCAGAACGACAGTTTGGTGCTTAAATAGGTACAAATTGAAGGAGGAGGAATTTAAGTTAGACATTAGGAAGAAATTTTTTACTGTGAGGGTTACTTACACTGGTACCAGCTGCCCACAGAGGCTGTGGATCCCAGCCCTGGCAGAGTTCAAAGCCAGGTTGGATGAGACTTTGAGCAACTTTGGTCTAATGCAAGCTGTCCCTGCCCACGGCAGGATGGGTTGGGAGTAGATGATCTTTAAGGTCCATTCCGCCCCCTTCTGTGGTGCAACGTGTGAATGTGATTCACACAACCAGTACGTGTCTTCCCTCAAGGTGTCTGGAGCTGGGAGAAAAGCAAGTGGAGACCCAGCACAAGTCACTTCCCCTCCCACACTCTTTTAGGTGGCTCAAGCCTCTGGATCCCTCCTACCCCTGAGCACAGGACACGCCTCTTCCTTACCTGCCTGCACCACTTCCTGGGTCTCTCCATCCAGACCTTCCCCTGGTGGCCTCTGGACCAAGATTCCTGCTTGGGCAGCTCTCCTTTAACTGAGATCACACTCTTCCTTTTCTGCCCTCCCAAAATCTCCCATTCCCTCTAGCAGATGGGATTTTGATACACAAATCCTCTTACTCCTCTTGAAGAACTGAGATTCCTGTGACTTGTAGAGAGAATGAGAGGAGCCAGCTCTACAGGCATGGGCATCCCAGAAGGAGAAGATAACGGTGCTTCCCTGCTGCTCTCTGGCACATGAGGATGAAGTTGGCACCGGTAAAACTTTTTCCAGCGGGCGTTTTCCATCCCGACTGTGGGGCTGAGCTGTGAGACGTCCCCTGCTTCATACGTGGGGGCGAGCCCCGGATCGGGGGGAGGGAGCCGGCCGGGTGCGGAGCAGAGCAGCGCGATGGGGGCTCGCCCTCGGCCCGGCGGGTTCCGCGGGCTGCGCTGCGCTGCGCGGGGCTGCAGCACCCTCGTGTGGCTGCGGGACCCTGCGGGGGGACTCGGGGACCCTGCCCGGGGACCCGCGCCCACGGATTCTCTCCCCCCACGTCTGCTGGCCAGAGAGCTTGGGGTGCAGCTGGAGGTGTTTGGGGTGGAGGGAGGGTGCCATTCCTTGGGGAACGCGTTGAGGGGGAGTAGGCTGTGGCTGCTCTAGTGCCCATCGGCGTCTCCAAAGTAGGCAGATGTAATGCCAGATCCAGGGAGATCCTCCCATCACCTCAGACTTGCCCTTTGGCAGTCACCTGGTTGAAAACAGACTGGTTTGAGGAAGGAAACAGTTTGCAAATGTCCTTGCAAACTTTCCCTGCTTCTGAAGTTGTGGTGTATGGATGCAACGCTGTGCATCTCCATGCAATAGTTCTTCCTTATACATGGTAACTTCCTGGGCTTTGTGATGCCAGCTACAAAAGGAACCTTTGCTTCCTCCCTTCTCCCCGAGTAATTATAAAGCATTACAGCCCCTGTGGATAGTTACCATCCAGCTTCTCTGCTGCCTTAGGTTGCTTCCCTGTGGGGTCGGAAAGAATCAGCAGTGAGCAAAATATCTGCCGCAGGGAGGAGATGCTCCTTCCATATGGAATGTAGAGTTTGGGGTGAGCATCGCAACCCCCAGGACAGGAGCATTGCTCCAAAGGGCAGGAGGGGCTCGGCTGCTGGGAGGTGACACGATGCTGTCATGGGAACATGTGTTTCTGCAGTTTGTAGATGGTGCCAGCAAGAGGGTCTTCAGACCTTCCTGTTGCCACCAGAGGGAGAAGGGCTCAGCAGTACAACGGTAATGGGAAAGGAGGATGCTGTAACCACAATATGTCTGTAATTCATTCTGGATGGGGATAACCAGGCTGGTGTCCCTGTGAGCTGGAAAATGTGAGCTCTGTTTTGTCTTGCTGCTGTGGCAGCCGATGCTGATGACAACATAAAATTGTTCTCATTAAAATATTCTAGGGGCAAACTTCAGCTTTTCATCAGTCAGCAAGTCATGCACAAGTGTCAGGCTGTGGGGTCAGAGACAAGGAAAGGTCCAGGAAGATCCTTCCATCACCTGAGATCTGCCCTTTTGGAATCACCTGGTTGAAACCAACTGCTTTGAGGAAGGAAACAGTTTGCAAATGTCTTTGCAACCTTCCCCCACTCCCAAAGTTGTGGTGCATGGATGGAGACCAGCTCTCCTGCTGAAATTAGTACTGGTGATGGATGTGCCCTTCCTAGGAGGAAAAATGCCCCTATCCTGGAAGAGGAGTGGTTGCACAATGTCTTTGAGCTCCTCTTCATTGACAGCCTTCCCCCAGTGCTTCCCTTCCCTGTGGAGTGCAGACCCTGCCAGGTGAGCTGCAGCTCTCCATGCTTGTCTATCTCCTGGTTTGTGGACCCCTCAGATGTCCATCAGCTCCTGGGAGCTGACTGACCATGGGTTGGGACCTTCTGCTCTAGTGGGAGATGAACTGAAGTTGGGACAGTTCAGGCAGGAAATGAGTGACATATTTCCAGCAGTCAACAGTAATGAGTCACTGGAGGAATCTGCCCTGGGAGCTGTAAGCTCATCAATTCCAAGGGTCTTTTGACTCGGGGCTGGATGCTCTCCAAAGGGATGCTCTGCACTGGCCACATGCTGAGGATGAGGATGCTGCTTGGGTGATATTCTTTATGCAGGAGGTTGGACAATTGGCCTTAATGATCTACAAACCACTTACTGAATGAATAAATAAATGGTTAAAAAGCAGCAGCAGAGCAGTTCGATAGGGATGGTCAAGTGTCTGGGACTGTGGTGGGCCTGGAGTGATGCCCAACATGGGGACCTGCTCCTGCTGGGTGCTGCAGGGATGAAATGGGATGAGCCTTGTTCCCTTCTAGGGAAAGCTGGAATGTGTTGTTTAGGGGTCCTTCCTTCCTCAACCTTGCAATCCACAGGATCCATGTGTCCCACAAGCCACCGGTGATGGGAGGAACAAAGGTTGCTGCTGGGAGGGAGCTGATCCTGTGGCTCACAGAGCTGAGCCCCTCTGGGTGTGTGCGATAGCACTTTCTGCCTTGCTCTCTAATCCTTTCCTAGCGATTCCTGCCACTTGACTTGCTGCCTTTCAGTCTGCACTGGGCAGTTTCAAACTGTACTGGGCATTTTCCCCTGGGCACATCTTCCCATTTCTCCACATTGCATTAAATCTGCTGCCTGATAGCTCAACACTGTGAGCTCCTGGAGCGCTGTTTAACTTTGGCTGCCTCAACTATTTGGTATCACCTTTGCCTGACCACTGACTCCCCCTGTTTTTGTGCTCGGTGCCTGCTCTGCACCCGTAGGCCTTTGCTCTCTGGAAAGTGCTCTACAATCTGATGGTTTATTCCTATCCTTATTCCTATTCCTACACAGCTCAATTTCTGTGTAGAATCTGACCCTTCTTGCTGCCTCTTACTTCAATTTCTGCCCAGGCTTCTTGTCCAGGGCAGGTGGGGAAACCACAGTGGCTGCTGATGAAGAGTCACATCCCTATCACATGCACTGACACGTCTCTACTCAGTAAAATATTTATTCCTCCATTATTTCACAAGAGTTGTTTTTACAAAAACCTTACAAAAATTTCCAAAACACAGACATGCAGAAGAAAAAAACAAATCCACCATGGATCTTGTTACAAGTAATTGAAATGTACAAATAGAAAGGGCGAGAGAGAGCTTAGATTACAATAATCCCTCGGTCCTGCTACCCCTCCATGGGTGCAATTTGTATCTCTTCTTGGTGAGTTCAGCATTGAGTGACAAGCTGTGATAAGCTGCCAAAAGCACAGCAAAGGAGGGGGCCTAAGATTAGGAGCAAATGTTTTCAAATATATATATACATATAGATATTTAGTGAAGAAATATTTATTCCCTGCTTTTTTTAGGTTTACAGAAACAGCATCTGCAAACTATTAAATGGGTTTATTTTCATTAATGTTCTCAAAGAGGCAGTGACATTTATATCCCTGTGGTTTCATCTTGTATAACCGAAAAAAGAGCCTTGTGCTTTCCATGGGAATAGGACCCTCCCGGCCTCCTCCTCCTGCCCCAAGTGGTGTTTCTTAGGGAGGATGATTTGATCCACAGTGGATCCCTCTCCCCCCTGGCTTGGCAGGTCTCTGTGCAGTGTGGGGAGCTGCGTGCTCTTCTTCTGGCATGACAAATGGGAGGGATACCAGCCCTGGAAATGTGGATGGGGGCAGAGGGTGGGTATTTAGGGTGACACTGCTCCCTGGATGAGGTGGACAGCGTCAATCAGGCTGTGCCCTCTCCCTGCCTGCCAAGCTTGAGGAGGAGAAGGTAACTATTCCCAGCTAGGGGCTGCACTGTGGAGCAGAGAAAGCAGGGGCTGGAGGCAGCATGGAGGGTGGTTCACCCCCAGCAAGAGGAGATAGGCTCCTCTCCTGGTTCTCCTATCAGGTCTCCAGCTCCCAGTGCTGGGTGAGTCCCCCCCAGGCTGGCATTGCCCTGCAGTGTAGCTGAAGGCTCCAGTGTCACAGCCACTGGGTCCCACATGCAGCTGCAGTGAGAGCCCCAGTGGAAATGGGAGAGGATGCTCCTGGGAGCTGTGGGGACTCAGGTGGGCACTCTGTAGCTGTGACACTTTCAGCCTTGGTGTCACTGACCAGAGGATGTTTACGTGGAGGAGGCACTTCAGCAATTACTCTATTTGTCCTCAGATCTATTGCTGCAGCCCCCAAACCAACCCCTTCTAGGGAAGTAGGGCTGGTGTCTTCACTGTCCAGGCCACCCCTCTGAGTTGGTGGTGTCCCCATGCTTGGCTGGTGGCTCTTTCCAGTGGGTGAGGAAAGGGTGGTCTGGTTTCCAGTGGGCTTTGTCCACAGGGACACCACACCCCCACCACTCCGGCTCATTCCCCATTGCTGCGGAATTGGCAGGGGAAGGTGGAGGCTACGTCTCTCCGCAGCTCAGTCCCATGGGCTGGGGCCAGGTTGCCCACCCCGTGTCCATCCCCCTGCACATCCCACCTTGGAGCCTCATTAGGCTGCACAGCAGGGTGGGATGAGGGGGAAACCATTTCCTTTCTGCAAAACCAAAAAAGCCTCCCCCATGGAGTTGCCGGTCCCAGACCCCCGAGCACATCTGCGGAGCTGCCGATGGGGAGGCTGTGCCTCCGGAAGGCGAAGCCTTCGTTGGCACGAAGCACTGGGAGCCGCCTACTCAGCTGAAACCCAACAGCTTTTTCCAATTTTCTCCCTCCCTGGGACAGTTCAATGACCTGGGGCTCTGCAGAATCGCTGGCAAATCCACCGAGGCAGGGCAGTGGTGCCTGCATGGGGATTGGCAATGCATCCCCAGCTCACAGGAGAGCTCAGAGGCTCCAAGCAGGTCTGTTGAGATGCTCCAGCTCTGCCTGCCCCTCTGGGAAGGGACAAAGCCTGATGCCATCAGCATACGCAGCTCCTAAATGCAGGCAGCACAGTGCAGAGGGCTGGCCTAGACTGGCCATGGCATGGGTGAGCCATCAGCTTCCCAAAGTCCCAAACTTTAGGAAGTCCTAAACCCCACACTGCGGCTGGGGTTGCACAAAGAAATGAACACATGGATCAGCTTTGGCACGCACAGTTGAGCGCCGCAAGTCACAGCCCGGTGGAAAGAGGGGCTCATGATCCTCCCACGCTGTCCCTGCGGGAGGAGAAGACCCAATAACTCTTTGGCTCTCTGGGCAAGATACCCAAATTGGTCAAATCCAATAGTCCAAGATCCTTCCATGTTTGGAAGCAAATTCTTGTTCCCTTGGCAAGTCTGTTTGTCCTCAAAGAGCGCGTGGGGGGTATGTGTGTATATATAGCCGTTATTATAAGGGTGTGCGAAAAGCAAGTTTCTAACCAAGTTCGCTCCATATGTGGCTATAATTATGTGCCACTTCGGCCTGGGACTGACTCTACCTTCAGAAGGGAAGGGAAGAGGAGAGAAGATGCGGAGACATTGGATGAGTGGCATGTGTGTTGGGCAGGCAGCGGATTTGTCCTGGACCGGCACAGGAGCTCCACGCTGTATCCTGGAGGAGGCCATGGGATGGGGTTTGCCCTGCTCAGTTCACGGTCGGCACCTGGTTCTGATGGAGGCTGAACTCTTTGGCTTTGAGGCGCAGGCTGGCGATGCTGTTGGCCATGTTCACCCCTTGGGTGGGTGTTGCGGTCCCGCTGGAGCTGTAGGAGGGCACAGTGCTGCGGGGAGGGAGCAGGGAGGAATGAGGCAATAGCCCATGGAGAAGTCCCCATGCCCTTTGTGGTCCTGCTGGCTTCCTGGGCCAGGCTGGCTGCTCCCTCTTGGAGATCTCTCACAAGAACAGCCAAGGCTTCAGCATTTTTATGTGCTTGGATGTGGGAACCCCTCAAACTATGCACCAGGAGGCCCTGCTTTGTGCTTTTGGATGTGATGGCTGAACATGAACAGCTGGGAACCAGAAGGGACCCATGCCACCTCCTGTGCTGAGATGTGGGAAGGGTCAGCACGAGGCCAAGCAAATCCCTTGCGAGGACCAGGGTGCCTGCTCCGGCCCCGAAATGCAAGGAGGCAGGGAAGCCTGCTCAGCGCTGGGCAGCGGATGCTCAGACAGGGTTGAAATGGTTCCCAAGGCCAAGTCAGACGAGTTCCTTTCAGCCTCATAAAACTCCCCAGATCCCCAGCAGTGGTACAGGGCTGCATTCCTGTGGCAGTGGAGTGGTCTCTAGGCAGCCCTGCCCCACAGCCACCTCCTCCTCAGCTCCTCCAGAGCCTCCACCTACCTGTATGGGGAGGTGCTGGTCCAAGAGAGATACTCCGGGGTCAGTGCAGTGGGCCGTGGTGCCATGGGCTGCTCAATGGCTGCTTCTTGGCTGTAGGATTTGAGCAGCGATGCCGATCTGTTGGCCAGCATCGCCCTCTCATTACGGCGGAACTTGGCCCTCCGGTTCTGAAACCACACCTGTGGCAGGGGGAAAGGTGGTCAGTGGGGACCCAGTGCGAGCAGGGATGTCCCAAGCATCTGTCCTATGGATCATGGTGATGTGCAGGATGGAACAAGGGAGGGGACAGTCCCTGCTCCTGCCTGGGGGCAAGGCAGAGGGTGTTGTTTTCTCCCACACAAACCTGTGCTCACCTGGACTCTGGCCTCGCTGAGGTTGACCCTTCTCGCCAGCTCCTCCCGCACAAAGGCGTCGGGGTAGTGCGTCCTCTCGAAGACCCTCTCCAGAGCCTGCAGCTGGCTGCTGTTGAAGGTGGTGCGGTTCCTCCTCTGCTTCTTCTTCCTCTTGGCTGCCCCGCAGCTTGGGCTCAGGCTCTCACCTGTGGGGAAAGAACAGAAGCCAAATGAGAGCCAGACCTCTGTGAGACCCCACAACTCAACCAAGCTCAAGCCCTCCTGGGGGTCTGCACTGCCCTGCTCTGTGCCAGCCATGCTCCCTCCAGGCACCAGGGACTCTGTGGGGAGCAGCATTATGTGCAACCCTGTGATGTCCATGAGAATCAAAACCTATTTTGGGACCTGCTGGAGTTTAGGGTTAACCCCAAAATTTACCAAGGCCTGTGGTGGTTTCACATCTGGCTCAAACCATGTGGACCTGATTTTGAATACAGGTCTCAGTGTATCCTGGGGCTGCACTTGATCCAAACTGGGGCTCAGCTCTTGCTAAGACTTTAAGTCAAGCTTTCATGAACGGTGATGAAAATGAAGCACCAAAAAACCCCCAAGATGCAGGTCTCAGCTCCCACCTCCAGCAACCCCCGGAGGCCCCAGCTGTGGCATGTCCCCAAGGTGACACAGGACTGCAGCCAAGCATCTGCTCTTCCAGCCGTGGTCTTCAGAGCTCAGAACGAGCAGCACCGTGTCTCGCAGGGCTCAGCCTCCGCAGTGTTTATTTCTGGCTTTGCTGGCTCATGGAAACATGAAGCTGAGGGTGTAGTTTGGTTTCTCAGTATTGATCTTGGGCTGTCAGCCAAGCTGAGATTAATCTCTTCTTTGTCACTAATATCATAAGGTTTGGGCAAGTTTATGAAGTCTTTTTCCGAGACACCCAGTCAGTTGCCTGCAAAGGCTTCATGGGGAGCACGACTCGCTGTCGTTCTCCCTCATGGAGGTACTGGTTAATGATTCTTTCTGTTAATAAAGCATCTGGATCCAATCTGTACCTACTGGTGGGAAAGCATTTTGGAATTACTTGAAATGTTAATAATTTTATGACATTCTGATTCATGGCAGGGGTATTTCTGCTCTATATCATTACAGAGGCCAGGGTGGCAGAACTCACCACTCCCTGAGTATGCTCACAAATTAAATGCTTGCTAATAATATTGTGATACTTATTTAATAAGTGCAGCATTTTCAGATGATACTTGAGCAACACACAAAATCTACTGAAAGGGATATTAACTCTTCTGTTTCTAGACACCATCAAGCTGTTGAGCAGGAGGAAACTACAGGCTCCAAGATCTTTAAGGCCAGAAAAACCTTCTTGGACCTTAACTCTGAATAATTCAAGCCATGAAACATCCAACAATAAGTTTTCAATCAAGTACCTAAGACCCCTATGTGCCCAACTACACCACTCTCCCAAGACCTCTCTGCAGCCACTGGCATTTCTCTGGGTCTTTTATTATGCTGTAGGTGCAATTTGGCCTTGGTTGACCATCAACA
The DNA here is from genome assembly GCF_017639235.1 of Corvus kubaryi. NCBI lineage: Eukaryota > Metazoa > Chordata > Aves > Passeriformes > Corvidae > Corvus > Corvus kubaryi. The sequence continues at coordinate 5,649,897 of NW_024582065.1, read as the reverse complement.
ATCTGTGCTCTTGTACTTTGGCCATGGCCTTCTTTGTTGGGTGAAGACACGATGGACAGTGCCTGAAATATGCATGGGTTTGAGGCCCTTTCCCCGGCCAGGAAACCACAGGCTGCACTTCGCCACCGATCGTGTTTAAAGGCTCACAAATAAAATTCTCAGAATTCCCTCCAGCACTTGTTCCTGCAGCTTCAAATGTTCTGCCAGTCTCTGCTTTCCAGTTGCCCTTTTTAGTTAAACTCCTTTTTTGGTCCTGTTTTCCTTCAGCGAGCTAATGAGCTGCTGGATTAAAATACATGAAGTCTAGCCATGGCTGTCCCTGAGTTTTCTGGGAGCCTGGGACTGAAATGGGAGCCATCAAGCTGGGAAAGAGATACAGGATGTAATGGGGTGAGAGGTTTCCTTGTGGATTTATGACCATGCCACAGGACTTCTGGAGAAATGGCAGATCTGGGTTTGGTTCAAAAGGTGTAGTCACAAGAGCACGCACTGTCCCTCACCAAGCTGGCAATGAATTCAACAGAACCCTGGGAAATGTATAAATAAAATTTATAAACCCCCTTTGGCTTCATCCTCAATTTAAACATGGCTGTAAGACTTTTCCATAAGTGATGGTTTCTCTCACCCACTCTAATTTGGCTGAAAGAAAGGAGGAGGAGGAGGAGGAAAGTTTTCTTAAATTAATTCTCAATCCAGTTCTGTAGGATCTGGCCACATTTCTGGCTGGTCTTTATCTCCCCAAACCCACAGAAGGAAGAGCTAAAGAGCCACAGGAGACAAGTGGTGCGGAGTGCTTCCCATATGGGGCTGGCAGTCATGCCAGGATCGAGGTTTAAGACTGGAGTTGGGTCAGGATGTGTCCGAGCACCAGTGGTTCCTGGGTTTTTGGAGACCTGCAAACCCCAGGCCATGCCAGTTTTGGGGCATTTTGTTCAGCCTCTATTGCTGCTTTTAATGGAGGGACCTTCCACACCTTTTCCAGGCCATCTCTGTATGGCATGGAGGCAGCTCCACACATGGAGTGCCTGCCTGGATCCTCTGCTCTGCTTAGGGATGAGCCCTGGTAATGCATCTACATCTTTTCATCATTAGCTCAGGCACTGCATGCTTGTGGGACCAGACAAATGCCACCCTAACAGCTGGTGGTGAGTGTCTGACAGGTTTACAATGTACCGTCAGGCTGGATCTCTTCTATAAGAGATGCTTTAATAACCCCGAATCAGCTTCCCAAAAATGAGCACAGCCAAGTCCTCTGTGGCATTAGAGAAGGAATGGGAAGGGGGATGAGTTGGGTCCCCCAAAGACACCCTGTCCTCTCAGTGCCATCAGCAGGACTTGGATTTAACCAGAGCTGCTGACACCTTGATGGAGGAATTGGAAACCAGTTCCCCACCCCGATGGTCTTCCAGGAATAAGAATTTGTACTTGCACAAAGTTAAAACCAGCTCACCACCATCACTGTTCCGCCCCAAAGCAGTGCTTGGGGAGGTTATGGAGAAAGCCAAACCCTTGCCTTTGTCAGGTATAATTTGGGGATTCATTTGGGCTGGAGGGACCAGTTTGGTTGGCCAACCCTGAGGTCAGAGGGGCTCCTGAGCCTTCCCTCCAGCCACCTTCCCTGTATTTATCTTCCACTGATTACAGTTTCCGCTGAAAGGAAAAAAAATGCAGGGAAAGGGGGAAAACAGGGGGGATAACATTACTGAATAACGAAAGATGACATGCGGGGGAGGACGGCGAGAGGGAGGCGAAGGGGCTTTGCACAAAGCAGGATGGGCCCGATGTGCATCACAAAAAAAGCCTTCAATTGCCTCAGAGTGTTAGGAACGACAGGAGACTTTTCACCCGTGATGTGGATGAGTTTTGGGGTGCTGGATGTGGCCTGGGTAACCTCCAGCCTCCCCTCTGGGCTGTCCTGCCTCAGGCAGTGCTGCCCAAGAGCTGCAGACAGCCCGGGAGCAGCACTGGGCCCTACAGATGCCATGGGGTGCTGGGAGTCACCCCAGAACCCTTCTCCCTGTGGGAGCACCAATGCTGGCAAGCCTGGACTGTGCCACACTGAGAACTTGGGAGCGACGGGTCTTGCCCCATTTGCAAAGGCAACACCACCCCTGGCTCAGAGCCGTGCTGGTTCAGCTGGGCCAAGCCCCCTCCTCTGACCCTTGCCTTTTCCCTCTGTCCTTCCATTAGTTTACATAGGAAGGACTCGGCAGGTCTCAGCCTTGGTGCTAGGCTTGCCAAGGGGGGCCCTTACATTGGCAGGGCCCCCAACCTCCCACAGCTGCTGTTGAGCACTGTAAAGAGGTAATTTTCACTCGATTTCCACCGAGGCTTTGGTTCTGACTTACGAGCTCCATTAGTGCACAACAAACGGCCTCAGAGCAGCTGCGATCCAGATCAACCAGCACTGAGAATCCAGCAGCTCACTCACCTGAGCCCCGGGAACACGGGCACGGATACTCCCTGGGGATGTCTTTCAGGGATGGGCTTTATTGCCAGCCATGCTCAGTCTCCCCTCTGGACACCCAGTTTGGGAGGTTTCTTTGCAAAATGCTCATCCAGAGGGTGGTGGTGTTTGCCCAGCACCGTCCCTGCTACCCCAGAGGGTCACTTCAGCCAACTGCCAGCCTGTCTCTTCCCCAGGTGATGCTGCAAACCCCTCTCCCTATGAGCACCATTACATCCTGAGACAAGTTTTCCTGAGTCCAGCTCTACCACTTGGCTTTGGGGTGCAAGTACCCCCCTTTTTCAGGGACCAGGTTAGAATGCAGCAAGTTCAACCCTCTCACACAAAAAGCCCAGGCTACATCTCCTCCAACGTGTTTCATTTTCCACCGCACCGCAGCCCCCACGGCCCTGAACAGTTTTCTGTCATTAAATTATTTCACACGTTCCATTTATTTGCGAGCAGTTTGCCAAAGACCCTTTAAGCTTTAAATTTTTCACACCCCCCCCAGCCAAAATGATCAAATCTGCTGTACCATTTACTTCCCTACTACGCCTGGAATGGCATTTTTTTCCTCCTTTTTTCTTCTTGGGTATAATTTAAGGGTTGAAATAGCCTGGAGGGAATTAGCTGTAAATTCTTCCTAAGACAAATAAATTCAGCCCTCTAAGTTTCTATGTTTTTCAAACTGTTGAGAGACATTTTGGGTTTGTTTTACTTGAAATAATGATCGTGGCATATCTGACCCTCAGGCTGCGGCTGGCTCTAGCCAAATAAATAGCTTTTATTAATTAAGGTTTATCCTTAACAAATAAAACCCCAATTTGATCTCGGCCGGCTGAATTAGCAAAAATAAACAACGGGTTCTCTGGGCACTTGATGTGGATTTAACAAATTAACGCTGGGCCTTCATCAGGGAAGCCGCAGGGTGGTGGAGGTCTTTTACAGCCAAGAAATCCTTTGGAAAAACAATGTATTTCGTTTCTCCCATGGTCTCTCTCGGTAAACATGTGCACTCCCTTCATCCCTTTATACACTCGGGGGAAGCGAGGAGAGCTCCGGCGATGACGTCTGCCAAAGTTTCATGTGCAATTGTTTAACTTATTCCTCTAAATCATGCGATGGGGAGGAAGCATTTCCCTTCACACTGCAGCGAGCTGCAGCAAAGCTCTGGGGTTTGGGAATTGCCCCTCCGTGGTGTGTGCCCACTCCAGCTCCTTTTTATCCCACAACCTTCAGCTGAGACACCCGAAGCCAAGGTGTGATTTGGGGGTGCATGGGCTGCCAAGTGCAGATGATCCCTCTTTCCAGCAGCTACTTCCAACACTGCTCTGCCTTGAGAGCAGTTAGGAAAAGCCTGGGAACCCGGGGGGGGGGGTTTTATCAGCCCACACTGGGGCTTTGCAGGAAGGAGGGACAGCAGGAGGGATGCTCCACAGGCCAAACGGAAGCTGGGCTCTTGTCCCTGCTCATGGGCGCAGGAAGGATGGGGTTTGTTGCAGAAGGGATGGTGCAAGATGCCTACACCATAATGGGTCTTTAATCTCCCCGAATCATTTTGGAAAGCCTGAGGGGCTGAGAAGCAGCCAGGAACCTGCCCCTCCACATGTGCTGGGTCACCCAGGTGCAGTGCCTTTCCTGCACCCACCAGCGAACCCAGCCTGGGTGCACAGGACCAACACAGTACCAGCTTAGGGGCAAAACCGTATCAGTGAAACCCCCATTTTCTGCATGATTTCACCCCAGTATCCAGGGGAGAAGCCCCTTAGGGCCACCAACCCCTGCCCACAGGATACCGGCCCCAGCTTTGCTTGGCACGATGCTGTGAGGTCCAAACCCATCCTGGGAACAACCATGGCCATGGGGAACAAGGTATCCCTGGGGAACAAGGGCTGTCAGCCCCTCCCCAGGCTCCCCCACTGCTGGGAGAAGGCTCCCACTTCCTCATCCCGACCCACTGCCGCTCCCTGTTCCCCCTCCAGCACAGCCCCAGCCTCGCAAAGACCCTGGGAGTGCTGAAGGCTCTGGGGGGAGGTTGAAGCTGGGGGGGTCCAAATGTGCTGAGTCCGAAGGAAACTTTCTCAGCTCAAGTGGCGTACATGAAAAATTTAAGAGAGGGGCAAGTCCCAGCTACTGGAGAAACATTACAGCAAAATGTTTCCGAGGATGTTTCACCTCATTAATTGTGAAAAAACTGAAACGCTGACACGTTTTTACAGGCTGCCAGTTTTGCTGGGGGAAAAGTGTCTCTGTTAAAAAGGAGCAGCAAAAGCCTGGACCAAGAAAGAGGCCAAGGCTGTCCCGGGGGGGGCCTTAGCCTGTGCTCACTGACAGGCAGCAGCAGCCTGTTTTATGGTTATAGAGCTGCCTCTGCACCAGCCAGAAACCACCCAGCACTGCAGTTTGCTACCCCCAGCCACACAGACACCCAATTTTTGGGAAGATCCTGCTCAGCAGTGCTGCAGCCCCAGGCATGTTCCATGCACAGCCTGCACCCCCAAAGCACAGGAGGTTTTCCCCTGTGTGGTGTCTGAGCACCCATCACAGCAAGTTCAGCTGAAAGTCTGAACAAACAAGGAAGGTCCTGGCTGAGCCAGCAGCATCCCTGCATCTCAGTGGGGATGTGTCCAACCTGTGCTGGTAACTCAGTGGTGGCACTGAAGCCCTTTTTTAGCTCATTATTAGTGCAGCAAATGTAGTGGGAACATGATGCTTAGATGGGTATTGGGAACAGAAGGAACGTGAAAAGGAAGATTCCCATGTCATGGGACACTGCTTCCCCTAGGGATGGTTCCAGCCAGCAATTAGCCACCAAATTCACTGCTGAGAGCTGTGAGTGGATTCAGAGCTGGCTCTCCAGTTGGCTCTGGAGCAAGGGCAGCCGTGCTGCAAAACCCAGGTGCACAAGAGGGACAAGATCAGGAAGTCACAGTGAGGAAGGAGGAAGATAATGAAAACAATGAAGAAGGGAAGCAGATGCTGGAGATGCCAGGTGAGAAACCAGCTGGCCAAGTCATGTGCTGTGATTTAGAGAGGATGCCCTGGAAGTTGAAAACTGCTGAAAACCACAGGGCTGCAAGCAAAGCCCTGAGGCTTTGACGTGCTCAGGAGTCCCTGAACATTCCCAGCACTTCCCACCATGCCAGAGGCTACTGCCCCGGCCAGAGGCTCCTGCACAGCTCAGCACGGTGCTCACCCAGCTGAGGCCAGGCCCCAGGAATGGTGTTTTGGCAGGGCCAGCTCCTGCGTCAGCGGAAGCATTTAATGAATTAATTGCAGCCACATTCCCTGAAGGAGGAGGCAGGGTTGGTGGGATGCTGTCAAGCCTCAGGGAGGGGCTGGGGAACATCTTTGGCCACAAAGCTCTGGTGCAATAAGGAGAGTAGGCTGAGCAGAACAAGAAGTTCCTGTCCACTGTCACAGGGATCTGGGAGAGATGGTGCCACCTTTTACCTGGGGTGGGAACGGCCTGTGGACAGACCTTTGGAGAAGGTGACACGGACACATCCTGCTGCTGGGCTCACTGGCTCAGGATGCACCCCAGCATCCTGGCTGCAGCCCCAACCCTGCACGAGGATCCTGGCACCATCAGCATCCCCTGACACGCCTGCTCCAGAAACAGCCTCGAAAGCCTGCGACAGCGCTGGCACCCAGTGCAGGGCTCACCAAGGCCTCTGGCTGTGCTTTCCCAGCCGCCTGGCTCCTGCACCCCGGGAGCCGGAGCCGGGGCCATTGTGGGGCCGCGGGGCTCAGACTGCCTGGCTGCGCCCGCTGACAGTGGCACTGGCCCAGGGCAGCCAGCCCGGACCCAGAGTGCTGAGAGCACCCCTGGGGCTCGGTGATCTGCAAGAGAAATGTTCCCTCCCAGGACTGTGCAGCGCGGGGTGACCCCAGCCTGGCACAGGGCTTTCGGGAGCTGCCAGGAGCATCCCGTGTGTTCACAGGAGGCTGTGGCTGCAGCCTGACACAATGGGCTGTCCCGGCTCCAGAGCCACCACTGCCTCCATTGTGTCAGCGCTCCATGGGGACAGAGCTGCGGAGGAGCTGAGCTGGGGCAAAGCTGGGGTGCTGCTCCCCAACGAGCACCCAATTTGCCCCTCAAGGCACGGTGAGGAGGAAAGGCTCCTGGGAAAGTCCACTGTCTGCACAGATCTGCTGGGGACAGTGGCTTCGAGTGGTCAGGATCAGGCAGGGTCTGGCATCTTCCCTGCTCATAGCAGGGGAACATGCAACTCAAAGGGGTTTGCACCCCTCTGGGGTCCCTCTTTTCTTAGTTGGGGCTGGGGTCACACAGAGCCTCCAAAAACTCATCTGCAGTGGTGCCAGTCTGGATGTCCCCTGAAAATGCCAAACAGGGGAGGGGGAAACAGGATAGATATTGGGATGAGTGCTCCCGGCTTCATGCAGGGATGCTCCGAGAGGCTGTGTCAGACCCAAGGGCTCTTCAGGCGAATGTTTGTGGCTGCAGGGCTGGGGGTAGCAGGAGCTGAAGCCCTCCCAGCACAGCCAAGCGCCTCAGGAAAAGACACTGTGGTGGGTTTGACTGATCCAAGCCAAGTTCCGAGCAACACCGACCAACGGGGGAGCAGGAATTTTCATTTTGTTCTCCTGTGAATCTGCCAACCCCCACGGTGGAGGCCCAGGGACCCAACAAAAGGCACTGGCTCTCCCCCAGCCACCACCAGCCAGGAGCCTTCCTGGCAAGGAGACATTCACTGCAGAGCTTGCTTTCATCTCCCAGCCAGGAGACCTTCTTGGGGTGGGATGACAGCAGTGCTTGGGCTGTCCTGCACCTCACACCACTGCAGCACCCTGGGATGCTCCTGGGGACACAGCCCCCGGGTGTCCCTTGGGGATGCAGCCTCCCCACTTCGCCAGCTCGTTAAAACAGCCGAGCGTGGCAAGTGGCAGCACCGTGGTGGCTCACAGATATGCAAATGGGCCTCTGTGGCTCAGGGAACAGCCAGCCCAGACCCTGTGCCCAAAATGCTGGGATTTGGGTCAGCCCCAGGCACTGCAGTGAGTGGTCTGGGCAGGGGGAACAGCCATGGTGGCTCCCCATTAGCCACTGGAGAGTGGGATGGTGGGACAGATGATGGGCGATGCCAGCACAGACCCCACTGCCCTACATCAGGGCAGAGCACGGCAGATGCTGCTTCCCTTCCCATCCCACAGACTTTTAGGCACCATTTGGTGCACTCATGATGCAGCCACAGAGGTGCCAACATCGCTCACACGCAGCCACCTGACGTAACAGGTTACCTGGTTTCCCAGCAGGGCGCAGACATGTGTAATTAATTAACACTAATGAGACTCGTGCAAGCACTGGCCCAGGAGTAGCACCAGCCTGCGCTTGCAAAGCACCACCAAACCCCTGGATTTTATGCAAAGTGAGTTTTCCTGGGGGCTGGGAAGGGGATGGGGGGTGCCTCAGGCCATCATGGTGTTGAGAGCTCACTGGGACTTTTGCTCAGTGTTTGAAAAATAAAACGAAATCAGCCGGGGCTGCAGGGCAGGAACGTTGTGTGGAGGGCTGGCTCCCAGCCAGGGACCCCTGGCATGGCGATCCCAGCCTTCCTCTCCTCCCCAGCCCCCCC
>NW_024582065.1:5640472-5641844 GCF_017639235.1 Corvus kubaryi | reverse complement strand
TCAAATGGGCCAGCAGCGCTGGGATCTGCAGACCAAACCCCAGGGCCCTTGCCCCAAGAAGAATGGGCTTTTAGGGTGAAAAACGGGCTTGTAGTGATCGTGCAGCCTCTCTCTCTGTGTTTTGTATCACGCTGGGTCCACACTGAGTTCTTTGGGTGCATTAGGAGCCCAGCAGGGCGGTAGTTTCTCTGCTGTTTTGCAAACAGCCCTGTGAGACCAACTGACTGCTGCGGGCTGGGCTGGGTTTCCAAAAGCTGTGCTGACCCCACACGGAATATTGTCCCCCCCTACAGACCCACAGGCAGGAGAAACCCTCCCCACAGCCCCAAAGCCACTGCCAGAAGTACAAACAAAACCCAAGGGAAAGGGAGGGAGGGTGGAAAACAACACTGAAAATACCAGATACCATCCCAAAAAGCAGCGCCCAGCCTCAGCCAGCCCTCAGCAGCACGAGCAGAGGAAGGCTGGGGGCTCAGTGGGGCTGCTCCATGAAGGAAGGAGGTTGTGCAGGGAATGAGTTGTGGGTTCGAGAAAGATGCTTTAGACCTGAACGCAGCGTAGGAGCCACGGGAGGGGACAGAGAGAGCACCCAGGGGGGACTGAAGGGACTGAGCCCCCTTCAGCAGCAGATTCCCGGGTGGGCTGTGCACCCTGGCCAGGCACAGGTCAGACCCTCGGCAGGGCTGTCAGCACCCCAGGGCTGTAGAAAACAAGCCTGGGGTAGCACAGCCCAGCCGGGAGAAAGATCTGAGGGGTACCACCCCTCGGGGAGGGCACCTGGCCCGGGCTCCGGGGATGGCGGGGCTGCACCCCCACCCCACGCTCTGCCTCCCCTCTGTCACCTCTGTGTCCCGAGGGGACACTCTGCTCGGGGGGGCTCTGGGGGCTGTCGGCTGCCCCTGTACCAGGGCTTTGCCCTAAGGATGGGGCGAACCCTCCTCATCCCCGCCCCAAGACCGGAGCGGGATGCGCGGGACCGGCGGAGCTGCGCGGAGGGATGCGAGCGGGATTGTCCCGTTAAAAACGCGCCTCCGGCCAGGACCGAGCGCCATGAAGCCGCATCCCGGGCCGGTCCCGTTCTCCTCTTCCAGCCCCAGTTCCGTCCCCGTTGATCCCGGAGACGCGCAGCCGCGGCCGCCGGGACGGGTCCCGCTGCGCCCCGCTCCCCACGGCCCCGCCGGGCCGCCCCCGCTCCCCGCGCCCGGAAACCGAGACGGGGAGCCCCGGGGGAAATGGGGACCCCGCAGGCCGCGCAGCCCCGGACCGACCGCCCGGGAACGTCGCGTACCCGACACCTCCGGTGCCGGCGAGGAGGCGGCCGGCGCGGGGTCCCTGTGCCCCCTCCCCCGCTGCGGGGTCCCTGTGCCCCCTG
>NW_024582065.1:5497563-5640462 GCF_017639235.1 Corvus kubaryi | reverse complement strand
CTGTGCCCCCTGCCCCGCTGCGGGGTCCCTGTGCTCTCTGTCCCGGGTGCGGGGTCCCTTTCTCACGGTGCGGGGTCCCTCTGCCCCAGCCGTCGGGGGGGGGGTCGGCACCCTCGCAGCTCGCCCCGACGGGGGTCCCCCCTCCCTTCCACCCGCTTCCCCAGTTCTCCCCACTCCGCCGCGGGGGGACACCGACCCCTTTTGTCCGTGGTGCCCGGCCCGCGGCAGGGGGGACGCGGCGGGGACACCGCATCCCCAAAGCTGCACCATCCCCGGGGAGCCCGTCCCGGGCCGGCGGGACTCACCGTCCTGGGGCGCTGCCTCGCTGCCGCTGCTGCCTCCCGACGGCTCCGGGATGGCCTTGCCGCTACCGGCGGGCGGCGGACCGGCCGCGGGGGTCCCGTTCATACCGGCCGCCACCTCCTCCAGGTCGAGGAGGTGGCTCACGCTGAAGTTTTTCCGGCTTTGAGCGTTTTCGGGCGGCTCCGGGCCGCGCACGGCGCCGGGGGCGAACGGCTTGTCCATGGCGAAGGCTGGCGCCGAGTCCATGGCTCCCACCCCCAGCCCGCAGCCCACCCCGAGGTGCCGGGCCGCTCCCCGGCCCCCTTCCCCCTCCCCCCCCCCCCCCCCCCCCCCAAAAAAAAAAAAAAGAGAAAAAATTATAATAATAATAATTTTTTTTAGATGGGGGGGGGGAAATAATCACAGCTGCCCTGTGAGTCCGGCTCCCTCCCCAGCCCCTGTTCCGCCTTGTGCTGACGTCTGGGGAAAAAACCACGCTCCCAGCCCAAACTTTCTTCCCCTGCTCTTTGCTCTGGAGCTGTTCAAACAAACGCCCCTGCTCTGAGCCGAGCGGGGCGGCCCCTCGCCCCCCCCCGGCCCTGCGACCTGCCCCCCTGCCAGGGACCGAGCCCCGCCGGCAGCCAAGCCGCGGAAAGGGGGGGCAGAGAGGGAGGGAGACCCGCTTTCCGCCCCCCTTTCTCTCTCCCTCTTACCCCATCCACATCACACCCCCCCAGCGCTGTTTTAAGTGCTTCTATCAACAAGTGTAAGTGGCTGCGCTCCGTGGGGAGGGATGGGGTGGGCTGGGAGAGGGGCTGGAGGGAGAGGTGACCCGCAGGTTAGCGGGGGACACGGCCCCCCTCCACCTCCAACCACTCCCCCTCCTCCGGTCCCCATCAACCCTGGAGCAAGGTCACCTCTCCTGGGAAAAGCCTGGCTCTCTCGCCTTAATGAGATAATTACGTCCTGCACCACAGTTAAAAACTCATAGGCTGCTTCCCTTGGGGTTAGAAAGAAACCTCCCTAATGAAAACCAGCCACCGGGAAAAAGGAGTTTTTCCTCTTTAAAATTATATATATATTTATATATATACATATATATACACACAGATATGCAGGGAGGAGGCAGTGGGAGGGAGGGAGAGGGGCAGACCCCGGGGCTGGTTGCTGGTGTCCGGAGAGGGCTGGGCTGGCGGCGATGAGCAGAAATCGAAGAGGTTAAACAATTATTCCTTCCGCTCGATTGCAGCCGCTCTCCTGCCCCGCCGCTGCGGGCACATATGGACAGGGCTGCGCAGGGTTCCACGCGAAACCTCCAAGCGAGATCGGCCGGCTCTGAGCTCATAAACATCGCTACTCCAGCACGGCCGAGGGAGGCAAACCCCTGGCTGAGTTATTTTAACATTTGTCGAAAGCTTTTCTTGCGCTCCCTTCCCCTTCAAGTCGGAGGCGTGCAGATTTTTAAGCCAGCCAGTGCTGCCAAATCTGATCTTCCTGACAGGGAAGCAGCTTCCCAGAGCTCTCCACCTTGGAAGGGGTGTAGCTGAAGGCAGATTTTGGCTCTCTCCAGCTCTGCGGGGGGCTCCTCCAGTGTGCAAACAAGCCAGCCCAACCTCTCTTCCCCCTCTTTTTTTTTTTGGGGGGGGTGGTCAATTTATTGGTTCTATTCGTCCAGTTTGCTGGCCCTAGGGGCACTCTGGGAGTCAGCTCCGGCGTTTGGTTCTGTCCCCTCGGCTGGTAAATCACGGGCTGGTGTCACACTGCTTCTGCTCCTGCTTCCCTGTGGGTGCTCCCAAAGATGGGAGTTTTGCCCCTGCCCAGCACCCAGCTGGACAGGTCCCTGTCCCACCGTGCAGGGCAGTTCTGCACTCTGTGGGTTTTAGAATGCAATAAATTGCCACCAACCTTCCTGGCTGCTCCGTGCTCTCAGGGAGGAGATGGCTGCATCACCCTGGGACCACCAGCCCTGGGGGACCCAGCACAGCCTCGTGCCACCCTTCCTTGTCCAGGTACCTGCTTGATCCTGCTTTTTTCCACCATGACTGCAGGGACAGACCCCTCCCAGGATGGGGATGACACCATGTCCAGGAAAAACTGCTCCAGGATCAGCCTGGGGGCTGGAGACCTCCCCTTGGAGGACAGTGACCCATCAGCAATGGGCACTGGTTGGCCAGGGCTGCTGAGGACCCCCATCCTTCCCCCCACATCCCCGTCTTGGCTCCAGAGGCTGGGAACATCTTGCTGTGATTATTTTGGGGGGGCTGTGGGGTGGCTGGTCTTGGCCCATGGAGGGGCGAGGGCAGGAGCGGGGGATGGAGCAGCCCCATCCCCGTTTACAACCCTCTTCCTCCTCCTTGTTTAGGGCCAGACCTTATTCTTGAACTGTCTGGCTTTTCCAGGGGAGACGGCTTTCCCTCAGTGCGCGGCATTAAATAATTAAATGGAGGGAATAATCGTCAGTGAAACCCCCTTGGGTTCGCACTTCCTCGGGCCCTGTGATTGCTGATATTTTTTTGGTTGAAATATGACCTTTTTTATGATCAAAGGGGATCAGAGTTCCAAAGGAAAGTTAAAAAAAAAAAAAAAGGGAGAAAAAAAAAAAGAGGGCAAGCATTTTCTTTTTTTCCCAGTCCTAGCGGTCTGGTAAAGTTTCTTTAGACATGCAAAGATTTACACACCTTTCTGCAGGGTGCCTTAAATTACCCTCCAACTCTTTACACATTTCCATGAGCAGAGCAAGAACAGTAAGTCATTGAGAAATTAACTGGCCTTTCAGTAATATCCCCTGTCGGCCTTTCAGAAGGAGAATGTCTAATGACTTTTTTGAAGTAGAGGTCAGGGTTTGCTTTTTTTAAATAAAACAATCTGTATTAATGCAATTTCCTTTTTAGCTGTAGGATTTGCCCTTTTTTTTCCTCAGCATCATTTTTTTTAACACCACCAGCCACACAAGGCATCCGAAGCAAGACCTGATTGCTTGAAACACGCACTCTTGGTGTTTCCTAACCCACTTGTGCAAGCTCTTCTCTTTTTTTTTTTTTGGTAAAAATTGTGGTTTAAAATGGACCTTGAAGCTGGCGAGGTGACTCCTGGCTTCGGGCAAAATGTGGGTGGTTCAGAGACAAAGCTGAGCAGGTTTGCTTTACCTGACACTGGGCACCTGGGTTTTGCTGAGCTGGGTGTGAGCTCTGAGTCCAGCTTTGCTGAGCCAGAGCTGTTGGACTGATGAACCAGAGGCACTGAATTGGCAGGGCTGTGCTGGGCTCCTCAGGGTGAGGATCTGCCTGGCCAGAGCCTGCCAGGTTTGCAACCCTTGGGATGAACGTGTTTCCATTTGCCAGTCCTTCATCTTCCTCTCAAAAAAAAAAGGTTTAAAATATTATAATTTTTGGTAATCTCACTTTCTGTTCTCCTGGGGCTTTCCTGGTATTTCTCTCGTGCTGTGCTAACACCTTGTGCTTCCATGGTGCTCAGCATGGCATGGGCCTGGATGTGCTCTGCCAGCCCCAGCCCCCTCCTCACCCCAAAACCGTGGGCTGGGGCAGTGCAGCATCCTTGGAGCACTGTCTGGGATGGTGCTGCTCCTTGGTCTTCCTTCCTAACATTCCCAAAATCTTGCCCTGTGGATGTTCTGGTGCAGAGAAACTGGGCTGGCTCATCCATAGCTGAAGGTTTTCTCTGACAGTGGAGCTGCACCTCTGCTGCACCGTGAGGAGGATGTTCGCAGTAAGGAGGTGGGAAAGAGGAGGTGTGGGGGATGGTGGGGGCTTGACAGTGCCTGCCCAGGACCCAGTAACCAGCTCTTGGGGTGGGTGCCGAGCCCCACGTCCTGCCCAGGACCCAGTAACCAGCTCTGGGGGTGGGTGCCGAGCCCCATGTCCTGCCCAGGACCCAGTAACCAGCTCTTGGGGTGGGTGCCGAGCCCCACGTCCTGCCCAGGACCCAGTAACCAGCTCTTGGGCTGGGGACCAGAGCACCCCCTCCAGCCCCAGCACCAGGGCATCGGGCAGGGGCCAGGGCAGTGACAGTCAGGGCCCACAGGGGTGACAGCCAGGGGTAATTGCTGGAGGAGTCCCCCATGCCCAGCCCTGCCCTTCCCAGCAGGAATGGTATTTCTGTATTCACTGAGCAACTCCTCTTTCTCCCTCCATCCCTGCCAGACCCCAAAAGTACAGCATGCCCTGGGCTGGCTCCTCTCCTCCTCCCCTCCAGCCCTCACAACCCCCCCATTCCCTCCTAGCTCCCTGTCTCTGCAGTCGGTGGCATTATAAAACACCCCAGCCAGCCCCTGGGTGAAGGTTTTTCTCCCAGCTTTCTCATTCCCTCTCTTTCTGCCTCTTTCTTTTGCTCTTTCTTTCTCTCCCTCTCTTTCTTTCCCTGCCAGGAATCCCAGTCAGTCCCAGATGAACCAATACTCTGTGGCTCTGCTATTTCCCTTTTATTCCCCCCCTCCTTCAACAGCGAGATGGGAAAAGAGTGAACTAAAAAAAAAAAAAAAAAAAAAAGAAAGAAAGAAAGAAAGAAAAAAATCAAAGCTGCACATATTGGATCCAGATGTGCTTACAGCCCTTTCCAGCAATTTAATTAAATTCCCCCAGACAGCCAGGAGGATTTCTTAATGATCAAATTTCCCTGGCTTTCCTCCTAAAATGCCCCTCTTTCTTCGGCTGGCTGTTGCTGTGTCTCCCTGATGGATGGCCAACTCGCATTCTTCCGAGTCCGCCCCGCCAAGGCCATGGGGAGGAAAGGGGCAGAGCCTGGCGCTGTTATTTCAGCCAGGCACTCAAACGCCCCATCCACCCATGGGGCCAGCAATGGCCCTGTTTGCAAAATTTCTGCTCCCAGGAGATGTGGGGATGGGGAGGCACCTCCCTGAGGGTCTGTGTCCTGTGGCGTGGTCACGGCAGGGACACTCCAGGGAAGGACTCCCATGTGCGTGGACTCGCCGTGCTGGTGGCGAGGGAAGGGTTCAGCCCATGGCTTTCCTGGTTTGCCACCTCCCAGGGCTGGTTTGGAGCCAGGTTTGGTCCCACACCGCATCTCCAAAGCCTCCTTTCAAGCGGGGGTTACCAGCATGGAGGCAAAGCCTCTGTGGGGCTCCTGAAGGCACATTTGGGCTGGCAAGGCCCTTTGGGGCATCCCAGTGTCCCCTCTCATCCCCAGGGACAGCACGGCTGGGGTCAGAGGCGGCAATGGGGTGACCCTGCCTTGCCAGCCCTCCTTTCCCAGCCAACAGCAGGAATGCAGCTGTGATTTCTCCCCAAAATGGTGTCTGATGGAGGCTGGACCCTGCACGGTCCCCACCAGTGCCACACAGACAGGGATGGGGTTTGTGTCTGGTGCTGCCACTGTAATTGTGGAGGGTCCAGGGTTTTCCTGGACTTTGGAGAGTTTGGGCTTTACTGGGAACGCAGTGGGCCCAGGGTCCAGCTTTACCCAGTGGCACAGGAGGCACTGGGTCTGGAATGAGGGTCTCAGCTGCCCAGCCCGCCCCAAGTGGGGTCCCCTCAGCGGCGCTGCTCTGGTTTGAAGCCAGCTCACAGAGGCTTGAAGCACCCTCTGGTGCAGAGGGACAAATCCCCACCGTCCCCCACTCTTCCTTGCTGCTTTCGCCCTCTGCTCCCTGCCCAGGGTTGGATGGGGTTATTTCCACCCCTATTCAGGAAAACTCGGGGATGACACCTCCCAAACCCGACCCAGGGGGGGCTGCTGGGCTGCAAAGGGGGGTCCAGGCCAGCTGCCTGTAGAGGTGCCACTGCACAGCACCAAGTCCCGGTGGCACGGGGGCCAGCAGCCACCCTGCAAAGGACCCTGCCCTGCCCTGCCCTGCCCTGAAGGTGGGCTCGGGGTCCAGGGTCTGCAGGCACTGGGGTCCCCCACCCAGGCACCCCACTTTGTGTGGGGAAGGGAAGGGTGGGAAACATGGGGGACCGTGACAGCATGTCAGAAAAATGCCCAGCCGGCGCGGCCTCCTCGCCCCCTCTGCCCCGGGGCCACGGCTGCCTGCTGGAATCTGGAAGCGCTCCACCGGAATAAAATAAATACGTAAATAGGAAACCCAAGGCGGCTTCAGTTATTGCCGTTCTCCAAAGCTCCCCGCGCTGGCAGATTCCACCAGAATAATAATAAAAATAATGATGATTATGATAATAGTGCCAATAAATCCTGGGATAATGTTTCCCCTGGTAGCTCTTGCAGCAGGGGAGGGCCCAGGCGCTGTGGGCAGCAGTACCAGAGTTATCCCCAGCCCCGGGGAGGCAGCAGCCACCGGGTGCCACCTCCCAGCAAACCCAGCCCGGCCTGGGTGGGTCCTCCAGAGCGGGGGGGACACCCGGGGAAAAGGGGGACAGCCAGGGATGGGGAACATCCGGGGGAAGGGACACCCGGGCGGGGGTTATCCAGGGGAAGGGACACCCAGGGATGGAGGACACCCATAGTGGGGGGACACATGGGGAGGGGGACATTCGAGGCAGGGGGGATCGCTAGGAGGGGGGAGGACAACGGGCAAGGGGATACTCGGGGCGGGACACCCGTGGGAGAGGGGACACCCGGGGAGGGGACAGCGGGGGAGGGGACACCGGGGGACAGAGGGGACAGAGGGGGACACCGGGGGAGGGGACACCGGGGGAGGGGACAGAGGGGGACAGAGGGGGAGGGGACAGAGGGGGGGTGCCGGGGGAGTTCCCCCCGCCCCCGCCCCGCGCGCGGCCGCGTGCTGCCCCCTGCCGGCTGCGCGCCGCTGCGGCCACGCCCCACCGAGGCCACGCCCACCGAACAGGCCACGCCTCCGAGTGACCACACCCACACTAGACCACGCCCCCCCATGCGGGCCCCGCCCCGGCGCTCCCGGCGGGTTCCGGTTCCGGTTCCGGTTCCGGTTGCGGTTGCGGTTCCGGTGCCCAGGCAGGTGAGGGGCGGCAGGGCCGGGGGTGATCCGTGAGGGGAAGGCGGTGCTCGGGCCGCCCTTCCCTCCCCGTGCTGCTCGGCGAGTTCGGGGCCGGTGGCGGGCGTTGCACTGGAATTTTGGAGCGTTTTTTTGTGAAAACGAACTGGGGTTTATAGACTCGTTTGGGGTTTTTTTTTTTCCCCGCTGTAGTCTGATCTACCTCTTCAGAGGAAGGAGTGATGAGTGTGTTTAATAGATCTAAAAATATATGTATGCAGCCCACTCAACCTGTCAGGAGTGCTGCATACCCATATTCATTTATTTATTTGTTTACACGTACGCGCTAATAATAACATAAATATTCCGGCTGCGAAGTATTGTAAAACAAACAAAGAAACAAATTACTTTTATTTTTTATTAGCTTATTTGACTATTGAACTTAAGTAAAGAATGATAAGGAAATGAAAATGTATGTTTTACAGAACTTTCGTGTAGGCAGGGTCCTGTTGTTCATCCTGCTGGGGTCTGGGGGCTCCTGGCCTTGCCTCCCCGTGGGGTGCGGGGAGATTTAGGGGCTTCCTGGGGTTGCACCCAGTGCGCTGGGGAGTTGGTGATCCCTGGGGTGGCTCCAGCCCCCTCTCCCACAAAAACCAGGCCGGGCTTTGCTGGTTGCAGACACCCCGGGGCGCTCAGAGCACCCCCAGCCTGCGGGGGGTCGTGGCAGAGCCTCTGCACCAGGGCTTTGTCCCCAGCCTGGGCTCCGCCTGGATGCTGTGCCCAGATAACGGCAGCTTGCAGCTCTGAGTGCAGGAGATAATTTGGAGACACCAAATTGGTGTGTGGGAGGAGATCCCTGCGCTGGGCCGGGCTGCCTTTTATATAAGGAGGGGGGACGCTGTGTTTTCTTCTCTGTTCAGATCTGCTGAAGGCCTTGTTTGTTTGGAAAGGAGAGAAGAGCCCCTTGGAGAGGGGGCCTGGCTGCGGGAGGACAGTGGTGCCGTGCTGGAGGCCCCCGGCGGGCTGGGCACGGGCAGAGCACGATGCCTTTCCTGCACGGCTTCCGCAGGATCGTCCTGGAGTACCAGCCCCTGGTGGATGAGCTCCTGGGGCTGCTGGCCATGCCCAACACGGAAAGGCAGAGCTCCCTGGAGAGGTAACGACAGGGGGCCCAACACCCTGGGGTGTTTTTGGGGGATAGCTGGAGCTCAGGGATGTGGCTGAAGTTGGACAGTGTTGGTTTGGGACAGCCCCCAGTCCTGGGGAGCAGCTCATCCCACAGAACCTCCTTTTGCTGCTGTTCTTTGGGAATGTGGAGGTGGAGCAAGGCAAACACAGGAGCTATGGGTGCTCCCCAGGAACAGCCCTTTCTGCCTGACTCCTGGCAATAAAGCCTAAGCTGGGGCTCAGCTGAGGCCCTGAAGCTGCTGTGTAACCCCACAAGCAGCAGGTTGGAGACCCAGTGGGTACAGGACCAGAGGGGAGACCAGGGATCTTTCTCCCTGGGGAGAGCAGGGATTTTTCCTTCTTCCCTGGTGCCGCTTTGACCCTTGCACACCTGAGCTGTGTTCACTGAGTAACTGGAGGGTTTTTGTGTGTCTCAAGCCCTGCCTGCCTGGACGGTGACAGGAGCCAGCTCTCAGCTGTGAGAAGAGTCCTGGAGAGGGAGACCCACTCCCCATTTTATCAGGAAGGTGTGAGCTATGCCCTGCTGAAGGTCACCGAGCTGGGGCTCGTCCCTGCTGCAGAAATCCTCCTGGAATTCGGTGCTGACCTCAGCTTTGAAGGTGAGGCTGGTGGGAAGGGGGCTGGGCCAGGAGGAACCAGCAGATGAGAAGCTGCCCTGGGCAGTGGAGATAGCTGGAGCAGAAAGAGGAGGTGCTACCAGCTCAGACCACTCCTGCTCCTTGCTGGAGTAGTGTGGATGTGCCTTGTGGAGACCCAGCCGCAAGGATGGACTGAGGGACGCCAGGGACTTGGGGGCTTTTGGCAGGATAGAGTCATTGGAACAGCAGGACCCAGGGTGCGTGTGACAGCCGTGTTTTCACAGGCATCGCTGTGCTCCCAGGGCCCTCCCCAGCTGTCCCCTTCCACTCTTGGCAGGTGCCGGGGCTATTTTGGGGAGGTCCTTTGTTCTCTCTGACTGTTCTTGTTCTCAGACCCAGTCACCTACTACACCCCCCTGCACATCGCGGTGCTCCGCAACCAGCCGGATGTGGTGGAGCTCCTGGTGCACCACGGCGCCGACATCAACCGCAGAGACCGGGTACGGCTTTGCTGCCTGGGCACAGCCAGGCTGAGCCCCCCCAAGCCCCAACCCACTGGTCTGGGGTGTGGGGACAGCCCTCCTGCTTCCCTCCTCCTGAGCCTCACCATGTGCTCGTTCCCCTTGGCACATCCCTGTGCCCGCTGTCCCTAGTGCTCTGATGCTGTGGCAGAAGGTCAAGTTGCCTTTGGCCAAGATAAAACCCAACAGCAACTCCCTGGACACACTCCCAGTCTTCAATATTTACCAGTGGTTTTTAACTGTTTTGCAGATCCATGAGAGCAGTCCCCTGGATCTGGCCAGCGAGGAGCCTGAGCGGTTGCCGTGCCTGCGGCGGCTGCTGCAGCTGGGGGCCAGCGTCAACGCTGCTGACAAGAACGGTCTGTGTGCCCTGCCCAGCTCCCCCAGCTGAGGGTGGGCTGGGGTGGGGCACAGGGGCTGGGGCCATTCGCTGCTGCACTTGCTCCCTGCTTATGGACGGGTTTGGGAGTTGGGAGCAGGCTGGCAGAACCTCCCTGTGCTTGGTATTCTCTCCTGGTGTGCTGGCTGTGTGAAAAGGGCTGAACCCAGCTCTGTGCAGTCCAGGGGAGGTGGGATGGGGCTGTGCCTCTGTAGTCCTGTGGTGCCCACTTATTCTAAAACTCACTCCACTGTGGCACATGTACGCACTGAGGCTACCATTAGTCTTGCATGTGTGGCCTGTGACTGTCCCCAGGGCTGGGCACCATCATGGGAACAGTGGAAGGCTCTGCCAGAAGTGTTGCTACTCCCTGTGTTTGGCTGTGGGTGGGGTGGATTGTTTTCCTTCCTGCCTTTTGGCGTGTCACCCTGTTGTCCTGTGACTGACTGACTGCTCCACTGCAGGGAAGACAGCACTGCTGCATGCCCTGGCCAGCAGTGACAGTGGCCAGATCCACAACACTGATAGCATCCGTCTTCTGCTGGAAGGAGGTAAGGAAAACCTTCTCCCCTTTCTGGGCTGGCTGATTCTTTGTGCAGGACCAGGCACTGCCCTCCTGACTCCTTTATGTTCCCACTGGATCAGAGTAAAGCCCAGGGGCGCTGGAGTTGGTGCTGGCCTGGCCCCATGCTCTACAGTGTCAGTTACGTTCTCTGTCCCCTCCTGCAGGCGCAGACGTCAGGGCCGCCACCAAAGATGGTGACACCGTCTTCACCTATGTCATCTACCTGCTGGGAGAGATGCCCTACAGCCGCACCGACGAGGAGGCTGAGGACATCGAACGCTTCTGCTTTCGTGTCACGCAGCTGCTGCTGGCCCATGGTGCCAACCCCAGCGAGTGCCCAGCCTCAGAGTCCCTCACACACTTCTGCTTAAAAAGCTTCAATGACTACTTCCCACTGCTGCGGTTCTTGCTGGAATCAGGTGCTGCCTACAACTGCTCCCTCCATGGTCCCTCGTGCTGGTCCGGCTTCCACATCACCTTTGAGCACCTCTGCTGGCACCTCAGTCGCTTAGACGATGAAACCTATTCCACAGACCTCATCCAGAAGGGTCAGACTCTGCTGGAGCTCATGATGGCCAGTTCACAAGCCATCCAGCTGCCCAGCAATTTTGAGGTCAACACCAGCAGCTGTAGGTCCCATGGGGAGAAGGTCCAGACTCTGTTCCGCTCTCTGAAGCAGCTGGAGCGCTCGCCACAGGCACTGAAACACCTCTGCAGGGTGTTCATCCGGCAGCGCCTGAAACCATGGCCAGTGGATGACAAAATCAAGGCTCTGCCTCTCCCAGACCGGCTGAAGTGGTACCTCCTCATTGACCACACTGCTGCTGGGCACGAAGACCTCTGAGCCTGACAGTGCCTCTCTGTCTGCTCCCTCCACAGTCCTGCTGTGCCTACAGCCACCATATCTCTGCTCTGGGACAGTTTTCTCTGCAGGAAGAGGTGCTGCCCATGGAGTCCTTCTCTGTGGCATTCTGGGGGATGTTTTTTTGGGCACAAAGTCACACGTGTTTGTGCAGGTCTCATTGCTCTGGGGCACACCATGGGGAGGCAGGCAGAACTCCTGGGCATGGGGGAGCTGGATACTGGGGCTGATTTGGGGGGAGATTAAGCAAAGGCCTGGGGTCAGGATCAGTGGGTTGGGGCTGTGACTGGACAGGCAGCCTGTCCCCTCTCTCCCAGCCCCTGCCATGGGTGGGTGATGCAGTGCCTTAGGTGTCCAGTGGAGTTGAGAGATGCCTTGGGGTGCTGGGAGAAGGAAGAGGTGTTCTGGCATTTCTGCCTCTGGTCCTGGTGGTGGAGGCAGGTCCAGCATCATCCTGTGGGTGTGGATGCCTTCCTTGCTCAGTGCGGACTTCTGAAACCGGGGATGGGAGTGAAGGGAAGCGGGGCTGGCAGCAGTGCCTGACTGCTCCACACCCTGAGTTTCTGCACCCCATCCTGGCACGGAGGACCATCCACCAAGGACATCTCAGAGCTGCTGGGCTCCAAAACACACAGACAGATGTTTCCTAACTTTGTGGTGTGCTCCCTGTGCAAGGATGAGGAATGGGCAGCCAGCAGCTGAGTGCCTTGTGCCTCCCTCCCCAGTTCTTGGCTCTTTCCCTTGGTGACTGCTCCCAGGATCTTGTTCTCCAGTGCCTCCTTCCCAGGAACAAGAACTTGCTGCACCTGGAGGGCTCGTGTTCCAGCCTTGCCACAGCTGCCTGGCTCCCCTTTCCAGGCACCTGCTTCCTCATGACGTGCCAAAGACTGGCCACAGAGCTGAGCCCCACACAGTTTTGTTGGTTTGTATTTTGTTTGTCATGGGGGACAGATGCAGGAGATGAAAAGAGGGAAAAAATCTGTTCTGATTAAAGACAGTTTGTATCAGGTGGATCTGGGATTTGGCTGCAGTGCCATTGCCCTCCTGCCAGCACTGAGTTTGACCCTCTCCTGCTCCATGGAACTGGAGCTGTGCATCCTGATGAACTGGTGTTTAAAAAAACCCAGTAATGTGATAAAATTCTGCCCTGATGTCTGGAATGGGAACTGAACAATTAAATGAGGCCTTTTAAAATAACAACAGGGGCTTGTTTTTCCTGCAGGAGAGGTGGGGTGGAGGACAGGGATGGGGGGATGGCTGGAGGGTCGAGCTGCAGCAGACTCTGCACCTGGGCTCACCCCTGGCATGCTGCTGTGCCAGCGTTGGCCACCTTGGGCCAGTGGCCAGACTTAGGTAAATAAAGGAATATGGCTGAAGAGGAGATGGGAGTGTTCAAAGCCAGGTGATGGTGTGGAGTGCTGGGGGAGCAGCTGCAGTGTCACAGTGACAGAGCTGGAGGTGACGGGCTGGAGGGGTCTGGGAGCAGCTCAGACCACACCAGTGCACTCCCAGGGCTGCAAGGCTTTGTCTGGAGGAGGATGTGGGGGACTCAGGGTAACACACTTAAGACAATGCCCATGTAGGAAACCTGCTCAGGGGTTTAAAGGCCCTCAAAGCCCCAGAACCTGGAGTTGCCTCCCCACTCCAGCACAGGGAAACAGCAGAGGTTCCTCCCCTTTACCTTGCCCAGCTCACTGCTGATCAGCAGGAAGGGGTCTAACACCCAAGCAAAGAATGGAGCCCAGATCATCCCAAAAGTGCCCCAAGCTCCTGTTCATGAGCCCCACACTCACAGGAGCCCTGTGCACTGCAGTCAGCAACCTGCTGCTGCCCATAGATACCTCGTGCATGGGAGACCCTCTTGGTCCTGTCCAGAGCCCCCGAGGGTGGCACAGAGCCAACATGCATCCGAAAAAGCCCACGTGCAGAAGTGCAACAGCAGGAAAATGTATTTGGCAAACACCTCTTTTCACAAACAGCAGCAACTTGGAAGACAAAGTCCCGTCCTTGTCACCAGCCCCTGGAAGGGGAGTCACGACACGGGAGAGACCTTCTCCCGCTGCCCTCATCTCATGGCAAAGGTGTAGACGTGGTAGATCTCATCAGGGAAGTTCTCCTGGCGCTCCTCGGCCAGGAGGTGCAGCCCAGCTCTGCGGATGATCTTACGGACCACGTCCAGGTCCCGGCAGACGCTGCTGTCCACATCGTCCATGATCACACCCTCCTGAGCCATGTTGTCCTTGATGACCACGATGCCATTGGGCCGCAGGCCGGCACGGCAGCGCTTCAGGAAGTCGGAGAGGTGGTTGTCAGTGAGATGTCCTGGAGGGGCAGAGCAGTGGTTAGAGGGCACAGAGTGACCAAGGCAAGGAAACCCAGAAGCTGCATTTAGGATCCCTCCTGATGCAAGTAGCCAAATACTTGAGCCATTTGCAGGGAAAGCTTTAGCTTGAGGGCATCCAACTTGTGTCTCACTACTCAGCTCCATCCAACCCACACCTCCGCTCTGGCCTCTGAGGGCTTGGCGGAAAAGACCCTTGGGGGAAAAAGTACAGTGCCCCTCCATGGGATGGGGGGCAGCTGCCCACCCCAGGCCCCCACCCATGCTGTGATGCTCATCCTTCATGAAGACCTCAAGCTGCTCTCCCCAGTGCGTAGGGCACCTGCCCCTCAAGGGAAGGGGACAGGCTGGAAAGACCCCGCAAGTGGAGTGACCCTCACCGATGACCCACTGGATCCAGATGACATCATAGGAGTTTGGCTCGGGGCTGAAGTCCTGGAGGCCACAGCAGAAGTAGTTGCGCACCCGCCTGCCCTCCTCACCCAGGTAGCTCTTGGCCTTGGTGAGGAAGTCCTCTGTCACATCCACCATGTCCACTGTCTTGAAGAGGGGCAGCAGCAGCCGCTTGGTGATCCGGCCAATGCCAGCCCCGCAGTCCAGAGCACGGGTTGTCCCCGTCCGGTTGGGGCCATCCTGCAACAACGACCGTGAGGGGCTGAATCCCACTGTGAGGTACCCACAGAGGACAAACAGGACAACCACACAAGGCAGGACTGGGATATAGGGAATCCATTGCAGGGCAAAGGTCTCCTAGCATGTAACAGAGGATCCCATGGAGCAAGTCAGAGGGAAGAGCCCAGCTCCACACTAGAAGGGTGGGGTTTTAGGAGCACAACAAACTGTGCCACCTACCCGCAGAAACCTCTGCAGGAACTTCCTGGAGCTGTTGATGTCGATGCTGGAGATGTGGCCATAGCCCCCCAACATGCCATCCACCGTGGCGGGCACATCCTTCCAGTACTTCTCCGCCTTGGAGTAAAACTCAAACTCGTTCTCCACCACCTCGCTGGTCATGCTGGCCAAGGGCACGCGCCCACACGGGACTCGCTGCTCCCCTGGGATGGGAGAACCCCAAACCAGGGAGGAATGAGTCAGCTCTGCCAGTACCCCACATCTGTTTATCACCCCTTCCCCCTCCCCAGGGCTACTGCAAACTCCAAAAACATTCAGCTGAGAGCAAGAAGGAACAAAGATCTAAATCCTGGTATTTTCTGGAGACCAACAAACCCAAAATCCCTCCCTGGGCAGATGCCTCAGCCAGAACAGGCATGGCAGAGCCCTGCTCAGCAATACACCCAATTAGATGATTCTTTTTTAAGGCTGACCCACCCTTTTCACCTCTTCTGCCTCTCCTTTCCCTGTCTTAACATTTTACAGATTACATGTTTATGTGTGGCGACAACCCCATCAGTCACCTCCAATTACATCTGGAGTTGCTAAAAATTATCCTGAGCACCTACCTGAGGATTGTAAATCTCAGCCGTGACCATAAGTTAGATATTTGCAATATAATAAAGTCAAGGTATAATCAGCAATACAAGCTATAAATCCCCCCCAGGCATCTCATAATTCAAACCACTGTGGATTTGATTAACTGCACTGGGGATTAGAAACTAGATTTAAGGTGGCCAAAGGGTAAATTCAAGGACTTCAAACACCTTTACAAATAAAGAAATATATAGTGTTCGTGGCTTGAATTTGCTGGCAAATATCCCATTAGACACAAAACCTTTTCTATAGCAGCTTAGACAGGTTTGGTGGCCCCATGTGGCCTTGAACAGCCTGGGGATAGGAAAGGGGGACGTGGCATCTCAACTTACAGGTCACCGGTGGAAATCCAGTTTGGCTCAGTGGTGCCAGGAGCCGGTCTGCGCTGTGATCTAGGAGCAGAGAAGATGCAATTTAAGTGCCAAATCACCCCTCCAGCCCTGTAAGCGTGACCGTGGCCTGAGGAAACCACAGGTAAGAGCCACCCCAGCCCCACAGACATGCTCCTGGGGAGACTGGGGGACAGCTGCTGCTGATGCCCCTTAGCTCAAAAGCTGAGCCATGAGTGTAGCCAGTGCACGGAGGGTTCTGCCTCCACTTTCAGCAGTGCTCCTGTCTGATCTCACAAGCTGGGACCCAGGCTCACCCTCCCGGCAGTGTCCGCATTCCTTGGCCCTGGGTTTGGATTGGTGAGACCCTGGTGACTCATTTTTCAGGGTCACAGGCTACCAGCACAGGTGGAGAGCACCCAGCACCCAGAAGATGGCTCTACCCACCTCCCTTAACCCGAACCTAAACCTGGAGCCGAACCCTTCCTGCTGCCCCGGGAGCCCCTGACACGCGGCCGGTGCCCGTGGAGGTGCGGGCAGGTGAAGGCCGGGACTCGCCCCACGCACCCCGCAGCCGTGGGGAAAAGGTCACACGGCGTGGGGGGGTCACCTCAGTGTGGGGCCCTCTGCCCGAGCCCGAGGGCGATCGCAGGCCGGGGAGCGGCAGGGGAAGGGGGTGCGGGTGCGCGGGCGGGGGGTCCCCAGGCCGAGGGGAGGGGGGCTGTGGCTGTGCCGCCATGGGGGGCACGGGGGTCCCGTCCCGGGCCCGAGGGGTGTTACACCAGCCCTATGCGGTGCGAGGGGGCGGTCCCCGGTGCAAGGCCCAACCGGGCCCTTTCGCCTCCCGCCCATCGGGGATGAGCCCTCCCCCGCGCTCCAGGCCCGCGGTGCTGTGGACCCCGCGGGCCGCCGGGTGCAGCCCTACCCCGGATCCGGCCCGGGCAGCTCCTCCGGCCCCTCCCCCCCCCCCCCCCCCCCGCGGCCCGCGGGGGGGGGACGTGCCGGTAGTGCCGGGGGGTGCCCGGTGCCGCCGCTCCCGCCGCTCCCTCGGGCCGCGGCCGCGACCCCCGGGCCCCCCCGTTACCTCCGGCCGCGGCCGCGCGCTGCCCCAGCACGGGACGGGCGGCCGCGGGGACCAACCGGACGGCGGCGTGGCGGTGACGTCACGGTGACGTCACGGGACGGGCCCTGCCCCGCTGTCCCACTGCTGCCCGCGCGGGGGCGCTCCGGGACGGGGGTCGGGGGTGGTCAGCGGTGGGGCGGACTGGGATGGACTGGGGCGGACCGGGGCGGACCGGGATGGATTGGGACGGACTGGGACGGACTAGAACGGACTGGGATGGATTGGGGCGGACTGGGACAGGCCGAGCAACCCAAGAGGTACCGCGCGGTTCTTGAGGGGCAGGCTGGCAGGGGAGCCCGGCCGGGTGGCACCGGCGTGGCAGGACTTGGGGTCGCCAGAACAAGCAGCCGCGGGAGTGTCCTGGCCGGGCTACCCGCGTGTCGCCGTCCCAGCTCCTGCTCCTGCCCCCGGCCCCGGCCCCGGTCCTGTCCCGCCGTTGTCCTTGCGTCCGTTCCTTGTCCCGGTCCCGTCCCATCCCCTCCCGCCGTGTCCAAGTGCGGGCGCCAGGGGGCGCTGTTGTCCCGCCGTTGCGCCGCCGCCGCCGCGGGAACTTCGGAGCGTCCTGAGGGGAGCGGGGCCCGCTCGTGCCCGGCACCGACAGAGCCCGGTACCGACAGAGCCCGGCACCGATAGAACCCGGTACCGACAGAACCCGGCACCGGCAGAGCCCGGCACCGACAGAACCCGGTACTGATAGAGCCCGGTACCGACAGAACCCGGCACCGGCAGAGCCCGGCACCGACAGAACCCGGTACTGATAGAGCCCGGTACCGACAGAACCCGGTACCGACAGAGCCCGGCACCGACAGAACCCGGTACTGATAGAGCCCGGTACCGACAGAACCCGGCACCGACAGAACCCGGCACCGACAGAACCCGGTACTGATAGAGCCCGGTACCGACAGAACCCGGCACCGACAGAACCCGGTACTGATAGAGCCCGGTACTGATAGAACCCGGCAGCGACAGAACCCGGGAGCGACAGAGCCTGGTACCGACAGAACCCGGTACTGATAGAACCCGGCACCGACAGAGCCGGTACCGACAGAACCTGGTACTGATAGAACCCGGTACCAACAGAACCTCGTACTGATAGAACCCGGCACCGACAGAGCCCGGTACCGATAGAACCTGGTACCGGCAGACGCCGGCACTGACAGACCCGGTACCGACTGACATCCCCCAGCACTGGCCCCTCGTATGCCCCTTCACGTGCCCACCCAGTGCCCAGTGCGGGCACTGATCCCAGTGCTCCCAGTGTCCCCAGCCCTCCCGTGCCCTCCCTGCCTGGTCCTGCCGAGCCAGCATGGGGAGCTGAGGCCCGACGGGCTCATCACAGCCGTGTCCCCCTCCCCAGTGCAGCTGAGACCATCCCCTTTTGGGGTCTCATCCCACCCCGCGATACCCTCACCCCAGCAGGACAGGGTTAATGGGACCTGGGGGTGCCCAAGCCCTTCGGAAGAGGATTGCTGTGGGGACAGTGACAAAGCTGGGTTGGCTACAGTCGTGTCTGTGGGGAATGGAGGCTGGCGTGGATTCTCTGGTGTCTAATATGGGCTGATTCCTTCCCTCACTTTCCCCAGAAACTGAGTTTCACGAAACCTGTAGGGACAAAATCTGCATGAAATCACTGAACGCTATCAGAAGGCAGTGGCAACAGGGGCAATGCTGCATGGGCACAGGGGGAGAAGGGCCCGTTCCCAGCACCCACCTATCCCAAAATATCCTAATGGCCCAAGCAAGGTCTTGCTGTCCCCAAAACAGAGCTGCTCACACCATAGCCATCCAGAAATCCATGGTAAACCAGGATGTGGCTTCCAGGACAGAGCCCCTTGCCATCCTTCCATGGGACATATGCAGAAGGGGAGTCCTCACATTTGGGCAAGCAGCCATCACCCTGGGACAGCTTTTGGGCCCCCAGGTCCCCTGAGTCCTTGTGAAAGGACCTGAGTGTGCTGGGGACAGCAGCGACCTGAGCTGGGGGCTGAGACAAGGAGTGTGTGTTTAGTCAACTGCAGAGCAGGGGACACAGTCAGAGCATCTCTATGCACAAAAAGCACTGCTTGCACCCCACTTTGTTTTTCAGATTTTAAAGAAGCAAGGCTCTTTGTCACCAGGGAGAGGACACTGAGCACAGGGTGGTGGCACCTCGCTGCTCACAGGCAGGAGGGGTGTTTGGGAGGTGCCTGGGGGTGAGTGTCCCCATGCACAGGCACCTGAATGACCCAAACCCACCAGTTTTCCCCTCACCAAAGCTGCCAGCAGCCATTGCATCGCTCCAGTTGTCACCTGTGTTTTCAAGCAGGCAATGGGCACCTGCATCCCATCCATGCCACCTATTTTCCATGGTGCCTGCAGTATTTGCTCCCTCTGCTTCCCCAACAAAAGACACTTTTATCCTTCATTTCACTGAGCTGCACTGGGGCTCCTGAAGACTCTTTCCATTAAGCCCCAGCCACCTCCTCCATCCTCCCCTGTTGCCAAAACCCTTCATGATGGCAGGAAGGGAACGGTGCTCCCATCCCTTCCAGGGGCTGGGGCTCTGCTTTGGCCCCTCAGATTACAAGGAAACCTGCAGCAGTTGCCTTAACTCAGGGACAGATCTTGTTTGCAAATGTTCCTTTTGATTTTATATTATTATTAATTTCATTAAGGTAAGAGAGTGTGGCTGAAAATTAAAAGGAAAACTGAACTGAGTGTCCTTGAGCTCACCATGTTCCTGAGCTCAGCTGAGGGTTAGGGTCCCAGCATTGAGGACTCGCTGTCGAGTCCCACTCTCTGCTGGAGACAGGTCCAACCTTGGGGCCAGTTTGTGCAAAGCCAAATCTACAAATGAGGCAGCAGCAGCAGCCACAGCTCCAGCCACGCTGCAGAGCCTCCCGTGCCCTCCTGGGCTCAGCTGCCTCCCCGTGGTCACTGCTGCTGGGAAATGCTTTTCCTCTGACGGGTTTCAATCTTGTCACTCAGTAATTCCTTGTGCAACGAGACAGAAAACACCCCCCAGACCCCTCTCTCCAGCCCATTTGTTTCCCTGCACACCCTCCCTCCTGCTCCCACTCACTCACCACCTTCCAAGGCAATCATGGTGCTGCGATTGCTCTTCAGGAATATTTTTTTTTCTTTTCCCCAGGTGCTTAATCACCCTTATTACCCTTTTCTGATTAATTAATTCTAATTAATTTTGCACTATCATTTTTGAGAAGAGGTGACCAGGATGGCACATGTTGTTGCAGGTGATTTGCAAGGCAGGTCCTGCAGCGCCGGCACAGCCCTACCCTTGGTGCCGTTTAACCCGGGCCCAGGTGGGCACCTCCTGGCCCGTGTGCTGCCATTAATGGCAATTAATAGAGCACTGAAACCTCCAAGGCCATGGGAGAAGCCCTGAGGTACTTTCCTGGGAACCACATGGGATGTTCCCATCTCCTCTGCTCTGCCTCAGCAGCAGGGTTGAACCCTGGCCGAACCTGTCCCCATGTCCATGTTTGCTCAGCTCCTTCAGCCACCTCTGCTGTGCCATGGCCAAGGCTTGAGAAGTCAGAATTAATTAGGTCAGGGTTTCTCCATGCTCTGCCAAGAGCCACCAAGGCGCTCAGAGACACGACAGAGACACGGATCCCTTCGTGCCAGCCATGCTCCGTCACCTCTCATCTTCCAGCACTGGTGCCAGCCCCTCTCCAGGTACCAGCAGGGGCTTCACCTGTGGCACCCTGGGGCCTTTGTAGCCAAAAGCTGACATGGTTTGGGTGATTCTACCCTTAAACACAGATGTCTTGGGGACAGAGGTCATTGTCCCTTTGCTGTTTGTCCCAGAAGCAGCCCCTGGTCTGCACCTCATCCCAAGCACCCAGCGAGGAGAGGGGACATGGGCTGGGAGGCTGCAAGCACACTCCTGCCCTTGTCAGGGCTTCCCATGTCCCTGTCACCAGCTACTGGTTGCTGTCCTCAAACAGTCTGGAGCTGGTCGGGCACTTCTGCTGGCCGGGTGTCCACCCAGCATGGCTCGGGGCTGGGACCGTCCATCCCACCTCACTCCCTCAGCTGCTGGCTCTCATTAGGAGTCTGCAGCACCACCACCAACATTGCTGACCCTCCCAACAGCCCAAAATATAAAAAATGCATTTATTATACGTAGTATAATAGGTGTGATAGACAATAAACTGCATGCTATATACCAGCTAGTAGATAATGGGTATAGTGAATATATTATATATAAATACTATGCAATGTGTGTATAATATTGTGAATATAACTGTGTATATATGTGGATATATACACATATATAGTGTAAATGGACTGTTTATGCCTATATATATTATATATACAGCATACCATATACACCATACATATATACACATGTATTTGTGTACCAGATTGACAGATATAGGTATATGCAAATATATAGGCACACAAAGATATATATATATATATTTTCACACATACATACATATATAAAACATATTTTTATGTGTTTGTATGGTGTACATGTTTCGGTGAGGGGAAAGAGGGAGAGAGAGGGAGTACATATGTGTGTGTACATGTGTAGATCACTCTGAAGCTGCCCTGGCTCCCTGGCCAGTGCAGGGCAGTGAAGAGGAAGAGGAGGGAGACACAGAGGAAAGGCACAGCAGGGAGGGAAAGAGAGAGAATACAAACTGCTCCAAGTTACAAACGCTCCCCTCTTTGATTAATTGTACTTTCTGTTTGATAAATGTTACTCATGAGTATAAAATATGCAAAGCACTTAGCAAGTGCACACTGTTTAAAGAACTCAACTAACTAAATTAAAATTCGATGATAGAACAGAGCTGCTGAAGAGCAGCGTGGCAGCGCTGTTTGGGGAGCCAGCCCTTGGCCACAGCCACGCAATCCTGCCTGTGCATCCCTCCCTGGAAAACCCAGCCATGGCACCACCCAGCCCAAAGGGGAGGTGGGTGAGTTTGGTGAGGCCATGGGCGGGGATTTCTTGTGTGGTCCCCAGTGCCCTCGTTGGGTCCCTGTGGGGTGGTGAGGGGCTGTGAGGGGCCACTCCAGAGCATCCTCACCCCCCAACCCCAGTGCAGGGCTGTCTGCTGGCTTGGATGAGGCAGGGATAAATTGCTTTAATTTCTAACCATTGCATCCAAGCACCCTGCTCCAGTGACCCAGTGGCTCCAGTCTACCACCCCAACCCCCAGACCAGGAGTTTTCTGGCACTGGTGAGCCCCAGTGTGGCACCCCACAATCCCACCCTCTGCCCCCCTCACCCTGAACCACCACATCACCCTGGGGAGTGACACCTCCCTGCACACTCTTTGTGCTATATCCTTCCAGCCCATTGAAGAAAAACAACTCAGCCCTTCCTGGCTTTCCCAAAATGGCAGCTGAGCCCCCTCAGGTGACAGGGAGACCCCCAGCATGGGACCCAGTTCCCCCATGAGTCCTGCCAGCTCCTGTCTCTGCCCCAGCTCAGGAGCTGGGGGATGCAGGAAGCGCTCTGAGGAGGATGAGGTGTGCCCTGGGAGGATGCAGCAGGAGGATGCAGAGGGAGGATGCAGTGAGAGGATGCAGAGGGAGGATGCAGTGTGGACACCGAGCAGTGTCCCTGGCTCCCAGTGCATGGCACGTGCCCGGCTTGCACTGGCCACGCTCCTCGGCCTCCCGCTCTCTGCCATCCCGTCATCCCAGGTGAGCAGGGCTTGCTGGAGGCGGCAGGGCTTCGAAAGCAGCAGCAGCAGCTGTGTCAGGCAGGTAGCAGCTCCCTCCTGCCTGCAGTTGAGAGGAGAAAGAAGGAGGAAAACCTGGCCTGGATCTGGCCTGACTGAGCTCTTCCCTCTCTGCAAAGATTCAAGAAGCCCACTGGAGAGGTTTAAGTCGCTGGATGACCCACAGGACCCCACACCACCATCACCCTGTCTCACAGCACCTCACTGGAAACCTAAAAACATCCTAAAAACAGCCTTAGCTCTGATGGAGCTTCAAGTTCATAATTTCTGTGATGCCAACAAACCCAGACAGAATGCTGGTGCTGATGTGTAAAACTCTTCAAGTCTTACTGCCATGGGATACTTTTTCACCTCCTAATTCTCCTGAGCCTCCTCCCAACCCTCCAGCCAAGCCCAGCTCTCAGAGCAAGAAGATGTGGGCAGGGAATGAGCAGGACAGAGGGACTTGACCAGGGGAAAGAGAATCTTTTTCTCCGAAGATTCAAGTCTTCACTAGGTGAAAGAATCCTTCTGCAAGGCATGACCCTACACCTCCGATGGGCAGAGACTAAAATAATCCACACTTTGCAAAACTTCCTGGGAGATGAGCTGGTGTGGCACCACAAGGCGCTGCTGCGGAGCCAGCCCCGAGCCCAGCCCCGAGCCCCCGGCGAGGCCCCGGAGCCCCCGGCACATCCCATTGCGGCACGGCCGATGCCGCTCTCGGTGGGAAGAAGCCGGCTCAGCTTATCCTTGCAGTTTGAGCAATGATTTCGCCCCTGTGAACCCACCCGGCTGTAAATCCTGGCACAGACAAGCCCCAAACATTCATTTCAGGCAACGCAGTTTGTGTCATCTCGGCATTAGCATTCGCACTCTTATTAATTAATACTTGTTAAACCAAGACTAAAAATAAAGCGCTCGGCTCCCTGCCTCAGCTAACGCCTCTTTGCCCTCGCCCGGCAGCACGGCTGGGCTGTGGCGGGCTCAACACCCAGCTGCTCCCTTCTCCAGAGCCAGAACTGGAAGAAAAGGACTGTGTTGAAGCAGGAATCCTGCTAAAGGAAAAATCGCCCCTTTCTGCACCACCTTGGTGGGACAAACCAGCCTTCCCGACCATGGTTTTGTGTGTGGAGGGAGTGACAGGGACAGCAGTGCACACAGCATTTAACTTCTTTTTTTTCCATTCCAGCTTCTGAATTTGTTTTTCTTTTGCTGCCCTTTTTCTTCCTGGGCTGGGCCGGCTTGGTTGCACTTCCCGTTCAGAGCTGATTTAATTTCCCAGGCAGGACATCCTGGGAGGGCTCTTGTTCAGGAAGGAAATGGTTCATCGAGGTGGGCAGAGGTGGGCGCAGTGCCTGCACACAGGCAGGTGCTGCCACTGCTGCCTTCAACAGCATCCAACAGGCAGCAGCTGCTGCAAAAGTCCCTTTTTCCTGCCTGGGACTGGTACTGCCCATCAGCATCCCTTCGGATGCAAAGCAAGTGACTGCACGTGTGGGTTTGTGCTGCTGCTGGGGCACCTGTGGAGGAAAAAAGGGCCTGAAATGGGGGTCAAAAAAGCTTTTGGGGAACCCCGGGGTGAAACCTGGCTGGGTTTGGGCACAGGTAATGGTGCTCCCCACCACACTCCACCCAACCATTAAACCTACCAGGCTCCATGTTTCCTCTGTTCCCAATTTCCCAAGCTCTTGGGCCCCCTTCAGACCTCAACTGAGCAAAGAAAGCAAATTCTCAGACCAAACACCTTCCCACATAGATTCTAAAGATTACATATTGATCTCCAGCACACAGACCTGTGGAGCACTCGGAGCCAAGGCACAGTGCTGGATGGACGAGGCTGTGCCAACCACAGCTGCTCGATGCTGGGGAAGGCAGCCTGGCCCGCAATATTTAATAACATTAGTGATAATAACACTAATAATAGCAATAATAACAACAGGAATTTGTTAGTTAATCCTTATTAATGAAAAACAAGCGTGCAAATTTACGCAGCTCCAGGAAAATCCCAGGTCACCAATCTGCTTGACCGAAACCACCAAACCTTGTAACACTTGCCCGTTCCTCTGCCTTGGATGCTCTTCCCAGAGCCCCTTGGCTTTAATTTGCTGGAGAAGGCCAGGCTCCAGCAGAGCAAAGCTGGAGTTCAGGATGCCATCATCCTTTGCTGTGCCGTGGCAGCCAGGTGTGGATCTGGGGGATAGCAGATGTGGATTTAGGGAGTGGAGGGGCTCCCCGGCCCGGACTGTTGGAAGGAGAAGTTGATGACCAGGTTTCCCCCAAGCCTGGTTGGGTACCAGGGCTGGCAGCAGGAGCAGCACTTGGGGATGCAGCGCAGCTCACACGCGTTGGGAGTGAATGTTAATGGTGCCGAGCTCCTGGGAGAAATGATCAAATTCTTTGAATAAAGCAGGGAGGAGAGGAAGGGGAGGGGGAGGAAGGGAAAATAACTCCACAGATTAATTCTGCTGATGAAAATGAAAATTGGGCATCGCTGAACCAACCCCAGAATGAGCAGCTTCAGAGCCACAGCTCACCCTCAGCTGGGGTCGGGTCTGCCTGAGCTCCTGCCTGTACCCCCAGACTCCCCAATGGGTTCAGCCATCAGGTCCTAACTCTGTGAAGGGATGTGCTAATCCTGCTGTGAGCATCCCCCCTCCAACAGCATTCATCTTCATCCCTGGTGCCTTCACCTCACCCAGCTTTACTTGCCCAGAGGGCAAGTTGGAGCACCCAGAATTGTGAGGTTCATTTCAATACCAAAGGTTAAAAAAATGAAATGTTCTGATTTTTTAATTAATTTGTATTAACTTCCCGGGGTTTGAGCCTTTAAAGACTTGGTTTTGTCCACTCTGGTCTCTGGTGAGGGTGGCTCCAAAGGTCCTCCTGGCCCAAAATGAAGGCAGAGACTCAGCAGCGATCACAGGACTCCGGGAGCTGCTGCTTTAAAAAGAAAATAAGGTAAAAGTTTGGGAGTGGAACATGCCATGAGCTGCAGGATCCAACCCTCCTAGCCAGCAGCTTCCTCCTGCTCTGCTCCTCTTGGAGCTGGAAAACCTCCTGTGGAGCCCAGGAAGTCCCATGGGAGGGAAGTGACTCCAGCATTCCCAGGGTGGCTCCCCGGGCTCAAAGGGACTTTCCTTGGCTGGAACCACCGTGGGCACATTGGCTGGAGCTGTGGAGGGCACAGGGCTCTGAGCTGGGGGGCACAGGGAAGCTTCAAAGCTCTGTGCTGGGGTTGGGGCTGCAGCAATCCCCAGGGGGACACCCATGGGTGGGACTCCCCTGCACGTCCTGCTCAGCTGCACCCCACCTTCCCTCCTGCCTGCGCTGCACCGCCAGCCAGCCCCTCTCCCTGGCTGTGACTTCATTTTGATCTCGGGCTGCTTCCCTCCCTCCCTTCATCCCTCCTCCCTTGCTGGCTGCTGCCAAGTCCGCAGGTTCCCGCTGTGACCTTGAGCTGGTTTCTGGAGCCGGTAGTGGGTTTCTTAAAGGAGCCATGGGGTCTCCCACCACCTCCCTCCTGCTGTCCCAAACTCCAGCCCAGCCTAGACACACACTGGCCCCCCTGGGGGTGGGGGGGAAAAGGGAGTGAGAGCAGGGGGCCCCCAAGGGCACAGAAATTGGGAGAGGGTGGAAGTAGCCAATTCTGTGGCTGCAGAGTCACAGCTTGGCCACACTCACCACCAACTCCTGCGCATTCTCTGAGGTCAAACAGCCACTGGGAAGGGGGTTCCTGGCCACCAGTCCCAGCTCTGTACAAGGGGTGGAGTGGGCAAAGCCCTCAGTTGTGCATGGTACCCAGAGAGAGTGGTGGCGTGGGAGGTGTGGGGATGCTCGGGCTGGTGGGGGTGCACCCACCTCCCAGCACAAAGGATGGTCAGTGGCCCTCCCTGGCTGTGCCGTGGCCCTTAAAGCTCCACAGCCTCCAGCAGTAGCCGGGAGAGCTTGAAAGTGAAGGTGATACCAATTCCTCTCCAAAGCCAAGCCACGGGGCAGATGGCAGCTGTGGAGAGATGCTCCTGGTTTCCTTGCTGGACCACGTGTGTGTCTGTGCCAGCACCGCATGACTCACTGGGAAGCTGTTGCTTGCACCCAGCAGTGGGTGTTGCACATAAACTCCAAATCCCATGAGCATCCCTCTGCCCCATGAAAGTGAGTGGTGCCTGGAGCCTCAGCAGGACAGAAACCCTTCAAAATGCCCTCACTCCAACTCCTAAAGCCACCTCAAACCCACCCAGGAAAATAATTCCGCAGGTTAAACCCCATGTGGGAAGTGGCACAGCCCATGGGGAGTCTCAGTTCTTGGGCTGAGACTGAGAAGCCAAAAAGCACCTCAAAGTGCAAACAGCTCCGGTGTGGATGTGTACATGGAGACTCTCCCGGCAGCAGCAGTGGCCTGGTGCTCATGCCATAGAGGTTTTAAGCTGTGGTTTAGCTAAGCTGGGCAGGCTGAGCTTCCAGCCTTGCTTGCCCAGTCTAAAAGCTCCATCAGCCGGAGAGGACCCCAATCAATAGGAGCCTTCAAGGCAAGTCATAAAACTTTGAAATTATGCAGGCAGCTCTCAGTGCTCTGCAGCAAAGGCAGTCTTTAATTCATGGGGATGGTCCTGGGGAACCAGGGAGAGGGCTCTTAAATAAGGGAGAAGAACAAGGGGCTGCACTGCTGCCACCTTCACGGGGTGTACAGGGTGTGGATGGGCTTGGAAGGTGCTTCAGTGACAAACGCACAGCTGAGCCTTCCTCCCTGCCCTGCCCAAGCACCTCATACACAACCCACTGGAGGCGCTGCAGAGATCCAAAGGTGCCTCCAGACTCCACCTTGGAGCATCTCTCAATCCCAGGGAGATACTGAGCACGCAGTATCCCTCTCTGCCGCCTCACAGGTGCAGGGATCATGGGACTCCATGGTTCTGGGAACCCCAAAACCAAGCACTACCCTGTGAGCTGGAAACCAGCAACACCTTCTGCCTTGGACATGGTGGCTCGTAATGGCACAGGAAGGAGCAGGAAGGGGTGTTCTCAGCCCCCTCTATTATAGATACGAAGAGGGAAACTGAGGCACTGCAGAGTTGCAGAAGCAGAAGGGATAAAGGATAATTACAGGAGAAACTCAGTAGGATCCTTGACCTGGAGCAGACCAATCGCTCAGGGAATGAAAACCCAAGGAAAAAAAGGCCATAAAAAGTAAGAGTCACATTTGGACCACACAAAAGCACCAACAGGCCACCAAAAGACATAATGCAGTAGCCAAGGCACCCTTGGGAGCCCCTGATCCCACCAAGAAGAGGAGCAATCTCTGCTCTGCCACCTTCACCCGAGCTGCTGGGACCGGCCCATGGGTGACAGGGATCAAAGTGTTCCGGGCTGTTGAGGCAGCAGAGGAGGCTCAGCTGTTGTCCCCACCACCGTGGGGCCGGCTTGGGAAAGCCCAAGTCCACATCCCACCCAGCGTGGGGACACAGCCCTCAGCTCAGGCAGCGCCACAGCAGGAGGAGGGAATGGATTGGGATAAGGAAGGAGAGAAGGAAAGAGAGGGAAGAAAAGGAGAAAAATGAGTTTTCCTGCTGCCCCAGCGGTGTGGCGATTGATCGGGTGCAGGCTGGTGTGGAGCGGTGCTGAGAGCCTCATTCCCCACCGCCGGCTCACAATTATTGGAAAAAACCTGGCGCTGCTGCTGCAGTGAAATTAGTTATTGATCTCTTGTCTGGGTGACAAGCGCGGTGCCGGGGCTGCTCTCCCACCGTCCAGCCCCGCAGCTCCTCCGCCCACCCCGCCGGGGCTCAGCCTCCCGCCGCTGCCCCCGGGTGGGTGTCCAGGCGGGGACCGGAGGTCTCCGTGCTCACCCAGGCTCCAAAGCTGCTCCCCAAGGAGGTTTTGCTCACCCCACTGCACACAAGGAAGATGTCAGTGGGAGAAAAAGGGCTCTGCCCCACGCAGGATGGGACCCCTGAGCGCTGACAGCCCCCCGCCTACGCAGAGCTTTGCCCGCCCCCCCCGGCCCCCCCCCCCGCCACCATCTCCTGGCCCCCAGGGATTGGGGTCAGGCTGTCCTGAGCCCTTTTCCATTTCCCGATAACCTGGCTATCGCGGAGGGAGATAAGGCAGAGGGAAATCAGGCAGCCAGAGAGCTTTTGTTGTCTGGAAAGGCTCTGCACATCCCTGGCTGCAGCTGGCCGGAGAGGCTGGACCAGCGGCGGCTGCCTGGCCCCGCAGGGACAGGGACATGAAGGGACTGTGGCGCTGGGGCAAACGGGGTCTGCTCTTCCCAGGGGAACTTTCAAAGTTTCAATAACAAAAATCGGGTATTTATTTTCTTTTTGTAATTCCTGGCGGGAGGCAGGAACAACAGGGGAGATTTCAAACAATCCTGTTTTCTTCCAAACGTAGTCACCAGAGAAACACTTTGCCCCGGGGAAAAGATGGGGGTTGGCTCCCAGAGGGTTTGGTTTCCAGAGGGTTTGGTTTCCAGAGGGTTTGTTTGGAGTCTCACCTTTGCTTTGAGTTCGTCAAGGTGTTTCTTGTCACTGGCAGGGACAGGCTTGAGGCTGGCTCTCCAGTCTCCTCAGTCTCTTCAGGGATGTCTGACTGTTCACAGGATTTTTTCCCATCAACCTTTTGCCCCAAAAAGCAAATGCCGGAAGTGATCCCTCCCCGCGGTGTAATTAAGGTGGCTTTTGGGATGTAAATGAAAAGCCTGGTGATGAGTTCCTGAGGGCCAGAGGTCACTGTAAAACCCACATAATTTTTGCTTGGGCTTCTGTAGAGTTCCTGTGATAGGGATGCAGCCGGTGACCCTCTGCCTGGAGGGTCCCATGGGTGATGGGTGTCAATTGGCATCTGGGGATGTCCACAGAGAGGACATGAGCTGGTGGCACTGGCCGTACACAGAGCCTGCAGGCTGCACTGGTGGCAGGATGCCAAGAGGAGACACAGTGGGGGCAGGATGGACCAGGATCTGTCCCATGAGTAGCTCCCAGGGATGGGCAGAAAGCGCCAGTGATGTGACAAGCAAGGGGGACAGCGGCTGGAAGCCACTAAGGGACACCAAGATGGCTCATGGGATGTCCCCAAGCTCTGGGCAGCGGGCACAGGCAGCTCTCACCTCCTGCCTCCCTCTCAGCATCCCAAGCAGGCAAGACCCTGTCTGCATGTGTGTCCCTGGGGAGGCTGAGGGATCCTGGCCCCTTTCCCAGCCCTAGACAAAAGCCTGGGAACAAAAGCCTGTGGGATGCGGGAGGCATCTCCCGGCCGGGGGGTATTTGTTTAGCCCGGGGGGAGGTGAAGAGGGGAGAGGAAACTGCATTTCAAAGTGTTTCACCCTTTGAAAACCCTTCACAGCCCCCCCAGTGCCCTCTGCATGGCCCTGGTATCCCCTCGAGAGGACACCAAGTCCCCTCCGGCCACCTCTGCGTCTCTGCTGGGGAGGAAATAAGAAAGAAGATGTGGGGGGGAAAAAAAGAAGGGCAGTGCAGCCAGGAGGAGGGAGCAGATCGCTGCGGGAGCATTTCTCTGGCTCAGCCCCTCTCTGGGTGGGGAAGTTGGAGCCCCAGCTCCAGGGACTGACTGCTGGGCTGAGAGTGAGCTTGAGAACTCATGTGTTTCTCCCCGGTTCTCTTCATTTTCACAATAACCCTATTGGGTTTTGGGGGTGGGGGTTATCCGGGGGATGGATCACAGCCTGCACCTGGCCCCTTCCCAATCTACCAAAGCCCAGAGCAGAGCCCTGGGCACACAGGTCTCCTTGGAGGTATTGGAGGAGGTTGGCAGAAGCCACCAGTCAAAACCCATTCCTCGCAGACCTGCCCAGGCTTCTCCAACAAGGTGCCACCAACACAGGGAGGGCTCTGGCCACCTACAGTCATCCTCAGGCTGCTTTTGCAGGTCCCCTTTCCATATCCATCACCCAAAGATGGGCACACTCCTGCAGAGACAAACCCTCAGCACCTTCAGCCCTGGCTGCGACACCAGCCTGTGCCGCAGGGACACCGCACACATGAGGCCTCAGGTTTCCTGGGGCTGTTTCGGTGTTTCACCACCTTAAAAACACACATTTCCTGCGGGGCCACGCAGGGAGGTGCAGCAGAAACGCCCTCTGGCATCCTCTCCTGAGAAGCAGCTTCCCGGTTTGCAACTGGGCATTGTCCCAGTGAGTTACCCTCACCCTGTCACTACACAGGAAGGCACCATGCGAGCGAGACAGCGCAGCCCCAAACCTCCCAAACCCCAGTAAAGGTGGAATGTGGATCCCAGTCGCTCCTGCCACCCTCCAGAGCTTAGCATTCCACAGAGATGAAGTGGGAGAGAGGTGCAGACAACGGGGCTGACCACATCCACCGGCTCTCCTGGCTCCTCGCTTCCCTCCGGCGCGCTGGCGGAAGCCGAGCCCACGCCGACAGTGGCGGCTGGGCAGATGGAAAGACCAAATGATGGCTTTGCAGGGGGCCTGGGATTTGTTTGAGCCATCGCTGTCTCAGTGAGTGACTTCGAATAACGGATACACTTGAGAAAATCGCCATCTGCTCCCGGACAATTCTCAACCAGAGGAAAAGGTGAAATAAATTCAGCGACTGTATTAGCCGCCCATCCACAGCTCCAACAGCAGGGTCAGGCTTTGTGCAGCGTCCTGAAAGTGATTTGAGAACGAGAGGATGGTTTGGGATGAGCAAAGAGCAGACAACCAGAAACGGATGGAAGAGTTGAGGGCCTGGGATGTTGCGTCCACAGCAGGGTTCTCCCAGCATCCTGGGTTTGGTGAGTTTGGCAGGAAGACAAAATCTCACCAGATCCTTTTTTTTTTTCCATCTCTGAATTTTGAGTGCCTCCTGCTTCCATCTGGGCTGGAAATACCACAAAAGCAGATGCTACAATGCAGCACATTTTGTGTTTCAAATGCTGGAAGAAATCAGAAATGAAAAATAAATGCAGGGGGCCGGTCCCATGGGCTGGGCTAGGGATGAGGCTGAGGGCAGTTGGAAGAGCCCTTGAACCCACAGCTCAGCCCATGCCAGGCTCAACAGCTCCAAAAACCAAACCCTTCATCCTCAGCAAAGCAAAGACATTTCCAGGAGCAGATAAAAATGCCCCCTGCATTTCTGCTCGGCCATGCCTGTGAGCCCAGAATCCACATACTGCTTAGACCAAAGCAATGGGGTTTTTTAATGGTTTTTTTATGCAATCAGGAGGGGGATGAATCTTGCCCCTAAAGTCACAGCACTGTGCAGCAGTCCCTGCCTGGAAGAATCCCTGGTGCTTCCAACAGAACATCACTGGGGGAGAAAAACACTCAGTGCTTGGTCTTGAAGGGGCAGGAGGGACTGGGGAAGAACAGGGCTGGATGCAACCATTTTTGGTGCCCTTTTGCTCCTGGCAAGCCCAAAGCAAGGGTGCCCAACATTCCTCCTGCACCAAAGGGAGCCTGTTGCAGGCGTCATGATGGGATTTCTTCTGCCTTTTCCTCCTTGCTGGACTTTACCTGGGTGTGAAGATGTGTTTGGTACCTGGGGAACACTACCCAAGCTGGTCCCACCAGCCATTGCCTTGGCCAGTGCAGCCACCTCATCCCACCCCAGCCCTCCCCAGTGGGGACACAGCCCATGGGGGTTGGATGGGACAGCCTGGCTCCCACCCAGCCAGCCCCTTTTCCCAGGGAGAGGCCCCTGGCCCTGCACATCTGAGATATCACACTGAACCCACAGTGCTGCCACAAGTCAGGGGAAACGAGCCAGGGATAAACCCTCCTGAGAGGCAGCGGCTGCCAGTGCTGGTGTGGATGTCCTGGTGTGTGGGTGCAGGGCAGAGCCCCCCCAGTGTATTTGCTCCCCACACGGGAGATAAACCTCACATTTCTTTGGTGCAGGCAGGAGGTGGGCAAGGGTCTGCCTCAAAGACAGAGAAAGATGACTGTGACCCAGCCCCTGGGGCACAGCCCTGACTGGGGTGTCACAGGGAGCCCCTGGCTGGGTGGGTCACTGGGGGGACCCTGTACAAGGTCCTGGGGAGCACTGTAGCCACACAGGGGTCCCACCCTCCAGCACAGCATCCCTGAGCATGGTGCTGCCGGCTGGCAATGGGCACGATGTTCCGGTGTGTGCTTCGCCCCGGCCTGGCTGCTGCTGTCACAGCCAGTCCCCTCCTCACAGTGGTTGCTGGGAGGGGTCCCCACCTGCATCCCAAAGGGTTTCATGCCAAGAGGCACGGGCAGCTCTTGCTCGGCACGGGGAGGGAAAGCGAGCGCTTGGGAGCAGGAGCCCAGCTGGCACCCTGAGGAAGCGGAGGATGAGGAAGGGAAGGAAGCGGGGGATGAGGATGGGGATGAGGATGAGGATGGCGATGAGGATGGGGAGGCAGGCGGGATGGCAGGGCAGACCGTGTAGCCGAGCGGCAGCGAGCGGGAGCGGGAAGGCGAGGCAGCGCGAACGAGGGAGAGGGAGCAGAAATCTGTTGCCCAGGCTGTGCGCTTCGCTGTCAGCCGGCTCTGATTAACGGGCTGCCTTCCAGCTCCGCGCCGGCTGCGTTCCTGGCAGGAGCGGAGCCCCCCGGCTTCCTGCCGTAGGAGTGGCTCGCTGAAAGGTTACATTTGCACAATGTGCCGCTGGAAAAGCGGTGCCAGAGGTTGCAGGCGGGGGAGCCGGGCGAGCGGGCGAGCAGGCAGCTCCGCTCCGCTCCGCTCTGCCTGTGTAATGGAAAAAACCCTCTGGGGACGCGCAGGAAAATATCAACTTACTCTCCCCCAGCACAGCAAAGCTGGGCCCGGCCGGCCGTGGATGGGGGAACGAGAGCACGGGATGGGGCGGTGGTGGTGAGCACCCCCAGAGCCCCAGCGCCGCTCCGGATCAGCCCCAAGGCGGGGCAAAGCAGGGCTCTGCCCAGCACCCCCATCGCCGTGGGCTGTGGGGCAGTGAACTCCTCCTTCGGGATGCTCCCCAGAAAGGCTTTGCGCTTGCCATCATCAGGATCTCTCGTCTCTGCTGCTTGGTGGGGAAAGCTGAGGCTGTTGAGGGGAAATGTTCGAATCTGGCAAGGAAGAATTTCCTCCGCTGGAGGCTCAGTCCGCACTGCTGTGATTTATGGGGCTTGGCACAGCCACGGCTACATCCACACACACACGCACATCTCTTATCCCCAGCTTTCCCAGCCCTTCTACCCTATAACTTTTGGTCTGGGAATATTATTTTGGTGTCTGGAAAGTCCAGCTCAGATTGCTGAGCCCACCATAGCTGCTGTCTGCTCTACAGCATACCCTAAAAAACTCTGCACCTCCTCCATCGTCCCTCTTGCACCAAAACAACTTCTCCTGAGCAGCTCAGCACCCTCCAGGGCAAAGCCGTTCATCCCTCCCTGCACAAGACTTCCTTTCACCTTCTCATTTCTTCATTGCATCTCAACCTGGTCACCTTTCTGCCCCACAGCCACAGAGGAGGGGTCAGGGCAGCAGGGGCAGCACCCACCCTCACCCCAGGGTGCTAGAGCCAGCTCACTCTGTCTTGCAGGAGCCGACATTTTCCTTTCTGTCTCCCTTGTTTCCTTGGTTTCAAGCTTTTTCTTCCTCATTGAGCCCCTAATTAAAAAAAACAACTCTGGAGGAATCCCAGATTCGGGGCACTCGGAGCAGGGCTGCAGCTGCCCCTGCAGGCACCCTCTCCTTGGGTGTGGGACCCATGGTCAAGCTCTGGCTCCTTGGGTTTTGCCCCAAAGCTTTTAAATCCCCAAACTGGTGCCCCTGCTCAGCATGGCCCAGCTGGGTCCCCACCACGCTGGGGTGTGAGTCCTCCCCCTCCGCTGTCCCCGGCTTCCCTCTGTGTTTTCATTAGGATTTGGAGATAAGCTTCCAAATAAAGGCAGTGTTTTTAACCACTTTGCCTTATCAGCCGGCATCCAACAGCATTCCCCATCCACAGATCGAGGCTTGGAAGACACTCCAGGGGGAAAAGGGACCCCAAACATGCAGACCTCTCCTTCTCCCAACCCCGCAGCCTGCACTGTGGCCTGGAGGGCACCAGTGGCTCTGGGAAACTATTTCTAGTACTGGCCCCCGCTCAGGGACAGCAGTGTTAATGCAACCGCATGCACGAATACAACCCAAGCACCAGTTCAGCACACCTGGAATTTATTCCTGGTTCTGCCACTGGCCTGGGGATGACCTTCAGCCATTCGTTTCCTTCCCTGTGCCTGTGTTTCTGCTTGCTCTCCCTCTCTCAGCCCTTCCTAAGCCCAGTGATGCTGCCCCAGCCCAAGGAGGCTCCATCTGAGTTCACAACAGCTCCCACATAAAGGTGAGCAAACAGCAGCAGCTCTGAGCATCCCTGGGTCCTACATCCTCCCAGTGCTCACCAGAGCCCCCCTCACTGAGCCCCCTCCCCACTGGGCCGTCCCAGGGCTCATTTTTTCAGTATGTGTGCAAAGGCCTGAATAGAGGAACCAGCTGCCAGCAGCTTCCAGCCCCCAAGAGCTGCCCTGGGGAAAATCAGCACCACACAGGGGCCTTGCCCTGGGGGTGTCGCCTGGGGTAGGGCTGAAGATGGGTCTCACTGTCTTCCTCTAAGTATTGGGGACCACTGCGGGGAGAAGTCCTCCAAGGAGAAGCAGAGGGGAGTAACACCAGTGACGGCAACAAACTCAGCTGCTTGGAGGCAGCAAACCAACCCAAACACCCCAGATAAGCCCTACTGTGGTAAGCCACACCACAGAGGATCCCCATTAGGGCTCAGCCCCATTACTGACAGCGCAGGAGCACTTCTACCTGGCTGGCATGGAGGAACACAAATATAGGCCCTTCTACCCCTCACTGGCAGGATCTCGGTGCACTGGAGACAGAGGCTCCTGTGGGATGCAGGCAGGGAAGGAAGGAAGGAAGGAGGTGATGCATCAGACCCCTGGGCACAGCATCCTGCTCACACCACAGCCCTGCTGGGCTCCCTCCCCACAGAGAAGGAGGTGTTGGGGACTGGCTGGGAGAGCAGCATGGGGGGCACGCACACCTCCCATCCTGGGGGAGGAGGGGGATGGTGCAGCCTGGCAGCACCCACCTCCACAGCAAATCCAGCCCTGGGAGCATGGCAGGAGCCTGGGACTGTGAATGGCAGGGGAAAAATATCCCATGATAAATGCCTCCAGGGCAGAGGGGATCCCAGAAACCTCCACTGCAGGCCCCGTTGCCAGAGCATGCGAAGAATCCCAATGCCAAAGCACGGCCAAGAGACTGAGCTCTTTGGGGAATCAAATCTGGCCACAGCACTCAGCCAGGTGGCTTTTGGGGACAAGCGTGTCACACTGGGAGCTGCTGAGTGCTCTCACCTCCATCCTGCACTCGCTGCCTTTCATGAGTCAGAGCCCATCTCGAGGATGAGGTTGTTT
This sequence comes from Corvus kubaryi, assembly GCF_017639235.1. Classification (NCBI taxonomy): domain Eukaryota; kingdom Metazoa; phylum Chordata; class Aves; order Passeriformes; family Corvidae; genus Corvus; species Corvus kubaryi. The sequence continues at coordinate 5,604,886 of NW_024582065.1, read as the reverse complement.
CCTGCCCTTTTCCCAAACAAGGTCCCCAGCCGTACCAAAAACCCTTGAGTCCACAGAGCCCTCGCTTGTGGACAGCAGAGAGCTGGCGGATTGCATGGGGCTGGCGTTCTTCCTCCCTTCCAGCTGTTAAATTGCATTATAGACAGTTAAAAATACATCACATACTTTCCTAATGTGACTTTTCCGTGGTAAGCAGCAGCACGGCTGGAGGTGAGATGCTGGAGGTCGCAGGAGAGCTGCTCACTCGTGTCCATGGATGGACAAATTTGGGTCCCAAAGAAGGTGATTGTGTGGCCCCTTGGCAGACTTGACCTCAGCAGACTGACCCAATGTGCTCACTGTCTCTTGCCTCAGTTTCCCCAGTTATGGTCCATTCTCTGAAGTAAGATCTCACATGAACTAAAAGTTGAGAGGGTTTGTTGGGCTTTCTAGAAAACGGGTCTTTTGCACAGGGATCAGAGGTTAATAGAAGTCCAGGGTTGAGCTGGAAATGATCTGTTAATACATTATAGCAGAAAAGCCTAATTCCTGAGCATGACTGGAACTGACCACATGGAATCCCATGGAAATGCCAGAGGGACCTGGCCCGGCCGGAGCCCACAGCAGGCGTGGGGCAGTGCTGGGGCAGCTGAGCTCAGCCTGAAGCAGGAGCATTACTGCGAGCCATGTGTGAGCTGGGATCAATCTCCCCTTCCAGCAGCACAGCGAGCTCTGCTGAGGTCTGCAGTGGGTGGAAAAAAACCTTTTTGGCTCACTAGAGCACTTGAAGGAACAACCTGTGTCCCCATGGATGGGCTCCCTTGCGGCCAGAGACACCTGTGGTGTGGGGAAGGCAAGAAGAGAGCAAAGGTGATCCCCTTGGATCCAGGTCCAGCCCCCTTTGCCCAGACCAGCCCTGACAGCACCTCCTCAACCCCTTGCAGGACCGACGCCACAGCCCCAGAGAGGATCCCAGCACCCCAAAACAGCCAAGACACCCTGGACCCCAGCAAGGGGCTGGGATGGGGAGGAGAACCTATGAGAGGGTGAGGAAAGAGTTAAACCCCCAGCACTGCCAGCCCCCCGCTCCTGCTTCTCTGCTAACTTTGGGAGGAAGGGAATAGCATAAAGGTAAGAGTGGAGGAAGGAGAGAGGAGACAGATGAGAGAAGGAGCGAGGGAGAGGGGGAGCGGGAGAGAGGAACAGACGGCAGAGAGGGAGAGCGTGGGGGGGAAGATGCTGACGCTTCTCCTCCATCTCGGCGAGAGGCAGATAGAGGGGAACAAGGGGGGAAAAAAAAGAAGGCAAAGACCAAGGGAACATGGGAGAGGGAGAAGGAAGGAGCCGGAGCGAGGGAGCATGTGTGAAAGTCGCAGTGAGAGAAGGGGCCTCTTTGATTCCCCGTGCCTCATACCAGACAGTGTCTAGACTGCAGCAATTATTGTCAGCTCAGAACACCCAGGCATTGCCATTTCAGCTGAAAGGGAGCTTAACAAAGAGCGAGGGAGAAAAAAAATACCCTGCCGGTGGTGAGCTGAGCTCCCTCCAGCACAAGGGACTCTTCGGAGGGTCCTCCATCGCCTGCACCCCCCGCAAGCCCCAGCCCCAGGTGCCCCCAGAGCAGTGGCTGTGGAGGAGGCCACGGGGGCAAGGAATTCCTGACCCGGCCCTGGGTCTTTGGCTGGTTTTGGGGTGCAGCTGCTGGGTTCAACTCTCCCTGCCAGCCCAGGTTATGGGGCTGAGGGCACAGCGGGCAGGGCCGGGGGAAAGGGCCCCCTGGGGAGGTTGGGGTGTCCCAGTGGAGGGGCAGTTCCCCAGCAGGCAGCATTCGGCCGTGAGCGCCCGTGGAGTTGCTCCCCAGGCCAACAGCAGACAGTCAGATGGACACCTCGGCCTCACCCCAGAGTCCAGGGGATGCACACACCTCCTCCAAGCAGTGGGGATGTGAATTCTAGAGCTAGGCACGCCAATGTACGCTGCTCCTGCAGCTCCTCAGCTCCCTTGAGTCTCAGGAAATCATGGGAGGTCACTTGTGCAAATTCACAGGAATAAAAATCATCCCTCCTGTCCTCTCCTCCATCCTGCCTCCCCACCACGAGAGGAGTTACCCTTTCCCCTCTTGAGCCCTTTGCCCTCTGAGGGGCTTTTGTGCTCTCTGCAGGTCTGGGATGTGGCTGGGACTCCCAGGAGGGAATTAACACCCAGAACTGGCTGTGAGTCAGGAATTCCTGCCTCCCACTGGAAACACCCGCCATGTGCCCCCCCAGCTCTGTGGTGACAGCCAGCTCCGAATACCTCAGAGGAGAAGAGGTGAGAAGGAGAATTTGAGTGCCCTGTCTCAATCACTTCGATGGGTTTGGGCGGTCATGATCCCACTCAGCTGTCTATGGAGCTGCCCTGCAGATGAGCTCCTTTGGAAGCGTCCCCAGCTCCAGGGCTGCACCACCCATCTTCAAGATTTGGGAGCACAGAGCAGCACAGCCAAGCGACCTTCTCCATTGCAGGATGGCACCGGGGACCGTCCCTGCAGAGGCTCGTGGCCCGTCTGCTGGGAAAGGCAGCCGATCCCTCCAGATACTGGAGCACAGCTCTGGTTTAATTAGCACTTTTAATGCCTGGAAAGGAGGCGCCAGGGAATACTCAGCAGGTTGGACATGATTTCCTCGCTAGCAATCCAGCCTGGCAACAGGCAAGCTCCCCAACTTCAGCTTGCTCAGCTGGGATGGGGTGACTTTGCCCTGGGGTCTAAACCATGGCAAATACCCTTGGTGAGCCCCACCTAGGCCCCTCGGTGCAGGGACACCTCTGTCAGAAGGCATTTTTGTAGCAAACCCCAGCAGTCAGTATGCTCTGCCAGCATGCTCTTTGAGCAATGCCTGACCCCAAATTGGCTCAACTCAGCTGTTTGTCCTTGTCCCTCTCTGCCTTTGAGGAACAATATCCATTTTCTGGCCAGATCTGGTCATGTCTGCTAAATCAAGGACTTTTTCTCCCATGGGTACAGGGCACTGATGTTGCTTTGCGGATAAAATCAGTCTCGTTCAGGATCTGGCCACTGTGGCAGATCAGAGGAGACGACAGCACAAGTGCCACAAAAGGCCAGGATGGCAAAACTTGCCTGGGGAGAGACTCGTCCCCTTGCTCCCTTGGCTGGCCATGGCTTGTCTGTGGAGATGATGCCACCTCCCAGTGCAGGGTACCCTGGGCAAAGGTCACAGAGGGGAGCGCCAGCTCTGCCCATTGCCCACGTCCCATCGCAGCAGTGCCTTCCGCTCCCAAAGCTGTGCTCCCTCATGGGCTTCTGTATCTCAGGGATGGGGTGTCCAGCTCCAGCAAAGCACCACAATCAGGGCTGGTAGTGCTCCAGCTGTGGAGGACACTGAGCTTCCAACACGTGTGGATGCTGCAGTGAAACAAATATGTGATACGAGCAGGGGCAGGTCTTCCGCTTGTGAGCTCGGGCTTTGTTTGACCTTCACAAGGAGCTTTTGGCCAGCCCATCCTGACCCAGAGCTGGACCACGAGGAGCCCAGGCCTGTGACTGACTTGTGGGCTTGGGGTCGTGTTCTCCCAAAGACCTGGAAACTGCAGGGCTTCAGAAGTACTGCCCCAGGAGTAGACACAGCCATGAAATGCACCCTGGAACTGCCACCGGGCTGCCACCGAGGCCTTTCTGCAGGTCTCTGATACCAGACTTCCACTGAAGCCTAGGGAGGCAATGCGAGGAAAAAGACCTTGCCTTCTCCTCCATGACACCTCCAGTGTCCCTCCCTCGGCAGCCTGAGCCTTGCAGAGCAATCTGGGGAGCCCCAGCTCCTCACAGAACCCCTACAAGACCCAGCCCTGCAGAGAGAGCGGGGTCCCACCAGCAGCCCATGAAGCCACCAACATGTGTCCAGAGTAAGGGTCCCACAGGGTCCCCGGCATGTCCCCAGCTCTCTGAAATGGCCACAGTTCCCAGCAGCAGGGAGAGGAGGGATCCGGGAAGCCACAACCGCCGGTGTACGTGCTGTGCTGTGTGGGAGCGGCTGGCTGGGAGGGGAACCGGCCGCATCCTGCTCCCCAGGACGGCCCCGGGCACCGCCATGTGCCGGCAGAGGCCGGAGGCGAAGGCACAGGGCAGCCTGAGTTCTTTGGCCGCAGCAGGGACACCATCAGCTGGACTTGGCACGGCTCTGCATCCTGTCCTGTCCTGTCCTGTCCTGAGCACGGCGCCAGGGCCGTGCGGGGAGGCACATGGGCAGCCCTGGCACCCCTGTGCCACACCACGACCCTCGCTCGCCTTCCCGTTCTTCATCCCTCCCCTCTCCAAAAATGTCTGCAAATGCCAACTGCCTGTTTTCCAGTTCCTCCAGATTTACCCCCTCCTCCTCCTCTTCCTTCTCGCCACCCCCCCTCCCCCCCCCCCGCTTCCTTCCTTTCTTCTTCCTGGGTTAAAAATAATCAAGTTTCTGGGAAGCAGCAGCCCTGCTGCGCCTGCCTCCCTGCACTCGCGCCCCGGAGAATAGCTCGGCTCGGCTCGCTCCGGCCCCTCCTCGCTGCTCTCTCCTTCCTCCTCCCCACCCCCTACAGGGATCTGACTAATATGCTTGGGCTCTGCTTGCCAGCTCAGCTGGAAAGGAATTTAACCATTGCGTGGCCTGGAGGGAAGGAGTGGAGAGCCCAGACCTCCCTCCCTCACCCGGGACCCCTGGTCTGGGTCCCTGCCCGGCCGTGCTCCCTTGGATGCTGCCCAGAGGATGATGGAGGACAAGGGATGCACGGTGCTAGCACCCCATGGAGAGTGGTGGTCCCAGCCCCAAACCTACACGCGTGCAATAACCCTCGTGGGCTCCATCGGGGGTGTCCTGACTTCCTATAAACAAAATGCAGAACCCCAGTGCCGTGGTCCCCGTGGCTCGACCTGTGGGAGCCCCTCATCTAGCCACAGGTGCTCCCTAGGCACCCACATCCCTGCCTGCAGCCCACCACAGGCCTCCACGCTGCGTGAGGGTGGCAGCTGCGATCCCACACGATGCTGCTCAGGGGTAACAGTGGGACCAGCAGCTCCAGCCCCACAGCTGTGAGGTCTGCAGGGAGTGACCCCCGGGTTCAGGGATCCATGGCTCAGCCCTGCTGCAGTGCAGCTCTGGCAGGAGCTGCCAGCCCTCTGCCGACTGCCGGGACTCAGCTTCTCCTTCAGCACAGGGGGTAGGAAGCCGGCGCAAAGGCAGGGTCACACCTGGGTAAAAACCACGCAGGGAGAAAGCTCCTCCGAGGCTAAACCCGGGTGCTAAAACGCGAGTGTTTGCGCAGACCCCCTCCACTCTCCCTCCTTGCCAGCCAGGCTCTGAGCACAAGCAGATTTCCCAGCACAGGAGTGGGAGACACGGTGCTGCTTTACAGCAGGACAAGCAAAGCACAAAGCCTTGACCAAGGTTATCCCAGAGGGTCTGTGACAGAGCTGACCCTCTCCTGCCTCTCCGAGGCTCCAGCTTGCTGGTATATTGCAGCATCTCCCTGCTCGGCCAAAAACTCCCCTTGAAATCTCCTGGCCAATGCAGAAGGACTCCAAGGCCAGAAATCCTAAGCTCAGCACCCCAGCGCTGAGCAGAGCCACGAGGCACCGGCTCGGCCGCTGCTCACCCCCCGCGCTGGCTGGCTCAGCCTGGCTGCTCCAGGGCCAGGGCACAAACCGTCCTGGAGGAGGACACTGCCCTTCCCGGAGCCTGCTGCCGGCAGAGCTGGAAGTACAGCCCCTCCGGAGATGGAGCTGGAATTACAGCCCCTCTGGAGATGGGGCTGGGGAGAAGGAGAGGGCACTGGGCACAAGGCAGGGACCCGTCGAGCACAGGATCACCCTTTAGCTGCTGGGATGCTCTGTAGAGCGAGGTCCAGCACTGCAAAAGGGATCTGAAATAAGAAGATGTCTTCTCTCCAAATCCTCCCTTAAATGGCAGTTCTGATGTAAAATAGGGTAGGATGGAGTTCAGTGCTTGTTTTCTCTGCAGGACCCAAGTGTGGCTCAGCCTGGGACTGTGGAGCCAGGCTGGGTCCTCACCAACAGCCCCACAGGAGCACGATCTGCAGCCGCGGCTCTGCTCTCCCAAACGTCCCTGCAGAGCCATAGCCCGGTGCAGGGCTCAGGGCAGGAGACAGGAGGGAAATAAGCATCCAGTTCACTCCTAACTTAGCTGCCAGCTGGAGCTGGAGGCAGCAGGATGGGTGTGTGGGGGACCTGTGAGCCCTCACTCTGCACCAGGAGTTGTGCGGCCAGAGCCCCTGTGGCCCCACAGAGCCGGCAGTCGGGGCGTGAAAGAAGTGATGGCAGGACACAGCCAGGAGCCGGAGCAGGACCAGGCTCTGACCATCCCTAGGTGAGTAAAACCACTCCCATTCCAAATTTCCTGGTGCCTTGGGAGCTCCCTCCAGCCCTGCCTTCCCCACAAGCCCTGCAGCAACCTCAGCAGCCAGGAAACGCTGGCAGGAGTGAAAGGGATAGAGAAATTGCAGGCAGCAGGATGAGACATGAGCCAGCACAAGCAGGATGTGACTCGGGGGTGACTGGGACTGCCGCAGGGGTGTCATCAGGAATTGGTACCTGGGGCCCATCCTGTACCCTCCCTCTCATGCTCCTCATAGCTGAGCCCAAGCCCAACCTCTGCTCCCCACACAAGTCACCAGGTCCCATTTGTGTTTCACCACCTAAATCCTCTGTTAACAGCACAGTGATATCTTCTCCCTCCATCCACCACAGGCTTTTGCCCTCCCAAGCTGCCCGAGGCTGTTGCCCAGGGCTGTCCGTTCTACCTGGGGCTGTCCCTGTCACCAGAGTGCCCCAGCCCCCTCACCCCATCTGCAGGGCACACCTGATATTTCCCAAGGTTTTTTCAGCGCAGACTGGATGGCAGCAGTGGGAGGTTTGGGGCGAAGGGGAGCTCAGACACTGGCTAGACTTTCCTCTTGTCCTGCCTCAAACCAGCTGTTGTAGCACTGCAGGAAAGAAGAAAGGAGAGGATGAAGGAGGAGAAGCAGAGAAGAAAAAAACAATACAGGAAAAATATTTTCCCCCCTACTAAACACCCAAAGCTTTGTTTATCCACCAGCCCCTCAAGCTGAGGCCAGCTGATCCCAAGGTGGCCCCTTCCATGGGTGCTGTCCTCCCTGTAGCTCCCATCTCCTAGTCCCTCACCAGCCTGTCTCCTATGTGTGCCATGACCCCTGACGGGGTCTCCATCTCATCCTCACATTTCATAGCTCCAGCATGGCTAAGGAAAGCCAACTTAGCTGGCATTCCTGCAAAATGACCTGCCCTTCCAGCCAAGGAGTTCAGCTCAATTCCCAACCCCTACCTGCATCCAGGCTCACCAGCCTTCCCTTCAATTATTTGCTTCAGATGAGGAAAAACAGCAAAAAGGGGATAGATCCAGCTGTTGAACCCAGAAAAGCCCAAATCTCCTTCTGCTTCATCTGCTTCCTTGCTATGGGGCAGGACAACAGGGAGATGTCAGCCTGCCATGGGGCAGAGCCCAGGACACCCAACACCCTGGTAGATAAGGTCATCCCACATTCTTACAGAAAGACACCATGGAAAAGACCCTATTGCACAAACAGCTCCAACAGCGGGCAACAAAATCTCAAGGGGTCCAAGACGTTGCAGCTCTCCTTTTCCATCTCTCCCACAAGTAGGGCACAAGGACATGCTCCTAGGGGAGAGAAAATTCCAAAGCTTGGGATGGAGAACCGGCAGTGCAGGAGTACAGTTAAGCCTGGAGGCCAGGACATCCTCCTGGGACAGACCTCTGGACTCAGGAGGATGCAGGACTAAACCAACACATCACAGCAACTCCCTAAAACACGGAGTCACTCTCTGGGTAACACAGTGTTTCCAAGGTGGGGCAAAACCTTTATCTTCCACCCATGATCCAGGAGTGTCCCCATTGTCTTTGCATGGCCAGCTCCAACCCTGGCAGGGAGGCACCAGCTGGGAGGCTGTGAGGGGACTTGCACTGTGCTCTACTCTCTGGGTCACTGTCAACTTTCTAGGAGCTGAAGGGGATTTTCTTTGTTTGGTTTTGAGGGAATAGAAAATTCACAAACAACTGGAAGATTCGAAAAGGCTGAATCATCCTGAAACTCAGGGTGAAATTGAAAAATTGTTTGGAGTGAAAAAAAGAAATACCGGTGCTGGGCAGAGGAGATGGCTTTGAAGATGTCAAACCACCTTCTCCTATCAGTCACCTGATGATCTGTTGTATTTGGGCATTTTCTAAAAGCGTCTTCTTGACTTCTTCATTAAAAAAAAAAAAACTATTTTTTTTCAATTTAAAAAATTATCTCAATGTAAAAGAAGAAATCTAAGTAAATTAGGCAAACCCCAAACAAAACAGAACAAAACAAAAACCTTTCAGGCTAAACCAAACATTCTGGCTTTACCTAAAACAATTACTTGCACTGGGATGGGGTATTTCTTTTCTTTTCCATGTTACCAGAAATTGCCTACTAAATCCTCGTTCTGGGTTGGCATGGTCCAATTCCCACACCCAAGACATTCCATTTGGGCACCAAGCAAGACTTTCCATTCATTTTTCCAGCAACGTGGCTCTCCATCAATGAACCAGACCCATTGCAGTAACTCCCTTCTCCACGAAAGACGAACACTTTGGTTCTCCCTCCTCACAGACCTCGGAGCCTGCCCTGTGCATCCTTCACAGGACCCTCACCCAGCCTTGAGTCCCTTTAAGCCTCCTGAACAATAACTCAGCAACCCAACAGCCACCTCTACTCTTAGGCTGAAAGAACCTCCTCTGGAGAGGGGAACAGAGTCTCTTCTCAGGAGACTTGATTTCCAACCCAACCCAACCCAACCCAACCCAACCCAACCCTACCCATCCTTCTCCTTGCCACCACCCATGCCCCAACCTCCAACCCCGCCACCCAGACCAGGTGGCATCACATCCAATTCCAAGATCACCACACAGCCATGTCCCCAAGAAGAGAGATTTACTACCCCCAAAAAAAAGCAGTTTTCCCTAAGGATGCAGTGGGGCCAGTTGGGAGGGGGTGTTAGACAGAGGTGCCAGGCTGTATTTCCACCCTCACACCTGACTGCAGAGGCGAGCGGCAGCAGGGCTGTGCATTCCAACCCCAGGCAGAGAGGTGAAACCCCAGGAAAGTAGCAAACAAGTCGAGGCGTAAATACAGCACGAATCCACGGCACTTCAGCGTGGTTCGTTATCTCTGCTTAGACTGGAGTCGGTGGAGCCGGGTTTGAGAAGAGCAGAAATATCAGCAATTAAAGATATGTCGTGTCAAAAAAACTCTAAACTGATTAAAGTTGAAGGCTCCGTTTTCTTCTTTTCATCAGAGAACGGAATCAAAACCTGCCTGGAAAGACGCGCTCCCCCCGTTCCCAGCGCTCCGAAGGCAGTGCCTGCATCCGTCCTGCTGTGTCCCTGCATTTTAATTACCACCTTATTAATATTCATGAGGCTAGGCACTCAAGGGGGATTGCAGTCTGTCATTCTCTCTCTCTTTCTCTCTCTTTCCCCCCCCACCTCTCTCGGCTGAGTCGGTGGGGTTTTTTTTTCCCTTCCCCTTCCCAACAGTTGGCGTGCTGCAGATCCGCACGCGTGTGCGCGCAGCCCCGAAGGCGCTGAGCGTGCAAGGGGCCGCGGCGTGGGGAGGCCGCCTGTGCCGGCTGGTGGCGGGGCTGGGAATGCGGGTGGGTGTGGGATTGCCCCTGCCACGCTCGGCAACCCCGGCAGCCGGAGGCAAAACTGCCCCCAATGGGGGCATGATGCCGGCACACGAGGGAGAGCTGGCGCACGTGTGAGCAGGCGTGCAAGGAGCGGGCATGGGGGAGTGTGTCTGAGTGTGCTCGAACTCACGCAACTCCTGGTAGCAGCATCACTTCTGAGGGCTGGGGTGATTCTGTAGGACCTGCAAGAGAAGAATGGGGCTGTGCAGAATGGCACCGGCTTAACACAGCTACCCTCAGCCCCCACACCACCACCTCTCTTTGGGGACTGAGCACCCTGCACCCCAGTTCACCCTGCACCCCAGCTCTCCATGCTCACGCAAAATCACCCACTGCTGCAGCAGGTGAGAGCACCATGGCACAGCCACAGGGCCGCTGTGTCCTTGATGGAGCCACAGCCTTGGCCATCAAGGTGAAGTGGGATCTAAGGGATCTTGCATGCATCCAGCAAGGGGGTGTCCCCCCAGCTGTGGCCCAGTTGCTGGTGCAGGTTGCTGGCTGGGCAAATTGGATCCCACTTGTCTTCTCAGGTCCAAGGCGCTGGCGTGCCCTGGGAGGAGAGAGGGCAGAAAGCCGGGGCTGAGGGTACACAAAGGGAATGGAGCTGGAGGTAAATCGATTTCTCATTCCTAAATTGAGCAATGTGGGGTTTGCCCTCTCCTTGCTGTCATGCAGCATTTAACCCTTTCTACCTCCAGTACTGAAAACAGAGGCCATGTGGGCGGCAGAGAACTGTCCTGGCTTTGCAAACCCTGCTCCTCCCTCTCCCCTCTCGGGTCACTGTCCCAGTCCCTCCCCATGAGATGATGCAGAGCCCAGCCACAGGTGATGGGCAGGTGCCCCCATCACCCACACTGTTCAAAGCCATTGGCAAAGGACACATGGGGCTGCCCCATCCCAACAGCCACCAGTTGCAGGTTTTTCAGGCAGCTGCAGCCAGACCATAGTCCCACCTTCCTTCAGTACCTTCCTCTTCCATCTGACCCTAACCTTAACCCTAAGGACACCCAAAGCACTGTCAAGAACCTGAAGCCTCTTTGAGGATGAATCCTGTATCCCAGAGTGCTGCCTCCCCATCACCAACCACCTGCAAGCAACCTGTTGAGAGACACTCCAACTCGGCAGCTCCCCAACGCCCCACTTGCTCAGCTCCACAAATATTTGAATTAAGGTCCCCTGGGGAGCCACAGTCACAGAGTAACTGATTTCTCCTCCTTCATTATATCTCTGTGTAATTTACCGAGGGACGGCGGCGTGTGCCTCCGTTCGAGTGAATTCCCAGCAGGACTCCCAAGAACTCACAAATCAGGAAAAGGCAAGGCATTAGAATATGAAAGGTGAGGATGGTCTCCCCACCAAGACTCATCTTGCTCTTCCCCAGCTCTGTCAGTCCCGAATTGTGTTTTATTTCCGCCTGCTGCCCCTTGTGCAAGCAGGGAGGTCATGGGTTGGGGACAGGCCACGGTGCCATGTTATCAGCTCTGTCCCTGACTTCTGATCCTTTCTGGGCAAGAAGAAGGGAGGAAGTGTCTCCTCCCTCATGGAAACATCTGAGTAGATGCCAGGGAAGCTGATGCAGCAAAGGTTTCCGAGTGAAATTATGTCCCCTGGCCCTAAAATCTGACTTCTTTTCACCTGGGTAAGTAGCCTATGCCTCAGTTTCCACATCTACAAAAATAGTAGTCACTCCCTCCATTTACTGGTTTAAGACTCCCAACACTCAGCTGTTGAAGCTATAAAAGACCACAAGCATGAATCCATCTGTGTTGTATCTCCAGCAAGGAGGAGCTGGAGGACAATTTTGCCAGCTTAGTTCCAAAGTTACCAGAAGGAGCTTGAAGAGTCACCAAGGAATAAGAGAAGGGGAAAATGAGGAACTTGGACCAAGGATGTACAACTGAGCTGCTTTGCATTGTTTTCTTGTGAAACACGATGTGTGAGGAGATTGGTGTTGGTTGGACCCACCACAGTCTGAAGACAACCCAGCCGAACCCATGGCCAACCCCCGCGTCTCAGTCCTGTGCCGAGGTGCCAGGGCAGGAGCAGCTCACCCTGAGAGTGGGAGGTTGTCAATCCTGGTGGCTCATGGAGGATGACGGGACCTTTTGCAGGTTTTTGCAGCATCTATGAGCTGGGTGGGAGTTGTCTCTCTTCAAATCCCCTGACCACTGCCACGGATGTGACACTGGAGTAAAGCGCCGGACGGGCTCGGATGCAGCGAGTTCTCTGTTCCAGCTACACTGCAAACAGCGGAGGGCAACATTTTGCTTCCTGGAAACCCAGAGAAAGAAGTATTTTTTATGAAGAGCTGCAGCTCAGAGGCAACCTGTAATGGAGATTTCAGAAAACTGGGTGTTCCCCCTTCCACCTCCTCTGCAAAGACAAAGACTTGGCAGATGGTGGTGGTGCTTTGCAGGGCTTGTGCTGGGCTTTTTTTGGGAGCTGGGTATTCAAATCCTCACTCTCATTCTTCAGTTTAGAGGTGTGAGTGATATAAAATCTGCCCATCCCAAAATCAGCCTGTCCCTGGGCTATCTCAACTTCTCAGAGCTCTTCCCACAAGCTGAGTTAAAGACCTGGGGCTGTTCAGCCTGTAACAAAGAGCTCCTTTCTCCCCAGCCTTCACCAGTTGTTGGAGTTAAATAGGCTGCACTGAAACCAAACCAGACAAAGCCCCTGCAAAGCGGCTCCAAATCCCCGTTCCCTAGCCAGCACTCTGGATTTGCCCCGGAGCACAGGCACGACACTCCCTGGTGTGCTACGGCTCTCTTCCCACTCCAAGAGGTGGGCTGCAGCAGCAAGGCTATGTTCTCTCCTGTGCTGCCGGACATCCACGGGAGGTGATGAGGGGGTCTCAGAGTGGAAAACATGCCATGCAGCTGCTCCAGCCTCTGCCTGCCATCCCCGTTCCAGTGAATTTGCTCCAGACTCTGGCTACACTGCTGCCAGTGCCGTGAACCCCCCGAAGTAGCACAGGAGGAGCCCTCATGGGCACCACGTGGCTTTCCCAGGTGCGGGCAGTCCGACGGGACCTTTCCAAACACGCTGCCCAACCCACGCCCTCGCAGCCCCTGTGGGGCAAGTTCACCCTCTGCCATTCTGCGGGGCCAGGTCCCTGTCGCTGGGCACCGAGCCCTCCTCCCCCAGCATGGCAGCCACCAATTCGCTGAAGCAGCTGCCTTCCCTGAGCAGGGACGTGATGGCAGATGGGGGTCTCCACCAAAGCAGGGGGGGAATTTTTGGCCATGCCAGCCCCTGGAGGGGCTGCTGGCGCCTGCGTCCCGGGCGTGCTGAGTGCGGGGGTTCGGGGCTCTCTGTGCAGGCAGCTCAGTGATCAAAGCGCCGAGCACAGGCCGGGGCCGGGGGGAGGCAGGCGGCGAGAGATGAAACGGAGCAAAGTTCCCCGGGTTCGGACGCGGGAGTTGGAAAGGATTCGACGGCAGCTTGGAAAAGGAGGAGAAGGAGGCCGGGAGCAGCAGCGTTCAGCAGAAAGGAATGTCCTGATGGGACGGCAGCCTGAACGCCGGCCAGGACCCCCCCCCTTCCCAAGGCTGTTTAAAAGCCCCGGACCTCTCCAAGCCCTTTAATTGGCGCTTTAAAAAACTTCCTTGTTCCTTGACGCGGCGAGGTTTGCGTTTCATGCCCAAAATGACTCAATTCCCCCTCTCCCCTCCATGGAAAAAAAAAAAAAAAAAAAAAATCATTCTCCTTTGAAAGGTTTGCTCGAAGCCAGCTCCGTCCCCTCCCCGCAAGTCCCGGTAGCCCCCAGCCCTCACCCCACCAGCCTCTTGTGTGTATTCTTGTTCTCCCCTAATAATCCACATCCCAGCTGCCTCCCTCTGCCTTCTCCCTCCTCCTCCCTGCCTCTCTCGCTCCCTCTTTCTCTCTCCTCCCCCCTTCCTCCCCCTTTCCATAACTCAAAAGCTTGTCAGGCTGGTTCCAGACTGCTGGCGCCAGGCTTCACTCCAGGAAAAAAATAAAGCAAAAGAGAAAGGCATGCAAGGCAAAACAGCCCCGCCACATGAACACACATCAAACCAGCCCTTTATCTCCCCGGAATGCTCTCCCCGCTGCAGAGCTCCCTACCCTGGCCCAACAGCCGCGCTCCCCATCCCTGTAACCCTAATGCAGCAGCGCCAGGCTGCGAGCACACACGCCCTGCCAGAGACAGCGAAGGAGCAAATACAAGATCTATTATTTATCAGTGTTATCAATTATTTAGAGCCTCGGTGCAGAGAAGGGGTGGGGAGAGGAGGCCATGGAAGAGGCAGTTTTTACCCTGGTAGTTCAGGTGAGGGGGTTCTGCGTGGTCCCACCTCCCCACTGGTGCTGGGATGTCTCCAAGACCATCCCTTGCATCCCACCCCACGGACATGGGGTTGTTCCTATCCCTGCCCCATCCTGCCCTCAGGAGAGCAGGGCTTCCCCTCACAGCAAGCCGTGATATCCAGCTCCAGGAGCATCCCAGTTCCAGAGCCACTGGTGCCCGAGTGGAGGGCTGCACTACCTCACAGGCAGAGTGGCCAGCCTGAGGGTGAGGGTTCACACAGGGGGACCCTGGACCCTGACTCATTATCCAAGGGACCAGTCAGCCCCCAAAAATGCAAATTTTAGCATCAATATGCATTTTCTCAGGCACTTCAAACAGCACTCGCCTGGTTTGCCAGTGCATGCCTCCTCTCCTGAAGTCTGGAGGATGCACCACTCTGCTCATCACCACTCCCAGACTGCAGCGGTGGCTGGTGCAAGGCTCTGGAGCCTCAAGCCATCCTCACACCCAGCCAACCCTGCTGGAGCCGGTTTGGCGCAGGGCAGAAAGAGAAATATGACCAGGGCTCTTCTCCTCATGGAGGTCTTAGGTCAGTCTTGACCCCAAAAGGTCAAAACCAACATTCCAAACCCAAAACCCAGCCCTCACTGCAGAAGGAAAATTACACCAATCTGTGTGGCCCCTTCCAGCTCTGTTTTCTCTTGGATTTTTGGAGCAAATTCCAGCCCACCATCTTTGTGATGATGCTTGAAAAGGGTCCCAGTCACCAGGCAGGTGACACCCATGGCACTGTGCCAATGGGCACGGGTTCATCCATGGGCCACTGCCGCAAGCTCGCAGATGGCTACCGCAGCCTCCCCGCGAGGTAGCCGCCTTTCTGCAGCAGATCGCACCAAAGTAGCTACAGTGGGAACGTGTGATGAGGTGGGTGTGCTAAGAAGATTTTTTTTGGCAGACTTCAGGATGACTTTATTGCTCACAAGTTCTCGAGTCATGACTGAGTAACACACTCATCGCATGTCTGAAATGAAAAAAACCCCTTACCCCAGCACAAAATAAAGAGCCTGGACAAAGCATGTTTGCTCTGCTCCCCTTCCCTGCTCCAGGGGTTCCAAGGCTTCCACATGGGCTGCAGCAACCACTGCCTATGAGCCTGATACATTCCCCTGAGTTTGGGAAAAGAGGCTCCCGTGTACACAAGCACCAGTCCAACCCTGAGACCTCCTTGTCAGGTCCCCTTCCAAGTGATGGGCTGTGTATTCGAGGCAGAGGAGCACCATCCACTCTGACAGGATCTCTGTGACATGACTTTAATTTGGGTAGCTGAATTAGGCCTGCTGAGCCCAGACTTTCGCAGTGGAAGGTGCGACCTCAGCCGGTTTTGGTCTCAAGTGTTTCCTTCTAAGGCCCAAGAGTTCTGGTCCATGTCCCCATATCCCAGCCAAGCCGTGTGAAGCCTCCTGGGCTGGGTCAGGTAAGACCCTCAGATCACCAGAGAGGATAAAGTTCTGCAATGCAGATGCTGGTTTGGATGTTCCTGGGTGCCAAGAAGGTGCAGAGAACTGTGTTGTCTAAGGATAGAAGTATCCCCACCTCCAGTGCCTTCAGGTCTGAGAAACCAGTAGCTACCCTTGAAAAGCAGCCAATGTACTTCGAGCCTGGAAGGAAAACTACTGTCCTCTGCTCCAACTAAGTCAATGGGGGCTGATCAAATCCCTGTGCAACTCAGTGATTAAAAGGCATCAGCTGCCTGCCTAAGCCCACAGGTGCAAAGAAAGTGCTCTTCTCAAGGTAGAGAATGAATGTGAAGAGCAACAAAGTGACTTCCCCAAGGTCACCTGGGAAACACTACTGGAGAGCCTAGAACAGAACCCAGGACCTGAGGTTTCTGCTGTCCAGCTCCCAAGTTCTCACAGCTCAACCCCTGGGACAATCCCAGCCCTCCCACAGCCCCACGAAGCCCCAGAGCCTTCTGAACATCCCTCCACTGGAGGGAAAAGAAGGTCAGGAGCATGAACCCCTCCAGATGTTGGCTTTTGGGTGCCCTCCAGCCCCAAAGGAAGAGTTCAACTGGGATGGAAAAATCTTTCCCTTGAGTAAAGAAAGAGTAGGATCTGCTTTCTGCCATTTATTATTCCAGTTCTCCCACACTAAAGACTAAGGACAGATGAGAACTAGTTGGAAGAAGAGGGAAAAAGGCAAAATTAATTTCATTCCATTGTAACAGGTTCAAAAGGGATGGTTTAATACATTTTCTAATATTATGGGAGGAAAAAAAATCCAGAAAAAACAGTCTTTATAGTTGCTGTTCCTCCCCCTGAAAGAGCATATCCTGAGGAGAAAAACAGGGACCTAGGGAAAGTAGAAATTTCACTGAAGATTGAGGGGGGAAGAGCAGAAGGACAGGAGGAACCCTTCATTTAGAAATGTCACAGTCAGTTTTGTGAAGAAGAAAAAAATCCCATTATGTTGAGTATTTTTCACAAAAACTTTGTGTGTGTTTGTTTTTTAAAGGCTGGGGGTTTTTTTCCAGCTAAAAATAAAATTCCACATGTTAAAAAAAAAAAAAAAACAAAAAACAAAAAAGTCATCCGTCCCTGGGCAAAACCGAGAGCGCTGGAAGGGACAGCAGCAGCTACCCTGGGACGGCTTGTGCCGCTTCTCGACAGGCGGCCCTGATCGCGGTGACACCGCCGGCTCCCGGTACGTGCCGGGGAAGGTTGGAAGGACGAGATCTGCCCCGCGCCGCCTCCGAGCGCACCCAGGGAGCCGGGGCGGGTCCGCAGCAAGCCAGAGCTGACGGTCACCAGATCAGGGCTGTTTCCTGGCTGCCAGCTCCTGGCACACGGGGATGAGGATGCCCGAGAGCATCCCTGGTTGCCGGTGGCCGAGCTCCAGAGCTGCCCCAATGGGTGCATTTGAGGCAATCCCCGACGGATGCCTCCAGGAGCCCTGGTGTGCTGGGGGCTAGCCCTGACCTGGCCCATTGCCCCAGCCCATCCTGGGGGAAAAGCGGGAAGCGGGACGCTGCTGGGGCAAAGCACACGGGTGTCACGGCCGGCCCCAGCTGTATCCTTTTCCCATTTCCCTTCCATGCGTGCAGCCGGGCTCCCCTCCCCGCTGAGGTCAGCTCCGGCTATTCTCTCCTCTGTTTCCCCTGCTCTTGCCGTGCACTTCCCGTCTCCCTTTGAAATTTCACCTTTGCTGCGTCATTCCCTATGGGCCGTTTTGGGGCTTGGGTTCACGTGGACGTGCTGTTCCCCGATGCTATTAAAGAGCCAAGGTGGGGCTGAGCCTCGCTCTTTGGGACCACTTGTGCTGGGGGACACAAGAAATAACCCAGCTCACACAGATCCATGTTCAGCTGAAGAAGCACGAGCCCAAATGCTGAGCTTGCACCAACAGCCTCGAGCAGCACAAGAGCCAGAAGGGAAAACGCCATGAAAAATAACGAGGAGCTGGGAGGAAACAAAGGCTGGGCAAAACAGGGAGTGTTTCCAGCAGATGGAGATGGCCAAATCCGGCAGTCTGCTAGCCGTGCTGGGCTTAACCAAAGCTGAGCAGGACCTGGCCCTGACCCAGGACGGGCAGAGGAGCTGTCTCATGTCACAGCCACCCACTTCCCCAATGCCACTGAATCGAGGGATCTCTCCCAGGCGTTATGGATGGGACACCCAAGCACCCACTCAGCTGACACGGGGAGCAGCACTCTGCCACAGCATGAGTGAAATCCCCAGCGGGGTTTGGGAGTGAACAGCTTCCTCGTGCTCCCACAAAGCCCGAGGGAATTCAATGCCGAAGAGAGAGCAGCTGGGCTCCTCCCCAGGCGGAGCGACTGCCGCGCTTGCACGCGCCCCATTTTGGCCAACCGTCCTTTCCATGGAGGAGCCACAATGTTGAACAAAAGCTGTCCCTGCTGGCCCCCAGCACTGCTTGCCGCGCTCCCCGCGTGGCACTGGGCCAAACCCCTTAACAAAGGAGGGCTGGAAGCAGAGCACACATTAACTCCGTGGTGGATTTCCCTTGACAGACCCCAGCGAGGAGCATCACCCACCCCGCTGCGGCAGAGCCTGGGCTGGCAGCACTGGCAGCACGTGGAACTCACCCATCAGGGCAGCTGCAGTGATGGGGTCACTTCGAGCTGCCTGGAGCCGTGGCGTCCCCAGGACACCACTCCAGCTATTTTCCAGCGACAGCCGACATCTGCCGGCGACCTCCCGGACACGGGCTACAGCCAAGCCGTGTCAGCGAGATGAGACACAGCGCAGAGGGGCTGCTCCCTGCAGTTTCAGGGAGGAGGTGGAGGGAATCTCATGACATGAGAGCCTGGAAGAAAGGCCTGACCCCAGGTTATAGATTTTTGCCTCCTTCGATGGCAATCACTGACAAATGCTCACAAGTACATATCTTTGGAGGAGCACACACTCACTGAGACGAGAGAGCTGAGGGAAGGGCTGCACACCTTCTCCCCTGTGCTCCCTTTTCCCAGCTGCTCCTGCCGGGAAAGGCTCAGCCAGCCTGGTCACATCCCACCCCACTTCAGGGATTCTTTGTGGCCAGGGATCACATCCTGCTCTGCAGGTGGTTCCCAATGAAGAGCGGTGCTGCAGGGCTGTGGGTGAAATTGCAAACACCTGCTTTGCCAAATGGCTTTAAAGCTTCCCCATCTCCTTGGGTTGCATCACCTCTGTCACTAGAATGCTCTCAAGCTCTCCCGTCTTATGTCCTGTCCGTGCAGAAAGCTCTCATACAGTCATGGATGTGCTCCAAATCATCACAGACAGTGCTCATTACTTGAAGTCTTACTTGGATATCATCCATAAAGGGAAAAACCCTCAGTGCTTTCTCCACTCTTCTTCCAGCTCATGGATGCTCAGGATAGGATTGACGCCTTCAAACAGTGGCACTACTATCTCTAGCCTGGATGTTGGGGGTCCTTAAGGAAAGAGCAGGGATTTGAGAGACAAAATCTGTAGAAGAAAATGTGAACCTGGCAGCCCTGTAACCTAAACCAAGTTCTGGGTGGTTATGATCTCCTGGCCCATTGCAATGGGCAGCAAGAAACAGGCACCATTTCGTGTTTTCAAGCTCAGAAATAGTGTTTGAGTGAGTCACAGGGATTTTTGGCCCTCTCCTGAAGGCTTCAGATTCATTCACTCTTCCTTTCTTCTGTTATTTTCAATAATCTGAAATATTAGTGAGCTGGGCTGAATATGCAGGATTTACTCACCACCTCCAAAGGCAAAAAAAGACTGAAAAATAGCAAAATAGCATGGCAAACCCCAAGCATTTTGAGCTCCTGAAGATTTCCAGACACTGGTAAAATCAGGGAAGAGCCTTTAAAGTAATGAGATTTGCAAGGAAACAAACAAAGAAGAAGAAGAAGAAAGGAAAAAGAAACAGGACTGGTTGCCTTGCTTTTATTTCCCTGTTGGCTTTCGAGCCTGTAGGCCACTCTGACATCACTCTGCTAAGCTCATCTCTGCAACCATGAGGTAAGAAGCCCTTAAACCAGCAACCCCCCTGCCAGTGCCCTGCAATCACACAGCTCCAAAGAAATGGAGGAAAGAAGGAAATGCTGGGATCCAAGGGAAATCTCAAGAGGTTTGGAGGACCATTCAGAGGACCAAGAGGAGCATCAGCGGACAAGGCAGAGCGAGAGGTGCCCTTGAAAGCCCCTCTCCAGCCGCAGGGTGATGGAGAGCTGGGGACAGGGGCTCGAAGCAGGGCAGTGAACGTCGCCGAGCACCGGCGTGGCCGTGCCGCGTGGCTGGCTCGCTCTTGGCACTAAGGACAGTCCCGGGAAAGTGAAAAGACTTCCAGCACATCTCAGCAATTTCTCTCCACTCCCAAAGGAAGCGTGTTTATTGGAAGCCATTTTCTGCATAAATAGCCCTTTCCTGCTGTTTCCCACAAAGTCAGACTAAAATAATTTCCTAGGCTTGAGGACGCCAGCCCACAGCTTTCTAGATGGATGCACAGAGCTCAACCTTGAGCAAGAGACCAAAGACATTCCCAAAATCCTGCCCAGAGTCCAAAGCAGAGGTTTTACATCCCCTCCCCAGCAGCACTTGCACCAACTTCCAGCTGGCCCACTGCATCACTCCTCCCCAGCACTTTCCTGTGGGGGTCTCAAAGCCCCCTGCAAGCCCATTCACACTCCGCACACATCCCAGATGGAAGCAAGACCCCAAATCACTGCTCAACACACAAAGAGCAAGGAGCAGCTTACTCAAAGACCCAGACAGCACACACTGGAAAATAAACTGGTCTTCAGCCCCTGAAGGACTGGTGTACAAGGGGAACAGTAGGGATGGAGGGATGGAGACAATCCAGTGGCAAGGCTCTCTCACCCCACACAATTTAGAAGCGATATTTTCTCCACAGCAGGGAGCTGGTGACAGGAACAGGTCCCTATTCACTCATGGAGGTCCCCTGAAGGCCCCATGCAGCAGCACTTTGGGGGCTGCAGCAGAGAGCTGAGGTGCTGCAGTGCCCAGGGAAAGGACGGAGATGGGGTCCCTTCTCCATCCTCCCCAGTTCTGCAGTGCAGCACAGGATCCCACCAGGCAGCTGGAGGGTTCTGTGCCTGTGCTGCCACTGGCTCTGCTGCTGACCATCCTCGGCCCCATCATCCAGGCTGGGGCTTGGCTGGGACAGGCTGAGCCAGCACTGCAGGGTCCCCAGCAGCCTTGGCAAAACACCACTGGGAGATCATGACCACAGTGACGAAAACCACCGCACATGTGGCCCCAGCGTTCCCAGAAGAGCCCTTGCTCTGTACTCCAAGGCCAAGCAGCCCATGGATGCTGCATGCCAGGCTGCTGTCCTTAAGTTTAGAGCAGGGAGGAAAGAAGGAAGATTTGGAAAAGCCTCTGTCTGAAGCTGCTTGGGGACTGAAGGCAGAGGGACTGCAGCACTCTGGAACTGGAATTGGGCAGGACACAGTTAACGCCTGGTTCCTCGTGAAGGATCAGGAGGAACTTGGCTTCATATTTCATGTGTGGGATGTTGCAAGAGGACAAGGAGCCCTGAACCTCAGCGGCATGCGTTCCCTGGGAGGAACCCACGACGTGCCCCTCTCCGTGGCCGCTCCACCGAGGGCAGAACCCTCCCTCCCGGCGAGGGACGGTGCCACCACGCCAAGAGACACCGGAGAAACGCCAAGGCAGCACCGACTCCACGGTGGCATCGAGATGCCGGCAGGAGAAAGCGCCGCAGCCGAGGGAGCGCTCGGGGCTGGCGGTGGAAGGGCCCCACGCGTGGCGTGGAGCTGGGGGCTCCGCGGCTCCCGGGCGCACATACAAAGGCTGGGCTCCCCCAGCCCGGCTGATGCTCGACCTCTCCGTTGTCCTCGCTGCACGCCTGTCCCAGTTCCAGCAGCCGGTTGCTACAGCAACTGAGCTCTGACTAATCATTTGCGCAATGACCTTTTTTCCCCCCAGAGAGAGGGAGGGAGGGAGATGGAGAGGAGGGAGGGAGGGGAGGAGAGGCAAAGCGAGCGGAGGTTAGCAAGAAAAAGCAGCCAGAGAGAATGTGGGGTTTTTTTAGATGATGCAAGATTTTTTGGGGGGGAACTGGGGAGATGAGGGCGGCAGGAGGGGGAAAGGAAAGCAGGTGTTGAATGGATCCCCCACTCCCGGCTCTGTGCTTGAGAAAGGGTGGATGGATGGGGGCAAAGTTGTCTGCCAGCGGGCAAAGAACCTCACTGGGATCTCTTCCCTGGGCGCGGGGGTGGGGGGACTCCAACCGGGGCTGACATTGCAGCCCTTCTCCTCCTCCTCCTCCCCACCCCACACCGACCCTGGCCACTGCTGAAGGGCCAGAAGTCAAGAATTTGGCTCTGCCTCACTACTGAGTGCCTGCAAAGGGCTGGTTGGCCCCAGGTCAGCTGGGATGGAGCACTCCAAGCACAAAGCCTGACTGGTGGGTGGTGGTTGGGGAAGATACACCAGGGCTGAGCTGAGCTAAAATCTCCCGTGTCAGCGTTACACCAGGAGGGAACAGGGCCGGACTCTGCTGAGCCAGGAGAACCAGCCAGGGAAGAAACCTGAGCCCAGCTCCAGTGGCTCTGATGGTGTTACTGGGAGGGCTTCACTCCCACCTCTACTGCCTTGAGCTGAACAAGCCCAGAGTCAGGTCTGGCTCCAGCTCCAAAACAGAGTAAATAATGCAAAAGCCTCTTTCTGCAGAGCTCCGAGAAGCACATGTGAGGTCACATCTTCCTGAGTTGGTAGGTGAAAACAGTTTAGAGGTTGTGCATTGTTCCTCACGCCAGCTGGTACTTAGAGAACAGAAGCTGGTGAAACCAAAAAAGCAGTGGCAAGGTCCTCCTCGCCAAGGGGTTGATGGTTGTGCCCCAAGTTTTCACAGCAAAAGGATTTGGTCTTTATCCCAATGGGATCAGAAAACAGTCACATCTGACCTTGACCAACTGCAAAGTGCTAAGCCAGCTGAGATGAACAACAACAGTGACCAAGAGCAGTGTCACAGGAAAATGGGTTGGCCATTTGGAAAGAAAGGGAAGTTTGAAGACAAATTAGTTTTGTGGACAGAAATTCCACAACACATCCTGACAAACTGCAGTTCCGTTGTGTGAGCTGGAGAAGGGGGACGTGATATGACTAATGAACAAACCAAAGAATGAGTTATATCCTGAATGGTGCTGAGCACACACTCTCCACACACAAATCCTGCTGGCACGTGCTGAAGGCTCAGGACAGGGAGCTCTCATTGGGCAGGACAAAATCTCATTCAAAGAGGTTTTATGGTGGCTGGGGCTTCGACATCCTTCCCTGTCTTTCTGCACTAATGATGGGCCCTTTCCTTAAAGCAGATCAGCCAAAATCCTTGCTCCAAACACCTCCAAAAGGTCCTGGAGCCAATCCTCCTCTTTCAGCTTACGCTTCCCTCTGCCCATCAAAATAATGCAATGAACAAGACATTCCAAGCAGGCATTTCACAGCTAGTTTGAACACCTAAAAATGTAAAGCAAGACTCAAAAAATCACCTGTGGCTTAAGGCACGTAAAGGAGAGGCCAGGTTGTGCGGAACACTCTACACGCAGGGAGCACCCAACATGTTTCCCTTTTCAGCATGGCTTGGCACCTACAGAAATTCCCACTGTAGCATCTGATCCCAAACTTGGAGAAACCAACAGTAGGGTTGATATTGAGCCCACTGCAGTGCTTGCACTACATGGGGCATTGCAGGCAGCCACAGCTTGAGGCTGAGAAGACCAAAGCTATGTCAAGCTCAGTGTACAAAGTGCTGCTGAATGGCAAGAGACGTTAATTCAGGCTTGGCACTACATGGCCACGGTCACAGGGCTTGCAGATCCAGCCTGAGCCCACGCCTGCCTGTGATCCTCCTTGTGAGGGGCTGCACTGAGCCTCAAACACCATGTAGAAATAAAACTCCTTTCCACCTCTTTTCAGTTAAATTGCTCTGCAGTTTGCAGAGCTCCACCAAGGACAATTATTTTCAGCATGTGCCGTGCATGAATGCTGTGAGCAAGGCAGAGCTGGAGTTTCATCATAGCCCAGCTTTGTGTGCAGAGCAAAGAAGAAGGGAAAAAAAATAGAGAGAAAAAAACCCCAACAACAACAAAAAAGGAACTTGGAACTGGAGGCCCCCCCGGCCTCACCCTGATCCCGAGGAGGCTCCGCTCTGCTCTTGCTCAACCCAACACCGAGAATGAGGAAGCAGAGTAGACAGGCGGGGGAGGCGGAGGAACCGTCAAGCTGAAGACAAACAGCCTCTGAGCCGGGCAACTTGGAAAGCTTTGGGAGCGAGAGGGCACTGGAGCCAAGAGCGGGCTGTGTCCTGAGCCCTCTGCCTGTCCAGGCTGGGGGCTTCGTGGCCCTCACTCCGGGGATGCTCTAGATTTTTCTGAGTCCAGGTCTTAAAGGAGATGTTTTCCAGCATGGAGCTGTGCCAAGCCCTGCTGTGCTGCCAGCCCAGATCTCGCATACCCCAGCTGTGGCCGGTGACAGCCAAGCCCCCACCGGCCACACCACCCTGCCCGGGTGTCTCTGTGGTGCACAGGGGTGGCAGAGCCGAGCCGTGCTGGGCCATGCTGGTCACAGCCAGCCAGCTCTCCCCCTTGCCCAGCTAGAGCCGGCTCTCAGCACAGCCGGCAGCTCAGCAGTTCGCCTCCGCACTCTGCAATACCGGGAACCGCAACACTGCGCTCGCTGCAAACAGGATTTCGCATAAAAAATTAAACCCCGGCCAAGTGCGAGATGTTCCAGAAGGCTCCACGTGCCTGGGGCTGGTTCACAACATCCCAATGCCCTGCATCTCACTGCTCCAGGAACTTAACTCCCCTCACCCTATGTGCCAATGGCCACTCTCACCTGCTGTGTGCTGTTGTCCCCATCCACGCACACAGCCTGGTCTCTCCTTCTCCTCATGCCCTGGGGGAGGAAGAAATCCAGCTGAAGGGAGCCCAGTGTCTGCACAGCCCTGCTAGTGGCAGACCAAGACCCCAACATGATAATGTCCTGCTGATGCTGCCCTTCTCCCTCAGTAGGCTGGAAAGGAGTTCTTTGATCTCACCCATCTTAGAGCAAAGGACAGTGTGGCAGAGACGCAAAGGGATGTGCCCAAGGCCAAGGAGGACAGAGGAACAGGCAGAGGAGCTGGTTGGGTCCACTCATTTAAATTTTTTTATGACAAGCAATATTAGCTGTATCCCAGCAGTGTTGTGACTGATCAGGATGATCCCACAGTTCCCAAATCTCTCTGGATCCACCAGCAAATGAGAACCAAAACACCAAGATGCACCAGCTCGTTTGCCCAGTACCGGGTTGCTCATAGGGATGGAGCTATTTTGGGGTCACCACATCCCCCTGAGCATGTATTATCCCAGCTGCCCACACTCCCAGCATCCTGAGGTGAGGGGGGGCGGGGCTACAGCAGGAGGAAATGAGGTACCTTTTTCAGGATTGGAAGGGCCATTTCTGGGGTTCATGAAACCCATCCCAAGGGAAAGGATTTGCTGTTTCCCAAGAGAAGTGTCAAATTCTATTGGATCTGAGATGGAACAGCCCTTCAGGAGTGTCAGGGAAGCACCAAAACCTAGAGAGGGACACTCAGGGGAGGGAAAATCCAGCAAACCCTGGGGGAAACTGAGGTGTTTTTTCCCTTCCACAAGGCCATCACAAGTTGGGAGCTGGGAAGAGGAAATCTTTACCCCCTTCCCAGGCCAGGCAGCACCAGAGTCCACTAGAGAAGATGCTGTAGGAAGAAGGGCAAGGGCCAGCCCCACACAATCACCTATAGTGAGTGAAAATTCAGGAAGTTTACTCCCAGTTTGCATTAGGTCCCCACCACCGAGTCACCCGTGGGACCCAGCTGGGAGTGAGCCCCTCGGAGCAGCAGCACTGGGTTTAAATAAATAAATACAATTCTGCTGAAAGGGGAGAAGAAAAAAGAAAAAAAGAGGAATAAAGGATGTGCCTCTCCAGCGCCTCCTCCCCTCCCATAAACCTGTGTGCTATGCAAATATATGCAAATGAGACATGGAAGCAGGGATGAAATTGGCTCTCTAAACCAGCGTGGTTTTAGACCGGGGAGCGTTGGAGGCGGCTTCCTGGGAAGTTGAGGCAGAAATAGCTGCACCACGAGAGGGACAAGCAATGACGACCAGAGGGGATGTGTCCCCAAATGCCTCTGGCCGTGGGATCAGCTCCCACAGAACCAGCAAAATGCAGCACCAAACCTCCCTCTCGACACCCCACTTCAGCAACTGGGGTGGGGAGGGGGGTGGAGGGAAATGAGAACTTGCTTTGCTCCTGTTTGTGATTCCACTCATGATTCCCGGGAAGGGATGGCAAAAAGCACTGCAGTGCATGGAAACCCAGGCAGCTCGGTCCAAATCAGGGGATGGCCAACACAGGCAGCCCAGGGTGACACTCCCCAGGGTGGGCACTTTCCCCAGGGACTGCTTAAGGAGTGACATCTTTCTTACATGAAGAATGGGATCGTACAAATTCCAGCTCGTTTGTTCCAGGCAATTTATCCACCCAAGTATTGCCTTGTTCGGTAACATTTTCTCAAGGGGTTTCTGCAGAGAAGCAGGTAAAATCTAGAAAGTCTGAAGGCTTCGGGGTGTAAACACCATTTGCCTGAGCAATGCTGCTCACGTTGATAGTCAACGCCTGAGTGTTTTTTTGCTGAGAAACAGGAGGGGTTTTTGTGTTAAACACTCTCTGCTTAAGAACAGACCTAGCTGCAGCAAAAGCCCCTTTCCTGCCTCCTGACCCAGCACAGGATTTTTACAGAAATAGCCCAGATGCTCTGAGCTCAATGGAAAGTTTAGGATGGACTGCCAACATCCCAGACAGCCCTGGACCACAGCAGCCCTGCTGCAGAGAGCCAGTGATCTCCATCAGCATCTTTGGGACATGGGTGAAAAGCCGTCCCCTGCAACTGCAGGGCTTCCCAAACCCACTCCAGCCACTGGAGATGGGAGAAGGACAGGGGAGCTGAGACACCACTATTCATGCACTTTGAGACCAAAGGTCATATCTCACAGTGGGTTCTGGAGAAGGACGATACCTGCAAAAGGCAATGGAAAGGATTTAAGGGCTCCCTGGTTTGAACCCATCCAAGATGGCCATCTCCTACAATTGCCTCTGCAGTGCCTCCACCATCATTTGCAACCTCAGCTTCCCCCCAGGAAAGTCACAGCGCTGCATTCAAGACAGCTCCCACAGCCCCGCATCTTAATTTGCTTTTCATTTTGCTTTATCTGTCTCATTAAAGGCAATCTCCAGCCACTGCGGCGCCAGTCTCTGGCATGGCGGGTGCTTGTGTTCCCACTGTTGGGTTGAGCAACTGTTAGCAGTGACAGCCCACGGGTGCCACACTGTCATTCAGTGGCACTGAGCATGGAGTAGAGGCACCTTCCATCCCCTCACTGCTCTGCACTCGCTGTGGGGTACTGAGGTGTGCTCCTGCACCCCAGAACCACCCCCTGACAGATATTATGGCTTTAGCATCACACATTCTGTAGGCGGGGCTCATTACCTGTGTGGCTGAGGACCTTGCATCCTGCACCAGGCTGGACAATGTCCATAAACCTGGGCCCTTCCTATGCCACAAACCCAATTGCTTTACTTGACCTGGTCTATGACACAGGGACAAGTTTGAGCATCTTTCTCATTGGTGAGGAAATAACAACACATCTCAGCTCTTCCTTGTGTTTTTTTATCCTTCCATCTGCCCTTTTTACCATATTTCCCTGACACCTCTCAGTAAGCTGCCCTGGCACTGGGGCTCCAGAACATGTGGCTGTCAGTGCACGCACTCTGTCCAACCACAGTGGTGTTACACAATCCCTCAGAGTACACAACAGCCCATGAGTGTTCTGTGACTCTATTAAAAATACAGCCTTAACCCACCTCCCTGAAGAGAGAGTTTCCAGGAAAGCATCATGGGGTGGCAAGTCCAGGAGATACCTGGCAAAGGGAAAAGAGCTGCTGCTCACCCACCTCTTCCCAGTCCCTTCCCCAACTCCTGCTTCCATCTAAGAGCTACATATTTCTCCCCCTGTCCACACTGCAAAACACTGTGAACCTAAAGAATAAAAGGTGCAGACTAGCTGGGATTTCAAATTCTGTGATTAAGGATGGAGGCAATTTCTCCCTCCCTGGGCTGATAGAGCAGGCAGCAGATGAGGACAGCTTTTCAGCGTGCTGCCAGCAGCTGCGATAGGCGCCTGTGCCGTCACCAAGCAGAGAGATTATTCTCTGGATCTCCCGGGCTGTTTATCAGGAACACTCACTGCTGCAGCCGCTAAACCAGCTTAAATACCAAAATTAAAAAATAATTAAAAATAAACCCAAAATCTTTTCCATAACCTCAGAAGGAGAGGGACTGGGGAAGGGGAGGTAAAAACACCAGGGAGGCAAGTCAGGGTCTTAATAAAATAACCACGGGCACAGGCAAAACAGGCTCTGTAGCTGGCACTGTGGGGATGGCCAACCCTGGCTGGAGGGATGGAGCAGCACGACCTGCTGGCAGGAGACCCCAGGACCTGCCTGGAGCAGGCGGCTGCCAGCCTCAGCCAGAGGGCACATCACTGGGAAGCCAGGATGAAGCTGGCAGTGCCAATGCCAGCACATTTCCCTGGCCCTGCCTTGAGCTTCATAGGATGGGGAGCATGCGAGGAGCAGCAGCTTCACATCATGGCCAGGGTGGCCAGCTCTGGTACCTGAGGAAGAGCGGCAGAGTGATGCTACCTCTCCATGCTCAGCCAGGAAGGGAGTGGCACCTGTCAGGGATAATAAATTGCAGGAGAGTCTGGATCTGGGGACTGCATGGGAAGAAAAGGCACGAGGTCTGATTTCCTTGGGCATTCAGAGCCTTTGAAGATCAGAAAGCAGATAAGTGCAAGGCAGGCTTTCAAGCTGCCAGTGCGGGTTAGTGGTGGGCCTGGGACTCCCCGGGGAGGAAGAGCTGTAGAATCCCAGCTGCCAGGTCAGATCCTGCCTCCCAGCCACAGGAAGGTAAATGGGAACAGCTCTATTGACACCACATGAACATTCTCCTCAACGGGCCCTTCACTGGCACGTGGGTGCGACCTGGGAAGCATCAAGCTGCTTGCACAGGGCTGGCTGGGTGCTCACTGGTTTTGGACATCCCAGCACATCCACCTGCTACAGTCCCTTTCCTTGACTCCTGTTTAGACAACCCGCTGTGCTAGGAATGGTCCCATCCCTGGTATCAGAGGGATGGGATGAGTCCTCCTTGGGCTGAGGGGTCCCTACCCCACCTCAGAGGCAGAGATGGATCCTCCAAATCTCCCACTCCCCTGGAATTCAGGACAAGCAAGACCCTTCATGGAGTTTCTGGCAGTCAGGGAGTGTCCCAGCCACTTGCTTGAAAGGTTAAGACCACTTTCCAATTAGAGAGGCAGGAGCCATTGCAATAAAGCTCTTCTGAGGGGATTTTAATCAGGGCATCTTCCTCTCACGGAAATGCAAATCAGCAGAATGGAAACGGGAGTGATTAGAGCCAGGGAATAACACAGGCACATCGATCCCAGCTCCATGAGCAGCAAGGGCCATGAGGGCACAGGAGAGATGCCCCAGGCTCCCACATCAGAACTCAGGTGGAGGAAGGGGGGACCCATGGGCTCCACCTGGGAATATTCAGCATCAGGTTTTCAGGTCAACACTGGTGCCAAGGCCACAGGAATGGCACCAGTCACAGCAAACCATCCCCCAGGCTGGCTGCCAGCCTTTGGTCCGTCCTCATGCACCCACCCAGGAGCAAGGATGGAGTGGGCACACGGGCTGGGGACCTGGCATGAGAAATGGAGATGACACCAGCAAGGGCAGCAGCATCAGCTGAAGGATGTAGAAAGGAAAGAGAGGGGATGAAGAACAAAGTGTGATGCAGAAAGGGGCCAAAGCATGGGCCAAGGTGGTGGGGTGCACGCAGGACCTCCCAGACCTTGCCCAGGGAAGCTCCGCACCGAGTCCTGAGACGGCTCCGCTCCTCACGGCAGGAGGCATTAGATCCAGCTGAGCTGCTTCAATGCAGCGTGCATGTAAATCAGCTGGACAGGCAGAGAGGAGAAAAACAAGGGGATGAGATAAGAGGATAGAGAGAGAAGCGAGGGGAGGAGGAGGAAAGAGAAAAGGGGAGGGAAGGAGAGGAGCAGGTGTGGAAAGAAAGAGAAGCAAAGAGAGGGCAAAGGGAGAAAGGGAGAGGGAGGAGGAGGGATGGGGAAGCAGAGAGCAGCAGGAGGGCAGGGAACTGGGTGGGGGTCCATTGGTAACTGGTCACACGTCAGGCCAGGGGCAGCCACGGGCAGGGGAGCACAGGATGAACGGGGTGGAGGTGCCACACCATGACCCAGTCTGGGCCAGGGCAACCCTAGACTTGGGCACCCTGCTCCTGCCTCTTGGCTTCCAAACCCTGCAGCAAGTCTGGGACCCCACTGGGGTCTGGGATAAAGCAGCACAACACTTATTTTTCAGCCATGAGGGAGGTGCCTACACAAGTGGCCAATCTGGCATTCTCTAATCCCTCACCTGCAAGCATGATGCCTTCAAATCACCTGTCATGAAACTTGGTGTACATTTACGATGGAAGAGTTGGTGGGTATCACCAATCTGGAGGTGACTGCATCTGGGGGATAAAACAACATGGACATGTCTCTCCTGTGCTTTTGCAAAGCACAGTGAGTGATTCCTGATAAATAATACCTGGGCCTGCCTCTTTCAGACAGGGAACTCAAAGGCTAAATATTATTGTAATACCCTCAGGCTTTGTATCAGCAGCCTCTGAGAAGTTCTCATGACTGTGCAGGACACAAGGATCCCCGGACATCAACATGCACTAAGCAACCAAAGCTGATGCAAATACCATCTGCTGTAATCATGACATCACCTTTAATTACACAACGGATGAGAATGTCGCCACATGCGGACTCCTGACATCACCAGCAGAGCTGGAAAAAGATCTGGAGCAGGATGATTAAAAAAAAAATTAGTCCAAAGGAGGAAGATCTCAGCCTGGAAAAGCAGCAGCGAGAGAGGCACACTTGTGGCCTCAAGAGGGTGAACCAAGATTGATTGCTCGCTGCATCTCCCAATAAAAGAATTAGGAGATATCCAATAACATTAAGAGGCAGCAGGTTCAAAAGAAACAAGAGGAGACGGTTCCCCACATGGTGCATGGTTAAGCAGTGAAGTCCTTGCCACAGCTCTCTGGGGATGATTAAAACTTACGCGTTTACAAAAATCAACTAGACAAATTCATGGGAAATCCATTGAGGGGCATTAAAGATGAAATGCCACTTCAGCTTGGGGAGTCCCTGAGCTGCCATGTGCTCAGGGCTGGGAGATGCTCAAGAGATTCATAGGTGCCGGTCATTGGGGGGACAGACAGGGGACAGCTGGAGCAGGGGACAGCTCTGCACAGCTCCTTATGCTGTGCTGAAGATGGCAGGCGGCACCGCCAAGCCAGCACACTCATGTCCATGGGTTCTGTGTCACACTCTGCGTGATCTCCAGATCTCATCAGCTGGGTGTATCTACAGCCCAGCCTTGGGGGTACTGAATTGCCCCAAGGTACAAAGTCCATAGGAGCAGGACCACACAGTGCCACTGTTACTGTCACTGGTTTAACAGGACACGGAGCCACCCTTAACCTCACCCATCCAGCACTGGGCTGCACTCACATCTCTTCACTAACCACCATTTCCCAGGATCCCACCGGGAGCCCGGCTGGACACAGGGGCCACCCCTTGGGAGCCTGGCCACGCACTTCCCTGCGCGCAGCATCCCTTCCACGCACGCCAAGTCCGTGCACGTAGCAATCCCAATTAAACCGAACTGCCTCGCAGAGGGGCCTGGCAGCGCTGCATTTATCAGCCTGCCTGGAAGGGGCTTGTGCAAGCTGTCCCCCCGGCTGACGGATTAGACAGCAGACAATTAGGTTTCAGACACACACACACACACACGCGCACGCAAGCAAAGCACACGCAGGCACACAAATCCTTTCTCTCCATCCATCTGCAAGGCCGAGGTGGCCGAGCCCAGCTGCGCGGCCGTCCGGTGCTTCTGAAGCTGCGTGCAGCTGAATAAGAACGAGCCCCTGTGCCTCGGCTTTCAGCGCCCGCTCGCGAAATGAGCGAGAGGTCCCCAAAGAGATGACACAATTGCAATGGAAATTATTAACCCTTGGCGGGCCAGTTCCGCTGCCTCCTCCCTGCTCCTTACAGCCGCAGCCAGCCTGGCGGCAAACTCCCACTCTTTGGGCTTCGAGGACAAAGCCGGAGCGAGTTAGTGCTCAGCTGACATCGCAGGGGACGAGCAGCCTCCTGCATTTGTGCTCCGAGGCGAGCTGGGCTTTTTTGGAGTGCAGATTATTTCAGATGCATCCCTTTGCTGCTGGGAAAATCCCAGCTGCTGGAAGTGGGGATGGTGTCTCAACATGAGCACCACTTCTGCAAACATCCCACCAAAAGCATCTTGACCAGGAACTATGACTGCTATGTGCAGATCCAAGGTGCAGCACAAGCCAGGGTTGTTCCTCAGATTGTTCTTTCCAAGGCCTACTGAGAACAATAATTCAATGTTTCAAAATTAATTGAAACATGAAATGGCTATGATAGAAATGGAACAAGCCCGGCTAGCTTCTAAAGGCAAAGCCTGCACGTCCTCTCTGGGAGAGGATTTCTGATGGAATGAACAAAACAATGGATAAAGGGAAATCAGAAGATATAATTTATTGGGATTGTCCTAAAGCCTTTGATAAAATCCCACATGAGACACTATTAAGGAAACCAAGCATTACTGGGCAAGATGTAAAATATTGCTGGGGAGCAGGAAGCAGTAAAGTGGCACAAACCAGTGCAGGAGGAGATGGTTAATGCCATGCCGGGATTGAGGAAGATGGAGCATGGCCGCGCTCCCAGCCCAGCACCTGCCAGCATCAGGAGCCAGGAACCAACAGCCCCAGGAAGGCAACACTGTGGATGCTCAGGGCACACCAAAACCCTCACAAAGCAGACCCCAAAGTCCCTCACTCCTCACAGTCTGTCCCACGCTGTTTGTACTCCCATGGGGCAGGGTATGGGAACACAAGCAGCCCCACCCTCCATTCTTCCTCACACCTACTTGAGGGACAATATGTGGAACTCGACACCAAAAAGGACCATGTCAGCCCCTGGTCTTGCTCCTCACGCTCACAGCCCTTGATCTCCCCAGGTCCTTTCAAGACATCTTTCAACCATCCATGTGGAGAGGAGAAAGTCCCAGGAGAGCAAACTCTCATCCTGCCTTAGGAGTGGGACGTACCAGGAAAGGGAGGATCCTCTGGAAACACCAAACTCAGCTGTGCAAAGGGCTTTCTGATAACAGCACCATGTTTTAATTTTTCTTGTAGTTACTTTTTGAAGAAAGGAAGAATAGATGAGAAGAGCCCCTTTTGATCCTTGTACCCATCTCACCCTGGTAGAGGATGCAGGCATCTCCAAGACAACTGATGCTGAGGTAGAAACATTACAAAGGTAACTCAGCACATCCCTCAAACCAATTCCAGCAATTTTTTGAGGTATATTTTCACAAGATACAAACATAAGCCCTTAGTGTTACAAGATGCATCATCCACTGAAGTTAGAAGAAGCTCTCCAGATGCACTGGGGAATGTCTAGATGTTTGCCAAAGAAGATTGCTGCTCTCCCTGAGCTCTGATTATTATTGGCAGCATAACAGTGGAGACATGAGGATGGACCTGGCCTCAGAGAGTGCATCACACAGGAATTTAGGACTGCCTGGAGGCTGCCACGTTCGTCACCTGTGAGCAGCTGGGTTGCAAAATCGGCTCTGCCCCACATGTGAACGCCTCCATCTCCAGCCCCACCAGCTTTTTCACCTGCTCCAGCAGGGCTGGCCCAGAGTCTCATCCCCTCCTTCACCAGAAACCAGTTCCTCACTTTCAGCCTTAACTTATTCGTGGGCATTTTCTAGTCATTTGATCATCAGCCAACAATATCTGTCAGTGAAACAGCTCCTCTCCTGCCCTGGTGCTCCACGGCCCCTCATCTACCAGATTTGCAAAGCTGAGTTTGCAGAGTCTCAGGAGGTGGGCCATTCACCGCTTCTCCTTGGGGATTCTGCCATCATTTCATGTATCAATCCATAAATCAGCCCTCCAGGTTTATCAAGGACCTACATGTTTCCCTCTGCAGCACTAAGCAGGGACCTGAGGAGAATTTTCTGACAACTGCACTGCATTTTCCTTTCCTCCATTCATCCCATTACCCATAGTTATGTCCCTTAGACCACTCTAAATAATTACTCAGCTGTGTGTTTATGACCTTCAGATATTTGTCCATCCCTGGTTTAAGTGAACTCTTAGTCAAGCTATGCTTAATATTTAGACTGCACAGAGAAATACACATGTTCAAATTCATTCAGGCTGTGGCGGGGAAGTCAACAGAAAGGGTTGATCCTGCACCATTTGCCACAGTTCTGAGGCCATTTTTCAGTTCCAGGCAGCTTTCTGCTTCCTCAGTGTGATGTGTTCCCACTAAAAACCCCAATACCTGGAAACCTCTCCATGCATGCTTCCTGCCCCTGTCCTTAGGGAAAAGGGAGTGCAGGGACAGTTTATAGGGGGTGGTTCACACAGAGGTGTGAGATCTCCAGATAAAGCTGTTCACACACCTCCTTTGGGAGGAAGAGCTGGGGTGTCTGCAAAACGCCCCTGGGAATTACAGGGAAGGGAGGAACAAACCTTGCAAGAGGAGCCAGCCTCCAAAACAACAGCTGACGAGGCCAGAAGGACCCAACACTTTCCTTTGTGCCAGGAACATCACTGACATCAGGAGGAATTCCTGTTCCACTCTGGCCTCCCAGGGACAAGAGCCTGGGCGAGATGAAGGTCAGGGCCACAGCGAGGGATGGCAAAACTGGTCCCAGTAACAGAGATTTACTGCTCGAGCCCCATTAGCTGGGCCATCTGCATCAGCATCAGCACAAGTTATCAGAGACCACAGAGCGATGTGGTACAGGCACAAAGGCAGGGAGAAGTGGGAGAAACTGCAATAGGTTCTTTCCATGGGGATAGCAACACAAACACACCAGTGGTGCACAGAGTGCATCTGCACTCACAGCTCCGTGCACAGTGCTCACACCCAGGCATCTGCTGCAGAGGCACAAAAAGAGAGAGGTGGAGGGAGAAGGAGGAAGAAGAAGCAGGATGAGTTCCTCATCTGCTGCACTGCCAGCTTCAGGCATTTATCTGTCATTGCCAAGCCCCAAACAAAATTATGAGGAGGGTCTATAAGAGTTTGAGTCCAAAGAGTGCTCAGTTGGGTGGTTGTGGTGTATCTTCTGCTTTTTGATGCTTTATGAGGTCACATTTACCTTTATTGCTTTTTGCTTTGGCCCCAGGAGGCAGAAACATTACCTTTACTTTTTTTACTGAAAAGCAAGATCTCCTCATGGCCACCAGACTCTGCAACCTTAACTTTAAAGTATGTGTGCTAAAACAAAGACCCCAGGTGGGTGGCTCCATTTTGTGGGGCAAATCCTCCAGGGCTTGGCACAACGACACTTTCTCTTCTGATACCCAGTCTGGGTTTCTGTTCCTTTTCAGTGAGCTTGGGTTCAATGGTTAGATGCAATATATACCATGCAAGAGGCCCCAGCCTGACTCACAGAGAGGAAATGACTCGCTGTGATTATGAAGCACCAGTTTCCCAGAGAGGAAAACAATCCAGCACATGAAACAAAACCTCTGTCCATCCTTAAAACTGGGCATCACCTGTCAGGAGACAACAGACGACCCAGCCTGACCCACACATGATCTGGGAAACAAAACTTGGCTTAAGTGTATTTCCACCAAACCTGTGCTAGACCCTGGGCTCTCCAGGTTCCATCCCAGATCCTCCACCAACACCATAGCCCTAACCCTGGACCCATTTTGGTCCTCTGTGTGTGACTTAGCTGCCTCCAAACCTTTCGCCCCAAAGAGAATAGACCTGACCACATCCAGCCCTAGAGAAGAGGATCCTTCACGCTTTCCCTTCAGCCCACTACCCCAGCACTGCAGAGAAAGAACCCCCCAGTCAGCCCCTTGATGGCTCCTCGCAGAGGGATGTTTCTGGCCGGAGAAAATCAAACCGTATGAGAGGAGGAAAGCAAAAAGAGAAAGGAAGGAGGACAGAAATAGGGCCGGGGATGGAGGGGGCTGCCGGGCCAGGCTCCCGCAGGTCTCAGCCCAGCATCGGGCTATTTTCTGCCTTTTCCTTTTCCTCACCGCCGCGTCGCCATGGCAACCCCATCAGCTGAGCGGCTCTGCTCCCGACTCTGCTTCCCGCTCCGTGGGGATTTTTGGGGGGTTTTTTCCGCCCCTTCTTCTCATCTTGATTTCCTGCTCGAGCCCCATCCCAGGGAGACTCTCAGCAAGTGGCAACCAGAGACCCTCAAGGGGTGCTCATAAGGTGCCCCTTGTACTGGCAGGACGCCCCTGCACAGCCCCCCCAGTCCCGGGGAGGGTCGATGGTACCCACCCAGTGAGGCACAGCACAGGCTTTGGGAGCAGAGCCCTGTGCCAAGGGGGTCCCCCACACCTCTCACTTTCCCTATCCTGCCCTGGGAAACATTTTCCCCTTTAGCATCTCCAGCCCCAGTGATTCCAAACAGCTACCATTGCAAGGAGCAGGTGTTGAGGTTTTTGGCAGCCATCCATCCCATAGAAACACTGCTGCCCTGGGACATGGACATCACCCAGGGAAACCCGGGAAGAAGTCCTGTGTAGGGTGCTGGACTCTCACTGCCGGGAAAAAGTTAAACACTGTCTGGATATAACTCCTGCCACCAGGATACATCAGTCTCCAGAGGTCACTTCCAGCCCTGTTTCCTAGGGCTCGAAACGGCTAAATGTCTCATTAAAAAAACACCTGAGCCAGAACCTTGGGTAACTCCTCGGGTTTAGAATTAAAGGGGGAGAGAAATATAGCAAAGCCAAAACTGGTGACAGAGGATGCAGAGAGGTCGGAAGAGGAGGGAATAGGAGGAAGGAATAAAAAGGCTTTCCTGCCCTCCATTCAGAGAGCATGTCCAGGTGTAACAGGAGCCCTAGACAAGGAAGAGGGGTTTTCAGAACATCCCCTGACATCAGACACCTTCTTGTAGTTACCATCACTGCTCCCCTTCTGTCTTTGAAATCCCCAACCTTAAATACAAAGGAAAATCTCTGCCTCCCTGAAAGCCTGAGTTTGAGGAGACCAGATTCATCCCCAAAGCACGCTCTCCGCTTTCTTGCCTAGCATTTGGTCCTGCCGAGCACTGGGCTGGCACATCCCCAGAGCACCATGAGCTCATCCTGCCTGGCCAGCTCCTCTTCAGCACAGAGGAGTCCCTTTGGGGTGTTTTGCATCAGTTTTGGTGCCTTCAGAATAGCTGTGGTTGGAAATCAGAGGCTCGGTTAATCTGACCCTGTCATACATATCAGATGTGCAGCAGAAACAGCCCTCCAGTGAGCATTACCATGACATTTGGGGAGGGTGGGTTTTTTTTCTCCCTTCTTCTTTTTTATAGCAGACATCTGCAGCAGGAGAAGAGGGATAGAGGAGAGAGGAATGAGAAGAAACAGCAATTCTTCTAACAGCCAAATCCCCATGACTCAAAGCCCCCATCACCCCCACATCCCAACCTGCTCAGAGTGAGACCAAAACCCCTCCAGAGAGGAGCAGCCCAGTGGGGCTCCGGATGGCTCAGCACAGCCCCCTGGCACCAATATCCCTGCACACATCCGTGCCAGACTCCGGGTTTCTTTAAATGCAGAATCACACTGACTTCACTGAAGGTGCAATTTTGCAGCCACTTGCTGGGGAAGCAGAGTTTCTTTCCATGTGGTTTAAGTCAATTAGGAGCAGGTTGAAGCTGAAGTGAATTAAGGCATTCAGCTCCAAACAGGAGTGTGTGCCGGGAGAAAAAGGGAGGGGAAGGCAGCTCTGCACCACTTTTAGCTAATCCAGTGCAACTCAACCAATATAAATCCAAGGACAAGGCAGCATCCTTCATCCCTCCTCCCTGTTCTCACTTTTTCTCCCCCCTCCTTGCTTTCCTCATCCTTCCCCCATCCCCTCCCTTAAGAATTCTTCTCCTGCTGTTCATCTCTTCCCCACTTTCTCAGCTCCTCCCGGTGCCCACATGCGCGAGGGGGCTGGGAAGCAGTTGGAGATCAAACTCCTGGCAGCACTGAAGCATCGGCCGTGCCGAGAGCCCGAGACAGCTCTGGAGCAAGGAGGCAAAGGAGTGGGATAAGGAAAAAGTGGGTGGGTTTGGGGATAAGCAGAGGAACTGCTTGCAGCCTGGGAAGCTCAGGATATCAGGCAGCAGGGAAGAGTCTGATTTACAGCACCATGAGCACCCGGAGCCCCCACACAGACCTGCCTATACCCAGCCCCTTCCAGGACACAGGGCAGGGAGAGCTGGTGTGCCCAAGGGACTGGTCTGATAGCAGGGGAACAGCTCAGCTGGCTCAAGGAGGGAAGTGCCCCATGGCAGCCATCATCCCTTGAGTCTTTGATCCACAAGGACATCAGCCAGCAGTTTAGAGACCAATTCTTAGGGTGTTTGGAATTGTGTAAGGACACTATTAATGCAAGAAGATGCATTAACATGGGTGCCACAAGGTGTTTTTAAAGTTTGAAAGCTCCTAAAGTACTAACTTCCTCTATCCCCATCCCCACTCCACTCCACCCACCCCCGCCTCCCCCCCCAGAAAAAATAGTCCTTAATCTCCCAGCTTAACATTCAGAAATAAAAGCAGCAATGTTTAAATTCCTCTAGACCTCATCTAGCTACTCAAGTGTCACAGCCCCTGGAAAAAGGAAAGAAGGAAAAGTTCCTGGCCCCACACTGCAATGAAGAGGACCCTGTGCACACCAGGAAACAGCTCCAGCTGCTGTTAGCAGCTTCCCTCGGCAAGAGGAAGAGCACAGAGAAGGTGAAGCAGCTCCAAACCCAAGCTCCTGGGCTCTACTGGGTTTTCAGTGAAGCAGAGTACCTGCATCTGTCCCCTGCAGCCATCAGTGGGGTTTCCCCGGGAGGCTGGGGGAGAGAAGGAGAAGTTGACAACCCAACCTCACAGAGCTGCTCAGGGGCTGTTTGGGAGATGCCAAAGCTCTGTGCAAAGGTACCTGCCATGCTCTGGCTGCTCCCAAGGACACCCACGGCACAAACAACCTGCACAAAGAAAATGCTGCTGGAGCAAAGCCCTGCACACCCTGCTCTGCACCACAGAGCTGCAAAATCCTCATCCCTGGGTGCTCCCTGCAAAAGGGCAAAGGCACCAGATATTTCCAGCAATCCCTGCTGCAGGTTGAGCTGGCAGCACTGTGCAGTTTGTCTCTTTGGTTCACGGCATTGGCTGCTGCCAGCAAGAGAAGGAGGAACTGGGGAGGAGAACAGAGCAATCACAGTGGAGGGACAGTTAATTAGAAAAGCTGCCCCATTTGTGGACTTGCCAGACAAACTTCGGGATGTCCCTCCACTCCTCATCAATGCAAATGAAGCAGGCGGACCCAGGGAGATATCCTAGGCTCCCCATTGGATTTGTACCCAGGTAACTAGATGACAAGGCTAGCCCCCAGTGCTCCTGGAACCCTCTGACCCATCACTGCAGCCTTTTAGTCTTTGCCAGCACCATCTTGGATGAAGACGTGGGAGCTGCCAAATGCTGAACCTGCTGCACTTGTAAACAATGCGACTCCAGGAAATGTGGTGTGTTCAGACTTGTGTAAAGGAGCTGTGACCCATCACAAACATCTCTCCCTTCTCTGCTTCCCTCCAGCCCCCTCAGCATCCATGTACACCAAGCTCCTGGGGACACACAGCCCTGGCCCACCTTGGGACCACTGCAGTGCTGCTGCAATCTCCTCAGGCACTAAAAGCCTTAAAAATGCCAAATCACTATTTACTACCTAAATACAGATTTCCCCAACACTCTCTGGTTAAGCACCCTAAAGAAGCCCTTCCCAAGAAGGAAAAGCAGGATGAACCAACCCTCCCTGCATAGGGTCTGTGCTCTCTTCCAAGGAGCATCAGAGTTGGCATGAACATCCCAAGACCTGTGTGCAGGAAGGTCCAGCCAGAATGATGTGAGGCAGGCATGTGCTAAAGGTTAGAGAGGAAGGTTGGACACATGGAACAGGAAGCCAGATCCCATTCCCGGCTCTATCCCCGACTTCCCCCATGACCTTGGACAAATTCCAGGCGCACCAGATCTTCAGACAACTTCTGTTCCCTTTGAGCCCATGCCTACGTGGGCAGAGCCTGGCATGGCAGGTCGCTGAGAGGGCTGGAAAGCCAAAATCTGTCCAGCACTTTGGTTCCTCACCCTTCCAAAGGGCATCACCAATGCTGCCTTTTCTGCCACCACACTTCCAGCTGATTTTTCAGATGTACTAGGGTGGCAAAAAGAGGCTTTAAATTTATGCAGCTCTCTGGGGGATAGAAAATGTCCTGGGGGTGTGGGGGGGAAGGTGTCCAGGAAGAGAAGAAGCAATAAAGAAAACCCTCCTTAAAGAAACCAAACCAAAGTGCTGGGTGCTTGTATGGAGCCAGGGTGGAGGGTGAATTCATGGGTCTTGTTCTCTTGGGGGAGATCAGACTCACTGTCTGTGATCTCACGCACAGTAAAAACCTTCTGTGTTGAAGCAAGTCCCTCACAAGGGACTTTGATTTCCCCCCCATGCTCTGGGGTGCCAAAAGCCCAAAGCAGCCCCAAAAGGAGCAATATTTGTGCTGTTTGGAAAAGGGAGATGGAAAAAGCAGCAGCAGACAGAGCATTAGATCTGCCAAACCCCAGCACGCTGGACTGAGCTGGCCTTTGCTCTCTGCTTTGCTGTCCCCAGTAGTTGTGTAGCTGTCACCCAGCACAGCTTTTTGGGGACCCTTTGAGGCAGGGCAGCAGGGGCGAGCCAGTCCCTAATCCTGCAGCATCAGCTCCAACCGCTCCAGCTCTGACAGCGGCAGCAAGGAGGAATGGAAAAATACAGAAAGGAGCTGAATAGAGCTCCCTTGTAAAGGGGCTCAAACCACACTTTGGACCCTCTTTCCCACCCTTGGTCCCTTGTCTTGACAGCTGCACAGTGTCTCCGTAGGGAGAGAGCAGATTCAAGCTGCAAACTTAAAAAAAAAAAAAAAAAAAAAAAGGAAAAAGAAAAAAAAGGAGAGAGGGAGCGAGCAAGCGAGAGAGTGTCTGACTACAGCCCTAAGGGCTGTCACAACAGATAAAACCTCAGCCAGGATTCGCAGTTTGAGCTCCTGCACGCTAATGCACAGCAGAGCTAAAAATACCGACGTGTGGAAAAGCAGAGGCTGCTGTTGCTGCCTTCTGAGCTGATCGCAGGCTCCAGCTTCCCGGCCAGCCCAGAGCAGCCAGATGCACGGCCACAGAGGGGGAATTGCAACCCCAGAGAGGGGCAGGGGCACCCTGGGGGTCTCCCCCACCACCCAGCTGCAGGGCTGGCTCTGCTCACGCAGTGCCTGGCTGAGCCATATCGGAGAAAGATCTGGGTCGGGTTTGTGCTGATGTGAAGTAAAATATCTGGGCCACGCGCTTTCTCCTCTGCAGGCAGAGCAATGGCAGTGGAGGGATGGAGCAGCCTTGGGGAGAGGGCCTGACGCCCGAGAGAGGGAAGGATGGAGCCTGTGATGAGAAGGAGGATGCAGCGAGGCTTCAGGAGATGACAAAGAGGCGGGACAGCTCCAGAGCCCCAGCTCTGGGGCTGCAAAACAAGCAGCCCAGTGCTAATCCCCAAAGTCGGCCTTGTGTGAGACGGGAATGAGCTCGTGGCTGTGTTGTCACACTAGCTCCGGATTTATCCAGCCATCTTTGCCCTATCTGAGGTCCAGGAACAGGAACATACTTTACCATGCACTTAAATTCAAGCATGCACTTAAAGTCTCTTTTCTTCGACGGAGCTGAAGGACAGCTCAAGGGTTTGCACCTCATTAGCTGCCTTCAGCCAAGGTCAGTTCTCTGAACAGGGGCTGGCTCAGGGCCCCCACCCAAACCTGGGGAAGGCATCTGGGTGTCCCCAGGCTGTTACATCCCCCCCTGCAAATGCAAAGTCCACTGCTCCTGGGGACAACCATCCTCCAAAGTGCTGACTAACACCAGGCATGGAGCAGTCATCCTGCTCCCTGCAGGTTTGTGTGGTCCCCATCACATCCAGAGGAGCAGCCACCTGCCCAAAGGCCCCTGCACTGCTGCCCAGGAAGGGCTTGGTCTAATTTGGAAACCATCAGGACAGTGGGAACTCAGATGGTCTCCCTCAGCTCAAGGACAGAATTCTTCTCTCATGTTCTGTGCATGCTCTGCTCGGTCCTGTGAGTGGGACAGACACGACTATCTCAGCATCACTTCACCCCAAGACCTGGAGCCCAAACTTGATCCCGGAGCTCCAGAACCCTGCTGCCCTGGCTAACACAGTCTGTGCTGACTTCCTCATAGGAATCAAATCCTCCCCAAAGTCAGGGGGGAGCATTGATCAGCACCCCTATCCCAGCCCAGTATTGCACCTCCTGCAGTGCTGACACACCTGCAGAGTTCACAGCCCAATTACCCCACACATCAGCCAATTCCTTTTCTACTCATAGTCACATTCAAGACACCAGTGCAAAGTCTCTGTGGATCTGTTTCAAGTTGCATTATCAGCACATTTGGCATTTCCATCATGCTTAGGACCTGGTCCCCTACAAAAGGCCAATTTATTTTGGAAGCAAGCTCTGCCTTAGGGGCTACCCTTTCCAGCAGGAAGCACCTTGGGCAGGGCAGAGAGTCCTGCTAAACCCAACAGCACCGACCATGCCCTGTACTGGGGCACACACCCAGGGAAGTCCCCGCTCCAATAACCCAAATTTCTGGACGGGTTGTTTTCACCATACCAGTGCAAGCCATGATAACAAATTGGTTCTTGAACAATAACTATTATTTAGATTATTTAATTGATGTTTCCACAGTGTGTTGAGGAATTAAAAAGGGGGAGGTGAAGGAGGGAGCAAATCCACAAGAAAAAAAGTGTTACCTAAGGCCAGGGAATGAACGCCATGCAGGAAGAGAAGAGCAGGTTGTTACAGTAATTATAATGTCAGGATTTATGGATGAGGCCAAGAGAGTCCCCCCAAGCACTGACTGCAGCTGGGTCTGTCTGCAACCAGCCCCAGTCTCACAGGATGGGGCAGGAAAACTCCCTTTCTGATCCCAGCACAACCCATCCAAGCTGAGCATCAGCCACTCCTCCATAAGTCATTTTGCAGCATGACAAACTCCCAAAACAAAAAAATCTGGCTTTTCCCCCCATCCCACTTCCAAATCAAGTAGACACTTGCCAGCCAGCCAGCCCAGCCCCACACTTCTAGTATTTCAAGGGTGCTTCCAGCCCTCTTTTTTTGCTGCACATTCATATTATCTCTACACTAGATGTATAAACCTTACACATCACCATCCAGCTATAACCCGGTGCTGGCAAATATCACAGCACCATCACAAGGTGTTGCACAACCTTTTGACTTCCAGAAAGCCCCTGCTCCCAGAGCCATGAAGTTATAGAACGAAATTTTAAAAAGGAAAAACCAAACCTCTTCTTTCATTAAACAGGAAAATCCTCAGCCCTCATGGTTAGAGGCAAAGACTTGAAAATATGAGTTCTGAAAATACAGCTCCTAACCACACAGGAAAGGGAAAGCACATAGAAATAAGAATTTTTCACACAAGTTTTATTGCAGATTTCTGATCTGGGGGCAACAACTGGCATTACAATCACACTCCTTATTTGCTTATATTTGAGCATACAAAGGATAGTTCCCAACAGAGCAGCACTGACAACCAGGAGTACTTTTCCAAACAGCAAAGTTCCAGATATCCATGGAGATATCCATGAACCAGCCATGATCCCACTAACAAGAAGCCCCATGGCCCAGAGAAGTCAGACACAAAGACCCACTAACAAAGACTGCAGCCCCACCCATGACTCTCAAAAAGCCCCTGTTCATCACCTCATTGGCCCAGAAGGTCACTGATACCCACCAACCCTCCTGCTGACTCATCAGGCAGCTTCATCAACAAGCTGTTAATTGAAAACCCTCCTGACACAGCTGCACCAGCTGTGGTCACTTGAGATGGTCTCACACTTTAAGCCCTTTTGAGGAACGTCTTTGCAAAACGGAGGTAAAGAGGTGTTGAAATTCCACCTGGAGACACAGAGCTGCCCAGCTCAGGGCCTGACAGCAGGTGCTCCACATCCAGCCTCCTGCCTGAGGTGTGGAAATCCCAGAGCCATTTCAGATGTGGCTGCTGTCCCTGGGGTGAAGAACCAGGCATTCCTGCAATTCAGAAACCCCAAACCCTGCCTTGGCC
This sequence comes from Corvus kubaryi, assembly GCF_017639235.1. NCBI lineage: Eukaryota > Metazoa > Chordata > Aves > Passeriformes > Corvidae > Corvus > Corvus kubaryi. The sequence goes on along the minus strand of NW_024582065.1, from coordinate 5,560,994 downwards.
CAAACTCCTAAAGATGCTCCCCTTGAACACTCCTGTCCCAAATTCATCAGGCCTCTTTGCCAGCTCTGGCCTCTTGAAATTCTGCACACTAATAAAATCCTAACTAATTTACATCCAAGATGGGGAGTGAGTGGCAGCTGTTGCTATAGAAACCCTCTCCCGAGCCCTGGCTCCCGGTTTCTGCTCCAAGATGAGGGACTGAAAGCCAGCTTGGACCCCACTACCGATGGCACTGGGACATCCCATGGTGTCCAGCCAGTCCCACACGAGCCAAACCTGGTGCTGCTGCCCCAGGTCCCACTGCAGCAGGGTGGCCACCACCACCACCAGCCAGCCCCCAGTGTCCTGTCATCCCCCAGGCTCTACATTTCCCACCCTCCATCACTGAAGGGTCTTCTTTGCCTGCCACTCTTCCTGAAAGCCTTTAACCGCCAGCTCCTGGAGTCAGGGGCTGCGTGACAAACCCCATTCTCACTTGCAGAAAGGAAAATAAAAATGAAAACAAGGCAGATTTGCTCCCTGAGCTGCCAGACTTTGGGGAAATGCTGGAAAACCCACGTTGAGGACCTCACCAACAGAAGAAAAACTTGTAATGTGTTTAACACTTAATGTAGGTTTGTTTTTTCTTACGTTGGACTGATAATTATTCAGTGCATGACCCCTGGAGGGGTTAATGCTTTGGATAGACAACAGCACCTCACACAAAACCCTCCCTCAGCTCTGAGCAGGCTGATCCTCAGGTCTTTGCTTTACAGAAGGAGCTCAGCTTACAGCTTGAAACCTGCACTGATCACCAGGGCTGCATCAACAGCTTTGCTGGGAACAGAGACACCACATCTCCATGGTGAAGCATCCAGGAGTGAGCTTCTTCAGCAGAAAAGCAATCAGAGGACATCGTCTCCCTGAGGAAGGGAAGAAAGCAGCTCCCCTTTCAGAGCAGCAACAGAGGATCCAGAGTGACTGTCCCACCTCCTTCACGCCAAAGCCAGGCACTTGCACCCTCATAGCCCCTGGATGCAGACCAGGGGCTGGGGGACCGTCAGTGTGTCTGGTCCATGGGGCTGGATCCTGCTCTCAGTCACCCCGTGTACAGCTGCAGAGAATCAGCTCCTGAACTGACACACCAGGGAGTGTCGAGGACAGGCAAGCACATGCATCATGGACACGTGCTCTGGGGTGAACCCCCTATGGATGGGTTCCTCAGGTCTTCCTGGGGGCAGGATCCAGCCCACAGCACAACTGCTCCTGGGCCAACCCCTTTTTCCCTTGGTGGAGATGTCAAGGATGTATGAAGGTTGCTCAAAGGAGACATCTCCCTTGTCCCCTATGTATGTGCTGTGACACACGGGCACCGTGAGTCCAGGATCAGGCTGGTGGAAGGCTCCTGGCCCAGCACCCTGTCCCCAGGGACAGACGTCCCTGGCATACCTCAGGAGTTATTTATTCCTCCCTCCAGCTCTAGCTGCCTGCTCTGTCACACAGGGAAAAACTGACTCAGACCTTCCCAAGATAAGGCGACCACATCTGCAGCCCAGCTTCCCAGGAATGCAATCAAAATAGCGACCGGCAGCCCAGGCGGGGGAAGGAGGGGGGCAGCATTTTTTGCTGTCGACTCCGACCCCCTGATGGACCGTTGCCATGGAAAGCCGGCAGCCAGCAGCCCCAGCTGGGGTCTGCTGAAGGATTTTTCCTGCTTGGCCTGAGGCTAGGGCAAGGGGAAGAGGGGGAGATACCGGGGAAGAGCTTGCATCTGGCTGCAACAGCCCTCCCCTGCTAGCAGGTGTGGAGCTCACTTCCCTCTTGGCTGGAGCATCCTGAGATGGTTTGTGATCCAGCATGGCTCAGACGCTGCCGGGCAGTGTTTGAATCCTGGTGCAGGAGCACGGATAATAAACCCAATAAATCCAGCTCAGCATTAATGACAGAGGGACCAGGGAAGGGACAGAGAGATGGTAACCTCAGACAGGGCCGCCGTCCTCTGAGATGGTGAGGTCTCTGGGGCACCCATCCAACTCCTCTCCCCTTCAGCCTGTTTCCAATCCCTCATTTTTGCATGAAGAATTAGGACAGTAATTTCTCTCCTGCAGAGAGAAACAATACAGGAGCTGAAGCCGACCCCTTGCAGGCTGCCTGAGCAGGATGACGTTTGGGGAAGATTTGTACAACTTTCTCACTGTGAAAAAACCACCATGGTTGGAGGTTGCACAGAGCTGGGCACTGCATGATGGTTTCTTGCCCCAGTGCACTGAGATGAGGTGGAAAAGGCCACAGCCTGAAGCTGCCTATTTACACCAGAGCCTGGATCAGGCGCTGCAAAATCTGCTGCCAGCAGCAAGCACCCAGAGGAGCCGTCACCCCCTCCTGTTGCCTCGCCGGGAGCTGGCAGGAGGGGATGGACAGCTGCTTCTCCATAATCATCTCTCCACCACTGACAACATGCTGGAGCTCATTTTCAGAAGACACCTTGGGAAGAAGAATGCATTTACAACAGCAGAAGCACCAGGAAGAGCATCTCCTTCCAGAAAGCCAAAGATGCAGCAAAATAAAATGTCGCTTCTTGTTAACCCTCGCCTGTACCTGAGCAAGCAGGACAAAAGTTGCTGGTCAAATCCTACTCACATTCGCAGTCCTGGAGCTGTGCTGATTGTCTCAGCAAAGAGACAATGGCTCTTTGGAGACCTTATTGACTGAAAATCCTCCCTGAAGGAGGGACCATGCTCTGGTTTGAAGCCAAGACTCACTTTCCCAGATACCTGCTGAGATCACGGTCCCAGCAATCACCACTCCTGGCACCTCTCAGCTGTCCTGCACGTGTGGTATGCACGGCATCCAGGATGGGGGATGAGGTGCAAAAATCACCGGCTAGCAATCCCAGCCCAGCTCTAATTTTAAAAAGCTTCCCTGGCCCGGGTAGGGGAAAGGAGAGCTGGAGAAGGTGAAGGGAAAAGGAGGGGGGAACACCACCTGTGTATTGATCTGACAATATGAAATGGGTTTTTCTTCTGGTTCCTGAGCTGGAGACAGGAACCTATTGAATGCAAACCTCAGCTCTCCCGCTGCCCTGGTTTCAGCCACTCCAGGCTGCTGTTTAATTAGATGAGCATTAGCAGAAAGGCAGCTGGGCAGCTGGGAGGGGCCAGATTTCTGCACCCCACGGTCACCCACCCGATGTGAGCGTGCTGCTGTCAGAGGTATCACTCAGCTCTACCTGCCTGGGCGTCCTCCCGGCTCCTCTGGCAGCCAGGCTGAGCTGGCCAAGAACCTGCCCCAGACACACCATGGAGCAGACCTGGCTAATCCTCAAGCCATTGGGACCCCAGCCACCCCCAAACAACACAATCATTAACCCTTTCCCCCTAAATTTCCAGCAGTCCCACATGAAGCCCAGCGATGGGACAGGGTTTCCTCTTGCATCAGCCTCAGGTTCAGCTAAGTAATGACCTGGGAGCCAAGGAGGCTGGAGTGTGGAGCAGGCTGTATCCTATCTGGGAGAAATTACAACAAAGTTGTGAAGGATTTGCAGCTATTTTCACGCTCCTTTTCCCAGATTAACACATGGATCCACTTTCTGTTCAGCAGTCTGAGAGTGTATTGTTTTGTCTCTGTTGCAACCTCACACTCCCACATCCCAGAGCTTTCCAGCGCCCCACTGATGGCTATGGGATATCAACAGGAATGGAGGAGCTCACTTTAATTAGCGTGCACTTCTTAATTGGGCTGCAAGTTCCCCAGCAAGTCAGATTGTATTTTATCTTCATTTTACAGACCTGGGAGCAAGGAGACAGCAGGAAGACCAAGGAATATGACCAAGGGTTGTCAGCAAGATGGTCAGCAGAGCAATGGAGAGATGCTATGAGTTCCCCCATCCCTATTATCTGCACTGAACCCAGCAGAGATAGTACCTGGTGACAGCTCATCAAAGCCCTCTGCAAGGAATAACAGGAAGATCCCATACCCACTTGCATAAATCAGCCTTTCTCCCTTGCTATCAGTGGAGCAATGCAGATTCAAGAAAATTGGGTTAGATCCACATTTATGTTAGGATGCAACACTCACAGGTTAAGCAAAGTTCCCTCAACTATCTGACTGATGCCAACTCCCACCAGGGAAAAGACCCTGACCAGAGGGGGCTTTATGTCAAGGTTTTACCAGGGACATGGGACAAACTCTCATTACATGTTGTAAAATAAACTGTCACGAAGCCAGGATGCAGCTGTTTCAGCTGCTTTCAGCAGAAGACATTATCTGCGGTGCAGATAAACCAGTTCAGCCTTACCTACAGCCCCTCTACAGCAGTGTCAGCACTCAGCTCACTGCTATCAGCACACGTGCAACGCATCCATGCCGGAGCAGCCTCATGCCTGCTGGTTTGGAGGGAGAAAGCCAAAGCTTTTGCATTGTCCTTCTCCAGTGGAGCTCTGGTCTGGCTGGTCAGAACTGGCTGCAGTGCGAGCAGGAGCTTTCAGCTTTGGTTTCTCACACCGCTTTTCTGTCCTCATCTCTTTCCATGCGTACTCATTTCCCAGACCAGCATGGAAACACAAGGAGAATTAAACAGCTCTCAGCTTCCAGGTGAAAGCAGCACGACAGGGGGCAACAACCCCACTCAATGCATTTCCCCCTTGCTCTCTTACTGTTCCTCATCACCCTCGAGACAATGATTTCATGCTGTATCTGCCCAGTGAGACATACTAGATGGAGATGCACAACTCGCCACAGGAAGATGCTGTGTCCCAGCTCTAGTCCATCAAGCTGCAACGTGCATGTGTTGTTCATCCCTAGGTCTGAAACCCCTGCATCTAGCTCAGGAAATGGGTTGACCAATACCTATGAAAAATAAGGGGAATATGTGAGTGGGGAGCCTAGGGGTGAGTGGAGCCAGGCAATACTGAACCTATCAGTTCTGGGATGTGCTGGAATGTGTGGTGTTAGCTCTGGGATTGGCATCCCTCCATGCTGATGGGAATGCAAGCTCAGAAGGTCTTTCCTTTGGACAAATCCAAAGGATAAATTTTCCCTGCTGAGTCACAAGACACAAGACAACAGCCCCCACGCATGACAGGCTTCAACCGCTGAACCCCACCAGCGTGCACATGAGCACTGGGAACCTCTCACACGCAAAGCAGCGAGCGCATCCCACTGAGCAGACATGGAGCTCCAGCAAGAGCTGCAGAAAGGCTGTGCCAACACCTCCGTGCAAGTAGGCAACAGTCCACAAGCAGAGAGAAGGAGAGCTACAGGCGCTGACATCCCCCTCTGGCTCCCAGCATGACTCACACCGGTTGCCATGAAGAAGTCAACATTTGCATGCAGCCACCCCAAAGCAGAATGAGAAGCTCCCTCAACTATTTGCTGGCTCTCTGGGGGAGGGCATCGAGCAGTGGGACCTCAGAGGCCAGTGTAGTACCAGATGGCAAACTCTGGCATTTCCACAGGCATCTCTAGGCTGCTACCAACGCGGTCCATATGTGCAGCACACCCCAGACGATGCTCCCTGCAAATGTGGTGTTCAAAACAGAGATGGGAGTCGGGCACCCGGTTCCTATGAGATTTAGTTCTCCTTCAGCTTCTCTAAACTTGCAGCCTCAGAGCTCCCCACCCTCACCAAGCTCCACACAGAATTAGCTCAACGTGGAGCAGTTGATTCCAGCGTGGGAGCAGCGCCCGCTCACACCCACTTGACACACCCTGCTCGGCACAGAGCGAGTGTCAGCGCACAGACATGGCCCAGCACTGAGCTCTGGCAGCTCCAAAACCCAATGCATCCACAGGCACTTTCTCCCAGCATGGATACACCCATGGACATGTTCTCCGGAGCGATGCTCTGGCCCCGCAGTGGGGTGGCTGCTCCTGCAGGTGTGTGAAAAGCCCCAGCTTGGGAGAGAGGGGGTAATTATATGCCAGGGGAGCAGCTGATTCAAACCCTTCCTGACCCCAGGCTGAAGAGTTCTCCTGATCGATCAAGAAGATGCTCTTTCATTTTCCTCAAGCGTTTCGCTGATGGATGGAAAAATCAATGCCCCGCAGAGGAGTCTGGAAGGGGGTGGAGCAAGGGGAAGAAAGGGAGAGAAAGGGAATGAGGAATGGAAAGGAAGAGAAGGGAGAGGGGAGAGAGGAGGGTACTGTGGGAAGCAGGGGCTGCTGGAAGGGGTGCTGGGAAGGCAGGTGGCTGGCAGCACCTATGGCTATCACCTGCACCTGAGGTTTGGGATCTCCTCCCCACATGGAGGACCACGGGCAATGCAAAGCTTCTCCCAGCTGCACACCGTGGAGGCAGGGCATCACTGTGCCAAGAGCCTCCATCAGGCTGGTGCCTCCCCATGCCAAGCACTGCTCCTGCAGCATTGATGAAGGGCCCAAATCTGTGCCATGGGGTCCCCCCTGCAGCAACATTGCTGGTTTCCATGGAAACACCTCCCAGTTCCCCATATGGAGACAGCCCTGGTACCCACAGTCAGAAGAAGTCCACAAGCCTTTTGGGTGAAAATTCCCTGTTACCTTGTTTTTCCTTAAAAATGCCTGCTGAGATCCCCTAGCTCTGACTCACCCTGTGGGTTCAAGCACCATCTTTGGGTCCCATCCTGCCCACACAGCTCTGCAGGGTGCCCCGGGCTGGGACAGGATCCCTAGTGCCACTGTACCAGCAAATCCTGCAATTCCAGCATCTTGCTGGGAAGAGATGCTGCCAAAAAAGGACTTTATCCCTTGGGGGGGAAATCTTTGCTAAAGACCAAGCTAAGACCTGCACAACCCATTTAGCTCCTCAGTTTAGGTGTGCTGTGGTTTTCAGAGAGGTGGTCAAGCCCCTTCATTCACACTTGCCAACACCAGTCACTGGAAAAGACACCCATAAATCTCCCCTTGGGTCAGGGGAAAGCCAGGCCCACACCACTGGACACAGATGAAGTAGCAGCTTGCCTCAAACACGTTGGGGTTTTCCAGTGTTTTCTTCCCCATATCCTATTAATAATTAACACAACTGCAATGAGACCAGCTTTTAAGAGGCTTCACTGCCATGGGCTGTGTTACAGTCCCTCTTTCAGGAGCAAAGGTTTGTCTGTTACCACTGGAAACAAGGTAGGCTCCTGTCTCAGCCAGGGACGCCGTCCTCATGGGAACCTGATTCTGTGTCCCCACTGGGCTGAGCTGATCCATCACACTGCCAGAGCCAAGGTGACAGAGCCCTGCCAAGGCAGCCCACCCTCTGCTCCTTCCCAAAATTCCATCCTATGCTAGAGACAACTCACTGGGCCATTTTGAACCCTCCACGTTCTTCTCAACGCTGACCTGGTGTGAGCTTACCAGGCAGGAGGACAAGCTAATATTCTCCCTCAAGATAGGATTTGGAGGTCAAAGGACAGAGTTTGGGGGTCGTGGGTGGTCTCTGCTCACTGATGAAGATCCCCATCCCCTGGCACCTGCAAAACAGCAAGTGAGCAAAGCCAGAGCAGCACATTTTAGGCCACTAGTGCTTTCCAGGATCTCCCTTTCCAAAGAGCTCCTTGCAGATCATCCAGCTCCCAGCTGCCCATGCTGTGACAGGCTGGGGACACAACTCCAGGCTATCCAGGAAGGAAAGACAAGGTTTCAAGCTGTCCCCAAAGCCTAGGATTTGGATCGAGTGATCTCCGTGCCTCCAAACACCCTGCTCGGGAGAGAAGCAAACAGAAAACAGGGGATGTGATAAAAGCAAAGCCCTCAGCCCAGCCAGCCCTGTCTCCCAGCAGTCCCGCCCCCACCCGGGGCTGGGGCCCCACTGGCCCCACGCAGAGCGGCCACACCGGCCCGGCTGGTTGGGGGAGGCAGAGCAGGGCCTGCAGCAGCCCTGGCAGTAAACAGCTTCCACATGCTCGTGCTGAGCCGAGCCCTCAGCCCCGACATACCAGCACACTTATTCATACCTGTGCGAGGGGCCGAGGCGGCACCGTGGGCTGCAGCCCCTCCTGGGACAGGGTCCTGTGAGCCCCCCGCTGTCCCTGGGGGTGTGGGTAGCCCGAGGTGCCCATCCCACAGCTGTGCCACAGCTCCAGTGGTGCTGCAGGAGCCCTAGGCCAGCAAACACCCACTGTAAGTGTGGGTGCCAGTGCTGGCAACCCCCCTCGAATCTCACTTTAACTGGATCCCCAGTTTTCCTCATCCCACACTGTCTGCATCCCTCCAGGCCATCATGCCATGCTTCTCCTTCATTGAGGACCTGTTCAAACCCATACCAGCGTCTCCCCCCACAGCAACACTGTCCTGACCCTTCCTTGTCCTCTGTCCTCTCAAATTAGGGATTGGGAAAGTGTTTCAGCCCCCAGCCCTGAGGCAGAGGGGGATCAGTGCTCTGCAGAGCCTGCAGCTGTGAGGATGTCTGGGACACAGCGCCCAACAAGATCCCAGTGCTATTCCATCCTGGTTGGGACTGTCTCAGCCCACAGCCTCTGGGGATGATAAACCCCCTTTAGAGGCAGAGAGCAGGCAGGGCTCCAGCTCACTGGCATCCCGGCGGGTTTACGAGGAGATTTTTAGCAGCACCAGGAACAGTCCCCGGATTAGAGCTCCAGGCTTCAAAAGGAGCTGCCGAGCGCGAGAGCCGAGGGCTGGAGTCGCTGTGGCTGAAAAGGGAATGCTGCACATTATAAATAGCTGCTCACTGGCAGCACATCTGTTTCAGACAGCGGCTCGGGAAGGCTGTGCGTGTTCTGGTTTGGCTATTTTGGGGGAAAGAGATTTGAAACTCACTCATTATTATTGTTCACCCAAGAGATGCGAATGATGCCTGTTTCTCCTTTCCCTTTTCAAAATGGAAAGCAAAACGAGGTGAGTTTCAAAGCACACGGTGGTGTAAGGTTCTCTGGGAACTGCAGCTCTTGCTGGGAGATGGTAAAAGCACCCCAGTGACACCTGGATCATTGGGTAGTGCCACAAAACAAGGCTGGCCATGGGATAGGGAGAGCACAGCTCTTGTCACTGCTTAGCCATAAGCCACCTTTCAGCTATGGGGGTGGGAGGGAAGATAGGCAGCTGCAGGCAGCAATGAGGCCAAGGGCAGGTGTTGAGGTGAGGCTGTGAGTGACACTCCCCAAAACAGTGTGGGCTCACCTGCACCCACCAGATTGGACTGCCTCATGGCCCTGTTGATCCCACCATGTACCCCCGTGGCTCTGGTCCATCTCTGCACCACAAGAGATGCTGGACCCGCCCTAGGACCAACAACAGTGCAGAGGAGCAAGGCCTGGTGTCAGGATGAAGGCCACAGCCCCAAGAATGGTCTGGAACCACCAGGGCAGGGGACCAAGGGGTGTCCCAAGCCGGGCTGCCCCATCCCTCGAAGGGCTGATATCCCACAAGAGCCCACACCAAGGAGATGTGGGGTGCTGCTGAAGCAAGTGTGCCTGGGGGTGAGCAGAGGAGGACGAAGAAGTGTCCAAAGTCCAGCAGCGCTGGAGCAGCCCCGCGGTGCCCAGCCCGGCCCAGGCGCTCCCGTACAGCCCAGCAACGGCTCATTAATCACTCGGCACCACGGCGGGATGGAGGCCCTCGCCGACCGCCGCCAATCCCCGCGCCGTTACCACAGAAACAACCCTCACCCTGCGCAGGCTTCAAAGGGTTTTGTGCGTGTGCCTGTGTGTGCTGCTCCGTCTCCCCCCTCCCCTTGTTGTTTTTTGTGTGCGCGTACGCAAGAAAGAGTTGGGTTTTTACTTCTTTCCCGGGAAGCATTTGGCATCCGGGCTCAGATCATGTGAAAAGCGAGGGCAGGATAGACGGACAGATAGACAGACAGATGACCCAGGAGAATCAGCCACGATAGCCCAAAGGCTGGGGGGTCTTCTGAAAGGAGAAGGGGAAGGGTTGGGGGGCACGGAGGCGGCTGTGGTGCTAACGAGTCAAAAATAAATATTTATATGGGTAGAGTTTTAAAACCCTATTTTGCATTGTTATAATAAATTATTCATCTGCCTGTTTCTCTCTGCCTGCCTCTCATGGTAGGGAGCTGTGAAAGGGGATGATGCTGCAGGGTGAGTGAAGGGGGTCATGGCTGACCAGGACCCTGGACCCCTCCAGCACCCCAGGGAGAGGAGGCAGGGAGGTTTGGGGAGAGAAGCAGGGACGGCACAGATGCGGCTGGACCCCGACACAATCATGGCAGTGCCAGATGGGGAAGGGTGAAGAGAGGTGGGTGCTGGGAGCAGGCGGCTGAAGGTGCCCAGGGGACTCAACGACCTCCCAGCCAGAAGTGTCAGAAACAACATGGCTGCTCATGCGCTTGTTTTGGATGGATGTGAGTTTTGGGCTCCCTAATTTTTGTTTTGGCAAAGACAGCAGTTTGGCTGATGCCCTGCAGCATCCTGCTGAGGAGGTGAGGATGGAGAGCTCTGCAAGGTGTCCTGCTTCCCTGACTGCCCCAAATCCCCAGCTTCCTGCATGTCCTGGTGCCCCACCGAGGGTGGGCACATACCTGCAGGCAGTGGTACAGCTGCCATCCCTCCTGCCCACACTCTCACAGCCAGCCCAAGAGCTGAGCCAAAGGGAACCCCACACCGCCAGCTGAGACAGTGCTTCCAGGAGCCGTCGGTACCTTCCCATCTCCACCTGTGCACTGACACGTGCCCAACGCATCCCTCTGCAAAGCTAGCAGTGGCTTCCCATCAAGAGCAGCACCTCTGAGCCTGTCCCCTTGACCCTTCTGGTTTGATCAGTTTTGGTTTGTTTTGATCAGTTTTGCATGTCCCAGTGCTCTGATGGCAGCTGCCATTGCCTCCACCAGTGTATGGGGTTTGAAAGAGCCACCAAGCACCAAGGAAAGGTCTGGGGAGGAGAGCCTTGCCCTGACTACTTCCAGGCTCGCTGCAATTGCATTTGCCAGAACTGCTGTAACAGAGACAAAAAACAAGGATAGAGAAAGGCATGAGCCTGGCTGAGCAAGCCACAAAAAGCCCCTTCCCTAGCTGGAGGCTTCCAGCATATGGAAGGGGAGGTCAGAGGCCTGAAGAGGATGAAAAATTATCTTCTGGATCACCCCATATCCCTTGACTCCCAGCCTCTCCTGACAGCTGCTCATCTCCCCTGCCCCTCCAGTGACTCCCCAGCAGCCTCCTCTGGTGCTACACCCCCAGCATATCTGAATATGAAACCTAAATCTCCCTTGCGCTATAGTTTAAGCCCATAATTTCTTGTCCTACCCACTGTAGGACATGGAGAATCGTTTATTCCTATCCTGTTTGCAGCAGCCACTGACATATTTTTGAAGGCTGTTATCACATTTCACCTTCAGTCTTAGACCTTTTCATGAAAGATGGAACAGAAACACGAGTTTGTGATGGGGAGGAAGGACAGAATAACAAAGAGGTTTTTCTGGATCACACGTAGAAACGAGGAAAGCCAGTGGAAAGGCAGGGAGCCAAGGAATGGGCAAGGAGAAGCCTGTAACACCCTGAAGGATCTTCAGTGCCACCAGCCAAGCCCAGAACACAAAGGGAGATGTTGGAGACAGCAGGGAGGAAAAGTTAGGACACACCTGGACAAAATGGGCCTGGGATTCCCATGCAGGGTGATGTGGCAGTGCCCAAAAGGGGTGTTAGGACTTGGCTGCAGGCAGGAGAGAAGCCAGCTCGACTTATTTTTGATGGTACCAGTATGAATGGCAGGTAATGTGCCAGCTTGGTCCTAAGATGCAAACAGGACAAGAGACATGAACAATGGACACACAACAGTGTGTTCCAATGTGCTTATCATGCCTTTGCACGGCTGCACGTGTCAAAAGTACTTACAAGAAGGAGATAATCTAATTTGATAAGGGACAGGGTAGAGGAATAACACTGTGGGCACAGATATCAGGAGCAGAAAACAAAGGAGAGACTTCGGCAGGCATCTGCTACAGACCCCCAGGACTGGAGGAGAGAAAGAAAGAACAAAAAGATTCCTGAACCAGCTATCAAAGAGCTCACAAACACAGGATATTTGTACTCAGGGGGCACTTTAACCACCCAGACATCTGTTGGGCGACACACACATCAAAACATAGTCAGAATGGTTCCTTCGTTATGTAGAGGACAATTTACAGATGAAGGAAGTAGAAAGGCTCCACGAATCTACTCGCCAATAAAAAGGCACTGTTCAAAAAGCGACAGTAATAGGGAAAGTTTCTAGCCTGTGATCACAAGCACAAACCCACCAGAGTGAGGACACGGCAGCACAAGACACTTCACAGCAACCACGCTGGAAGAGGAACTGAGGGACAGCCAGGAGCAGCAGGGCAGGAGCTGTGCTCGTGCCCTACAACAGCGTGGCTGTTGATAAGGGACAGGATAAACCTCCCAAATGTGATGGAAAGAAAAGAAGCAGAAAGAACAGCCGTTTGCATCAGAGACAGCCCTGAATGGGGGCTGTGGACCCAGTGAGCAGGGAAGGCTGTGATCCCACCTGGGCTGGCAGCTACGGCGTGTCTCAACTTTGCCAAAGGCAGGCTTTTCTCAGATTCTCGGGGAGGTAAAGGCAGGAGCAGGCAGCTTGTGGAGCTCATCTCCAAACAGCAAGAATTCCCATGCCTACTGCATGAAGAAAACCCACTCTTGCACACCACCACAGGAGCTGAGCACCTCTGAACACCAGGGCGCCCCTTGGTCCCTCTAACTCTGTGCCAAAAGCAAAGACAAGATCTGAGTTCCACAAACCAAAGCTCCAGCACAGGGTCAGTGCACTGCTGTGGTTTCCCCATGGAGGGACTTTTCCATGCTACCCCATTGAAAGGAGTTTCACAACATCCAGCACAAAGAGACACAGAACACTCTTACACAACTTGGAGATGCAAAAGTCAACAGATCTGACAAGTCCTACCACAGCAGAGGGGGTTTCCCAGCATGCAAAGCCCTTTGGCTCCTAGAAACAAAAGTAACTTTGTCTATGAACTCCTGGAAGAGGTTGGAAAAGATCTGGCTTCAACCTAATTATCCATGCTCCATGGAGAGAGCCAGGCATGTGGAGGGCACGGGCAGCAGGAGTCTGCCCACGGCTACCCCTGCCCTGGGGTATGTGGCCCCCAGCTCTGGGGCAGCCTTCCTGCTCTGCACCCTCCATCCCCAACCAGCCACGGCAGCTTGGTCAGGCTTTGGCACTCCATAATGGGCTCCAAGACTAGCCAGGTTTGAAAGGTGTTTTGTGTTTAAAGATTAAAACAGTGAACGACTCGAAGCGCCTAAAATACACCTGAAAATCTGGCTCTTTGACCAGATTTAAAGTTTCACTGCAGGAGGTGGGAAGCAGCATGAGCATCCATTTCCCCTCCAGAGTCATCTGGGAAATGAAGGGATGTGTCATCCTCTGCTTCCCACACCAAGAGCAAGGACTTCCTCAGCCTTCACAGTTACCTCCAAGCAGATGCAAAACTGGAGATCTGCAACTTCAAACAGCCTAATTAAAAAAAACTACCATCACTGGGGACAGGAAAAGCTCCCCTACTTCTGGCCACGTTTCTAAAGGTGCTTCCCACATTTTGGCCTTAGCTGGAGCACAGTTTCCTGTTTCACTTATAAAAATGCAGCTCTTGGTATACAAGTGTCCAGGGTCCACAGGTGCTGGTTTTGAAGTGCTTTGGAAAAATACAGCTATTAAAATAGGAAGGAAAAGAAAGTAGCAGCGGCCATACACTACCTCCCTTGTAGGGAACTACCCTGGACATCTTGCTCCTTATTTATTAAAATAAAAAAAACAAACAACCCAACATCGCTTTCCAGGCCTGAAACACTGATTCAGTTATGACATGTGTCTATTTATCAGGAGAAAAGCTGAATATTTCCGCTATCACAAGATTATTGCCAGTGCTTAGATTTTTTTTCCCTAACCTCCAGCTAAAATCCTTTGAAAATGGAACGGCATACGAAATACGCTTCCTGACTCTCAGAGTTGGAGCCCGCCCCCCCTTTCTCCCAATAAACAATTTTGCATATATTTAAACCTCCTTTCTCTGGTTTCCCAACTCCTCCACCCTCCCCAGCAAAGAAATTACAAAAATCCGTCATTTCTCTCTTTTCCCCTTGCACCTCCATCTATCAGCGTTTCAAAGGCAGTCTCCTCGAATGCCGAGCAGAGCAGGAGATGGGCAGCAGTAATGGGAATGTGCTCCTGACTGTGCAAACCCACACAGAGAGTGAGGACAGGAGAGACTGCATTTGCATACATATTAAACGAGAGCAGTAAAAAATGCAGACGTGCAAACCATTTGGACATGGCTCGGCTCGGCGATGCGCCCTGCAAGGGAATCAATCTTCTGCGTTCTTAAAGGGAAAAACCTGTTACGGAGAGGAGAGGAAAGCAAAGCCCGGAGACGCCCGCCCGCAAACACTGTCAAGGTTTTGGGACAGTCTGACCTTCGCGGCCGTGCAAAGGCTGCCGTGAAGGAGGGTGAGATCCCAGAGATGTCCAGCTGCTGCCCCTGCCGTGGTTCCAGCCAGGCAGACTGGTACCTTTGGTCCTCTTCCCATCATCACCAATAGGAGGAGAGCTGGTGAGACCCCCAACCCCAGCCATGCTTGTGCTTGAGTTGAAGCAAGATATTCTGACATCAATCAAGCTCTCAGGTGAGGGCAGCACAGAAACATCCCTGAAACAGCCTGAGCTGGGCTCCGTGGAAGAAGTAAGTGGTGCCTGGATGTGCTGAAGTAGCCCATCCTCTGCATCCCAGTACCTTCCCTGACTGAGCAGTGAGTGTTGAGTGAACGTCCCTGTTTAGCTCAGGATGATCCCAGTTATGGGGAATTCCAGAAAGCAAGGCCAAGCTCCAGGCCAAGGTCAACCTGGAGGGCATGACTCCCCAAAATGGCTCTAGTTCAAAGTTTCTGAGTGTCTCTTTTCTGGCTCCATGGATCTTCACTTGCACCCTACCACTGCTGCTTGACTGACCCACAGGAGTTGCAACAACAGCACTGCACACACAAGCTTCTCCCATAGTCAGGTTCTACCTTGCCCTGGAATGACCCAACCCAACCTCACCTTCACTTGTCCCAATGCCCTGGTTAAGGATGTTCCCAAGATAAGATGTTACACCCAAGACAACAAGTAAGTACAGTGGAGCTTACATAGTAGATCATTCCGAAGTGTCTGCAAGGATATGGATCTAACGAGGCAAATCACGCAGGCAAACCTACTGATTTCAAAGTCTTCAGGTTCAGATGCATAAAAAGTGCAAAATCAGTAACTTTTATATTGCCACTCAAGGAACCACAAAGATAAAAGCAATATTCTGGGAGTGAAGATGCCATGAATATTTCTCATCTGCACTTATAAGGGATATTTGGGACCAATGGCTTGATTCTGCATTAGCCTTGTTCAAATGAGATAATTTACATTCCCTGCCAGCTGAAAACAGGCTGTCAAGGTATTTACTTGTGTCAGGTTTCACTTCCCAGCCACAGCACTAAAACCCACTAGGTGCACATGGAGAGTGGAGGTCCAGGACCAGGAATGGCAAGGAGGGGATCCAGTGTGGACACCCTGGCATGGTCCAAGCCCACAAAGTGTAAGTGTTCTGCAGCGAGGCACGCTAGGATGTATCAGCAGCTGCAGCTTTGCATCACATTCTCTCAGCTTCTCCCTGCAAGGGTCCATTCTGGGAAACCAGGAGCTTGCAAGGCTCAGCTGTCCCTCCCTGAAGATCCCAAGGCCGCAGACAAACAACTGGACATACCTGCCCACCGAGCCTCACTGTCCTGCAGGGTTTGGCCCCTCTGCTCCTGTGGGAAATGCTGTCTGGAGCCTGCCTTCTCCTCCCCTGTCCAGCTATCCCGTGCTATGGCCAGATCTAATCTAACCACCTGCTTCTTCGTGGCTGACTCACCCTCACCTGCCTTTGCACCTACAGCCCAAAGGACATGCAGGGGAACATGCTGCCAGATCTTCCCCACCAACCTCCATAAATATCCCTTTTGCCAAGTCTAGCGAGCCCAGGATAGCAAGGCAGTGCTCAGTTGTCTTCTGCTTCCTACCACCCTCCAGCTCCTCTAAACCAGGCAGTCCTGGGGTGGGAAGGCAAACAAAACAGGCTTCCCAGTAGCCTTTCCAAAGTGGATTCTTTGGTGTCTCTTAAGGGTTGAGTTCCCATGCAGCTATCGAGTGCTCAACTCTCTCTTTACCCACCCACCCATTTTCACAAGGCTTGTGGGAGCCACACAAGAGCTCTTTCCTTCAGCCAAATGTAATTGGAACTCGTTGCTGGGTAAAAAACAGGGGGAGGCGGGAACAAATGGAGAGAGAGAAAAGGAGAGACACGTATGCACACATGCACAGGCTGGATCACAGAGGCCCTATTCCCTTAAAGAAAGAGGGAAAAAAGAGAAAAACAAAGTAAGACTACAGTGGCAATGTGCACCAGCTGAGCTGTTGACTTGCTGGTGTGCTGCACAGTTCCACCCCTCCGCCTCAGCTGCCGGGGATTTACAGGCACAAACAATCTGGGGCGGGCTGGTTCATCTGTACACGGGGGTTTCTACAGCTCCCTGCACAACACCAGCTCTCCTCCCAACAGCAAGTCACAATTTGGAAACATTTGGGGCTGTTAATTATATTCGGATTGAATTTTTTTGCAATAGCAGTGCCCCTGTGAAAGGGCAGTGGGTGAGAATCTCACAGAGGGAACTCGGGGATTTCCACCCAGAAACTGTCCCCCTGCCTTGCCAGAGAAACATGAAGGCAAAAGAAAGTGGCATTTGACAAAACAACAGAAAAACAACTTATTGAATAGCTGTCACTGGACAAGTATAAATATATTAGTGATTGTGTCAATATTAAGCTCATATCAAAGGCGATTAATTTGATAATTGCCTGTGCAGAGAAAGAAAAAAACCACAATCAAGTCTATTGCCACTGGCATCTGAAACACCTCCCTTGGTTAAATCTATTTCCTTTTTAACTTAATTTGAGTTAATAGGAAAGTTATGGTGTAACCATAACCCAAAATCACGCCCCCCCTTTTATTCCTTTTTTGACTGATCTTATTTTGGCATTGGCCTGAGAGCCTCAAGCAACCAAGGGCTTTATTTGCCAGTTTGGAAAAGTTTAAGAGACGGTAGAGAAATGGAAATTGTTTTGCTGAAAAACTTGTCCACGAACTTCCCCAGTGACACTGAGTGTGCCACCTCCCACATGTACCAGGTCCTCCTGCAGGACACGCATCCCAGCAGTAGTCAGCGATGTCAAACTCACCCTGCAAATGGCCCCAAATGACATTTTTAGAGAGGCTCTGTTATCTGAGACTACAAAATTAGCACCATATAACAGCCTTGGTCTGCAGGACTGCTCCTGCCAATGTCAATGGCGGTGCTGTAGAAGATCAAAGTCAAAGCACAGTCCTTCAGCAACAGCAAACATTTTGGATGGTGGGAGAATGTGGGGGGAGCACGGCAAAGCCAGCAGCAATCCCTGCCCTGGGCAGAAGAAGCCCCACTGAACCCCAAAAAGCACCAGAGCGAAAAATCATTCCTGCCATTTGCTTAAATCGGGCAACTCATGCAGAGTTCTTCAGGAATATCCAAGAGATTTATCTAGAAAGTCAGCTCTAAAAGCACTGTCCTTCTGCCAAAGAGTTAACAGCCCTGAGAGCAAAGCGGAGGCCTCGCTCTTGCTGTGGGATTTCTCCCAGTGACACCACGTTCCCACTTGGAGACAAGTTTCTTTGTTTGCTTTTCCCCAGTTATATAAGGGACATAAATTTTTGTTGCAGAGAGAACTCCAGGCAATCTGCATCTCCCTCAAAGTCTGCATCTCCCTCCAAGACTTCTCACTATGTTTCAGCTTGAATACTACTGCTGTTGCTGCAGTTTTCCAGCTCCTGTGTCTGCACTAAACCCTCTCCCCTGCCCCAGGAAGCAACAGCTTGCTCGAAACTCAGCTCCCCATCAGGTGTAATCCCACGGGATCAGCCAAAGCACTTTGCCACCCTCCCATCCCCCGCCCGTGGCATCGTGAAGGCGAAGACATGAGCACAGACAAGCTACAAAACCTTGGACCAGCACAAAGACGTATCCAGGGACTCTCCCCTGTGCAAGAGCGTCTCGGTGGAGCCCAGGCTGCTGCCTTGCAGCTCGACTCTTTTCCGACTGGAATCCTTCAGCCCCTGGCTTTGCTCTCCCAGCAGGACCCTGATCCCCAGCCCCATCACTCAGCACTGAAGGAGCGAGCCAGGGGAGGCTGTGCCGGGAATTTCGCAGCGCTGGGGCGAGGGCTGGCTGCTCTTGGCCGGCCAGCACCGCATTGCACACATACCAGCAAACCTCAGCCCGGCAGCCCCGGAAGGGCAACAGGCAGCCAGCAGCAGCTCCCAGGCCAGCGAGGAAGCCTTAACCCCTTCCCTGCCGTAGCCAAGAGGCTTCTCAAGAGTCCAGAGGCAGTGGGAGAGAGGAATCCACTCTAAGACCAAGCATCTGAATGCAGCACCACTCCCTCCCTAAAAAAAAAAATCCCAGCAAAACCCTAAAAAATCCCTGGGAATGCAGTCCTCCTCTTCCCCTTCCCATGGCCTGATGGAGAGGCAGGGGACCATCCTCAGCCCTGGCCAAAAGCCATCGGAGCTCCCAGCAGCCAGCACAGCCCCAGGCACCGCACAGCTGGATGTCCCCTGCCATTCACAGCCCCATGTCCTGGATGATGGTCTCAGCAGGGTCCTGTGGGGGACCCCGGGACAGCCACAGCCTGGCAAGGCTCATTCTGCACCCCAGAGAAGGGAAATGTTGAGTCCTTCATTCACACCATTTAGAATCATGGTGCCAAGGAGGGTTTCTCATCAACACCAGCAGAGGAGAAATCTTTTGGGGTGAGGTTTGGCTGCCAGGTCCATCAGCATGAATTCCCCATGACTCAGAGGCAGGACTTGGCTCATGGGTGCTTGCACCCATCAAGAGCCAGCAACAACCTTGAGTGCCCAGAGGAAGCCCAGCAGTCCTGCCTCCCCCCAGCCCCTTTCTCAGCCTGGTTCCTCTTGATCTCCTGATCTCTTGAAGAGATCTGGCCTCTGCTCTCCCACACAAGGCACTGTCGGTCCCTGAGAGCCAGGGCAGGAGGAGGTGGCACAGCACCTCCAGAGCTGGTACCAGCACACCTCACCTCTGAAAAAACAGTAACCAGGTGTTACATCGACCCATGTGAATGGACTAAAAATGCCTGTGCTACCACTCTTGGAAATCAGCTTGGTCTGAGAAGTCTCCAGACAGTTGCAACAGCTTAAAAGTCCCATTTATGGATCCAACAGGACAGCAAACACTTTTTTTTTTTTAATTGGATTAAGTGGAAAAACCAGACAAAGCCCTTCCCAGCACAGGTAGGATCACTGAAACCCAGGGCTGAGCCCGCGGCTTTGGCAGGCAGAGAGAACAGAGGCTCAGGGGCAGGGGGTGTCAGCCAGCCCCAGTCCAGGCTGCCCTCCCAGTGGAGATTGGATCTCCCACACAGATACTCAGCCCTGCTTGGCTCCCTCCAGCACCAGTCCCATTAGATCAGGCCCAACAGGATTAACCACATATCACAGCACCAGCGGAAGGCAGATTTACCTTTTAAAAAGAAACACACACCCCAAAGTCCATTTTAAAGGAACTGCCTCGGTTCAAAAGTTGCTTCCAAATTTAGGTTTGCTAAAATTAAGATTTCATATTTTTAATAAAATAGAATTAGACCCTTTATGATAGATTAATAATCAAAGGCCCACAGAAATGTTGCCATAAATGAAGTTTTTTAATTCCAAAGGAAACCATTTGTTTAAAAGAAGCAAGTGTTCCCCTGCAGAGCTGGAACTTCAGTAATTGCAGCATGATGATAGAAAATGGGGCTGGAAAGCAAAAATAACTTAAAACTATTCTAAACAACCATGACGCTGAGTCATCTGTTTCAAAGTCCAAATGGAGCTGTCCCAGTGACAGGGCCCACAGAAAATGCTAAGGTGCATAGTTAAAAGGGGAGGGGAGAAACAAAAACAAACAGTAAAAATAGTACAAATTCCTTCAGATACTACTTGTGACAAAAGATGAAAGCTGGGATTTTCACCTTCTTTCCAGCTTCTCAACTGCACTGAAGCTCAGGGTTTTATCACACCAGGCACCCCTAACACAACAGTACAAGGGATGTAAAACCAACACCAAATACTGGAGTTTAGTGTTCCTCTAAATCAAGTTAAGGAAAAATAAAAGCACCCTCTCCCCAGCTGGTATCAGCCAGTGTAACCCCACAAAGAACAGGGGAAGGAAAGGCCAAACCCAGATCTCTCAATCTTTTGTACTCCAGCCTCCCTTGTATACACTGCTATCACATTGCAAAGTGGTAAGTCACTGTATGAATGGCAAGGTGCCACCAGCATAAATACATTCGTATCTGGACAAAGGATCAGTCTGCATGTCAGGATCTTCATTAAAAATGAGCTTGTAAGCACTTCCCCTTATTCTTTTGGTTCGTTTCCACAAAAACAAAAATGTATCATTGCGTCAAAGGATGCCCAACACGAGACTGGACCGAGCTCTTGGTGCTTCAGACCAAGTCAGCTGTGCTTCCACAGCACTCCATCTTTCCCAGGCTCACCAAGGTGTGGGTTTAAAGCACTGGTATTTCATTCTGGTAGCTAGCTTGATCTAATGATGGGTACATCTAATGATGGGTAGAGCACGTACTCATTCCAAGAGAGACAGAGCTTGGCAGACCTTGTCTTATCCGACACACCAAGTCCTTTATGCCCTACTACCAAGACTAATTTAAACCTAGTTTCAGGTAGATATGGGCACACCACACCACAGGGCTTACCCACATCGAGTTTACAATGTGGCATTTGACTGGAATTCACCTCGAACCAGCACGCCGTGGAAGGTGGTGTTTCCAGAGCTGCATCATGAGCGGTACATCCCTCTGTGTGTGAGCAGCCACAGGCAGAGCAGAGCAGGAGCCTCCTCCTCTGTCCCCCCATGCCCTGGGGCAATGTGGGGCTCCAGGGACAATTCAATCCCCTCAGGATTTCACAAACAATCGACAAAAGCAGGAACCCAGGAAGGAGGTGACAAAATGACGGTAAAGCCTGTGGGAACAAGCAGCCTGTTACAACAGAGGAACAAGTGACAGGGACAAACCTTTCCTCATGCATGCTCAACAAAGGCCTGATGGAAAGCTGGTGGTCATCCCCACTGTCAGCACCTCCCTCTCCAACAACTGCTTCAGACTTCCCTTCTCCTCCTGCAAAAGATCCAACTGCCTTAAATTCTGCCTTGTGCTGCTGTAACGAGAGAGGGCTCTTGCTTGCTGCTTACTGATGAGGAACCAACATCCAAAAAAAAGAAGAGCATGGATCAAAGGCAGTCAGGGAGAGGGAGAAGGGAGAGGCCATAGCTTTTATCAGGCCAACTGACAGAGCCGGAAAAACAACAGCCTGAATTTTGGGCACAGCTGGCTTTCTTTAAGGTCTGTCTATGTTGCAGGAAGGAGAAGCCTGTAGTTAAAACAGGGTGTTCAATTTTTTTTTCCCTAGGCTGCACCCTGAGTTAAAAACACCACTGGCAGAAGGGCTGGAAAAAAGCAATGAGTTCAAACAGAAAGGCATCCAGGAGGGGAATTTCCAAAAAGGTGGGGAAGAAACCATCAAAGCAAGATTTCCAAAGAGGTTGGTGTTCTTTGGGAAGGGAAAGTTTTCCAAGATCTGACTCCAGGACAACTTCAAGACAATGATATCGTCTATGTGTGAAGCTGCCTCAGTCTACACTCCTCAAACACAGATCCAGGGAGGCAGGAAGCAGCTGGATTTCAGAACTAAGCACAATGGGAGAACTGAACCTCATGTCCCTTTTACACCACACTCTCATTGTGGAGAAATCATAAAGCAAATCATCCCCTGAGCTAATGTAATGACTATTTTAACTCTTTTTTTTGTCAGCAAGAAAGGGACTCAACACATGGAGAGCCAAACCTTGGACCTTGATCACCATAATTTGATCCTCCACCTCCCCAAAGCCAGGCAGGAAGCCTGGGAGCTTCATCCCAGGTCACTGCTGGAGCATGCAAGTACCTTCCACATCTCATGTTACAGCATCCTTCAGGCTTTGTGCAGTCTCCAGCAGTGCTGCCTTTGGGGGCCAGGTACCTGCTGGGTCTAATGCCTGGCTGAGGAGATGAAGGTCCCTTCGTTTGATGAAAGAGCAAAAGAGGATGAGTTGTTCCCTAATGATAAGCATGCTGTAGGTTTGCCCAGACTCTGCTCCCTCTCATGCCTAAAGTACATCCTAGGATGTCACCAATTCTCAGGTCTCACAGTCTCCAAGGTGCTTGTCCTCTGACTGCCCCAAGAAACAAGGCAGCATTTATTTGTCTTTCGCAGATGGGTCACTAGAGGCAGAGAGACAAAGCCCCAGCTTCCCTCTACATAAACTCCTCAAAGCACCAGGTTTGAGGATTTCATGGTGTTCAGGCACCTGAAATTGGGTCCAGTGTCACACAGAGCAAAGACCCAACTTCAAAATCTCAGAATCTGGGCCAGAAGCCCTGACCACTGTCCACCTTTGCCACATCCTGGCCAGCTGCGATTGCTCTCCTAGGTTTCATCCCAGTCTTCATGCTCTGGACTGCCTCAGAGGAGCCTCTGTACTGCTGACAGAACAAAATTCATCCTTTGATGCCATTGGCACTTACTCCATTAGTTGCTTTGAAGATTAGGGCCAGAGCCTTAAATTGGATTCAGAAGCTGATGAGCAGCCAACGGAGCAGCTTGAGCTCCTGGTGGCCCAGCCTTCTGGGGAGGTGAGTGGTCATGCTCTGCATCACCTGGTCCCACCACACTTTTTCTACTTTCAGCTTCTGCTGCATGGCACGGAAGCACAGCCAGCTTGAGCCAAGCCATGACTTCAGTACAGTGGACGAGATTGTCCCCAAGCTGGATAGAGGGAAGGGCAAGTAATTTTGGCAAGGAGGGAAAAAGGCAGTAATTTTGGAAACAAGCATTGCCTGGCCAACATGGCTAGCAAAGAGGCTGGAAAAATTTGGATTCTCCAAACTACACCCACGGTTCAAGGCAGCATGGTGACAACAGAGAGCAAAATGTCACCGCAGGCTTCAAAGCCTTGTGTTTTCCAGCCCCCTTCCCCTCCATCCTCAGCTGGACTAAGCTGCTCATACCTGCAGCCCACAGCAGCAGCAGCAGCTCTACTGGTTGTGCCAGCTGGGAATGAGAAATGTGCCTGTGGCATCTCCATCTCCCCTCCTGGTGCGGAGGCCCTCTCTTCCCATCACACAGTGCTGCCTGACCAGTGGGTGATGGGCAGCAGCAAGAGGGGGAAGCAGGCAGCACATAAGCCAGGAGCATCAGGAACATCGACAGGAGCCCAGAGTGGGAGCACACAGTTTTGTTTTGGTATGGTTTTGTTCCTCTGTGTGTTTTTCACCGGAGCAGTTCTGATGCACAAAGGAACCATCTTTGCTGTGTCTGTTCAATTTCAGCACTAAATGGTGCCTGCAGAGTTCTGCATGCAGAGCTCAAGCTCTAGACACTCAACAAAACATCCATCCCCCAACCACATCCCCTCCTTGGCCCTCCATGGAGCAGCACACCTGGATTGCACCCACACCCACCACCCAACAGCGCAGCATCCCCCAGGATGGGGGTCCCTTTGCCCAAATTCCTTCAATGCCTTTGGAGACTGGCAACTCAAAGGATGCTAAGAAAGGAGGAATATGGACCACGAAAAGCCACAGCTCCTCTCCCCAGTCAAGTTGAATCCCCAAGAAAGGAAGGAGATCCACACACGCCAAACTTCCTTCCAAAGCATCTCCCTCCTCCAGGAGGCAGGGCACAGGGGCAGCAAGACACTCTGTGCCGTGAAGTGACACACATCGAAATAACATGTGGCTCACTCACAGCAACTCCATTAATTTAAGTTAATTTCCTGCAGTTCTGTCTTAGTTTTCCAGCAGATTCAGGACTTAAAGGTTAAAGCGTAACCTTGTCTCAGTAGCTTGCTATTCGCTCCATGCAAATGTCTACCTACAGCCTGGTAATTACATGCATTTCCACAGAGCCAATCCGCCGTCAGCCTGACAGATACTGATCTTCCCGTTTTATTTTTAGCTCTGTGCTTCCCCCTCTAGATGCAAAAAAAAATTCTGTTTGTTCCATCTTTTGCTGCAGCCTCTTTTTTCCCTGGCTCACCAGCCAGCTCCCGGCTCAGCCGGGCTGGAGCAGGGAGCAGCACGGGACTGCAGGCTGGGCAGGCAGTGGGCTCCTGCTGGGTGTCCTGCACGGGTCCCCACCACGGTGACAGTGGGCAGCCACCTCCTTTGGGGTCACCCAGGGAATTTGTCACCTCCAGCAGCAAGGGGTGTTTAAATAGGAAACTGAAGTGAGATATAAACGATCCTTTTCAGGGGAGCTGGACATTTTTTCTTGGGGACATCTCCAGGTCACACACATCCAACCGAGAGAAAAGGGGTCAAATCTGGCGAAATTCAGCCCATGTGCCTGTGGCTCTGCAAGTGCAGGATTTATCATCTCGCAGAAGTAAGTGACTTCCCCCGTTAGCCACCCCTTGGGGCCACCCAGAAAGGAGGCAGTGCCAGAAGGGCAGGCACTGGAGGCAGGTCACCCACACAAAGACAAGGCTCAGTTGAATTGCCAGCCCCTAAAATGGGCACACATGAGACTAAATGCATCTGGTGGCACTGAGGCCAATGTGCTGTTCTCCTTCATGAGTGGCTCCTGTGGCTCTGGGGAGGAGGCAAGGTGTGCAAACCACTAGAAATCAGTGTCCTCCAGAATTTTAACTCTATGGGGCAGCCCCCCACCAAAGAGTGGCCCAAAAGGGCGATTGTAAATCATGAGACTTGGAAGAAAAGGGGATCAGGTGGTTCTTTCTTGCCTTTCCTTTTGGAAGGAGTCTAGGAATGGGGATGGATTAGGCTTTTAGGGTGAGGTCTGCATGCCTCTCTCCCACCCTCTCTCTCACAAATGCATATTATAGATTTAAACCAGAACAGATTAATAGAAACGTTACTCACATGAAGGGGGAAGAAAGTCACTGAGCCTCAGAAGTGACATGAGGAAAGCACTGGCAGTTGGCACTCCAGCACACAGGGCAAACCCACTGTGCCCAGCCTTGACTGTGGACCACAGGGTGCAGCTCGGGGACATTAAGTGGGTGAAAAGCGTCTGCACAGACAAGAGAAAGAAAACCTGCATGCAGGGAAGGCACATTAAAAATGTATTAGGAATTTTTCTAGATTAAATAGCTGAAGTGAAAGAGGAAAGAGGAGCAGGGATGGGATTAAGTAGAAGGAAGGGCCAACCTGCATGAGACTCCAGTAAAAGCCAGTAGAGCTGGAGCTGATGCATCTCCCCAACACTATGGATACTTCTCCAGTGCTCATCCCTGCATTGGCTACCTCAGCCACACGGGAATCAGAATTGTGTCTCCTACCTGCAGAGAAAGGATTGGTTGTCTTGTTACTCTTCCAAGGATCCTCCTAGTCCCAACGTCATTAAAAAATAATAATCAAGAAATTATCCCTACATGGTTTTACATTTCCAAGGGAATCTCTTCAAACCTCATCAGTAGTTCCCCTCCTTCAAATTTTGTAACAAATAAAGCATACAACTCTGGGAAGATGCTTATCCAACATTCTTCAAACATTTTCAACAGGTATTTTGGGGCAGTTAGTAGGAACAGGGATTTTAGAGAGATCTGGGCTACACTGTCCCAGTTTTCCCCTCCCACAGCTCCTAAGATGAAGGTCAACCTAACACACAACCAGGAGGTCAGGAGCCATCCCAGCAAGTGACAGAGATCACAAAGCAGGGAGTGGGGAGGGAAAGGTCCTTATCCCCATTGCAGAATGATAGGCAAGGAACAGAGATTTTGTTATTCACTTAACAGCCCACAAGCTAGGAATCAAACTCAGATCCCAAAATCCTATCCTTCTGCACCAAAATAAATAAACCAACCAGCCAGCCAGCCTGCCTCGCATCAAGGAGGAGTTGGGGAACTCCAAGGGAGCTTTCCCACCCTCTGCACAGCTGCAAGCCCTGGCTGAGCTCCGCAAGAACCAATTCCTCTAAAAACAACAAGTTTAGCCAAAGGAATTCAGGGCAAGCAAAGAGAAAAAGGCTGAAGCAAACCTACCCCTTTACCATATTCCTGCAAAACACCTTTAATCTGTGATCTTCGCATAATTGTGTTTAAAACAACTCAAACCTGGCACTGCCAGCCTGTCATTGGAGAGTCACTCTCCTGCTGCTGGCTCGTTTGCTGGGATTTTTAACTGTTATTCAGTCACCATTTTCCTTTGTGTGATTCAGTCCTACTGCTCCCACCTTCACTTGAAATTTTAAAGGCTGGATACCTCCAAATCCCTTTCTTTGCATTTACACCCTTCCTTTCTAGAGAACAGCAACAGTCTCTGCCATGCATCATTTCACCAAAGACTGCACTCAAGGCTGCAGTTGGTCTCTTGCATCCTGGACATCTCTGCAAAGTAACCAGCACAATCCAAGGCTTTAACTCTTATAGTCTTTCCTCCTGCACTTATTCATCAGGCTCCAAGTCATTGCAGTGCTTTACTCCAAATCTCTTCCCAGTGGGTTTACACTTGACTGTCATTGTAGTGCCCAGACTTGAGCACTGGAAAAGTGCTGTGAGCACAAGCAAGAGAGAAGGAACCAGGGTAATGTCTCCAGGGCTGTCTGACACGTGGCCTCAGCATCTGTTGCCCCAAAAATATCAAATGGGAGATCTTGCCCTTACACAAGACGCACACAACAGAAGGTTTTAGCCTTTCTGTGACCACAGCTGGCTCAGGAGATGGGTCCCCAACAACACCAGTTAGACCAGTGCTCTCCATTCCTGTGGTGACATTTATTCCAAGACTTCCAGTTCTTCAGCTGTCCTGCAAGAAGCTCTTTTCCTCTGGATCTCTGTTGCAATTACATCCACTTGGCATTTTCCTTGTGGCATGGTTATTTCTGCCCTCTTACAGAAAATCTTCCCAGGCTTTCTCTGTAGTTCTTTCCTCTTTGACTTCACTTTGTGCATCTAATGAAAACATTCAAGATGATGTGGGAGGGGGATGTAAACAGTGACATGGACCATCCTGAGAAAATTCCCACAGTGGAGAATGTGACCCTTGGATGATGCTGGGTGCTCCCACCATTCAGCTACCTCTGCTCACCTACATCTTTCATTTACAGGAACTCCCTGCAGCTTTCATTCCATGGCTGTGTATCTCCAGTGAGACGCGCGGAGACACTGGGCAGAACTGGAATATTGTGTCCATTAAGTTCCTTTGGGCTGCTCTGACCCCCAGTAAGCACTCCCATGGGCCATGCCATGCTTCTTCCCACAATCCTGCCACCTCCAACAGCTCAGGCAACACAGGAGAAAAATTTTAACTTCGGGAGCATTGCTGGGAGTGTGAAACAGCACTTCTCCCCCCATGCCAGCCCTGCTCTTTCTACCATGTGGACAGATGGAAATTGCCCAGCTCAGCCTATTTTTCTACCTCAACCTCCCTTGCCCCAGGCTTTCCCACCCCATCCCACATTTCTCCTGTGTCCCAGGTGAGACACAAGCTCCCATCCTGCAGCAAGGACATCTCTGACCTGCCAGCACAACATCCCAGTGACAGCTACATGGACTCAACATGAGCCTTTCCTCTGACTTCAACAGCTGCTGGCTTCATTCCCCTATTCCTCATGGCCTCTCTATTTCCTCATGGGCTGCTCTTCTATTTGGGAGCCCATGATTGTATCTGACAAGGTCTCCTAATTGTCTCCACTGATTTTACCAGAGACTGATTTTAAAAGCAGCTCAGTAACTTAGTCACTTCAATATCATTGCTGGATTCAGCTCCCTCATTTATTAATGGGCGTACTTTTGCTCTTTCTCCCCTGATATGGTTGCAAAATCCCTTTTTATTTCTCTTAACCCCTTTGGCTAACATTAACAAGCAACAACTCAGTAATATTTGATATTATATGTGTATAAATAAAAGCAGGAAAAGATCTTATTCACTCCTGTTATAGCTACTAAAGCAGGCCTAGGGCTCTGGAATAGCAGCTTTACTGCATACGTTAAATATCTCCATTACTCTATTGATGCACAGTGTTGGAATTTTATTGGATGGTTTGGGTTATTTACCTTATAAAGCAACATGGGCATCACAAACCATGAAAAGAGGGTACTTAGTACTTTCTTCTTAAGTCTGCATCTCCGCAGTCCAAGTGAACACAAGACCACAAAAACAAAACCCCATGTGCTACATGTTCTTCCTTTCATGGGAGGTGGGGAGGGAGGGGCAGAGGGGAGACCAGCAGTTATCCAGACACCAAGTCCATTGCATGTTGTTCCTCAGGAGGAATTTGGATAGACAATTTGCAAACAGCAAGCCCAGCCTGCTTTTCTGGCCATGGTGACACAGCCAGCAGGTGTGAAGCATGCTTCATTCAGCTCGAAAGAGGTTTTGGGGTACCCCATCCTCACAGCCCAAATCCACAGGTGACAGGAAAGAAGGGAAATAAAAAACCAAACAACTAATACCAAAAAGCACAGAAACAATTTCCAAGGGGGAATTTTGGTATTTGATATTTTCATTGACTTCTCAAACACAATTCAAATAATGCCTTAAACTGTCAGTAAAATTGTAATACCCAGGACCACTTAGCAAAGTGCCCAAAAACCCCACTTCCAAAGGTCTTTGAAAGAATTAAAATAATCTGGATAACTCAACTCAGCCCCAATGAGAGGCCACCCTCCCTCTGCAGGCTGCACTTTTATTTTCCTGCCTTTAAATTGCTGCTTCAAATTCTCCACAGCTTGGACTCTCAGAGACTGACTCCAGTTCCCTGCAGAGAGACAACCAGTGAAACACAGGAGATAACTCAAAAAAGCTGCCCCAGGGTTCTGTCCCCAAATCTCAGTGTTGAAGTGAGGGAGGAAACGCCAAGAGCCAAAACCAGGCACATGTGGCTCAACATCTGCCTCAGTTTCCCCCACTCCAGCCAGCGCTCATCCCCAGGGGGCAAAAGGGATGAGAGGGTGGCTGGTATGAGGTGTCTTCCACCAGACAAAACCCTTCCCGTGGGCTGAGAAGGCAGAGTGGCCATGTGAGGGGAAAGGATGCTCAGATCCCACCTCTGCCAGGCACACAGTGGCCAGGCAGGGAAGGATCCAGGTGACACAGCTGCCGGATGAAATCCTGCCGAGCTCCACAGCATTGGGTGATTGAGGGTAAGCTGAGGTCACTCCCAGCAGGGCTGAGTGACAATGACATCCCTGACTTCACCCCTGCCAACACTTTCCACTCACTTTTTGCACAAAACAGGGAGAGTCCAGACTTTTCCCATCATCCTCTTCCTCCCTTCTTTAAGTGCAAAAATTCCCACCGCCACCTCTATTTAAACCCAGCCCAGTCCAAGCAGGGGGCGAGGTCCTCTGGGGTGGGTTTTCTGTCTGGGGGCTGTGATTTTAGGCAGCAGCTTGGAGGCAGAAGCACCTGCTGGCAGCCACCCCCGAGCCTGCACGAGGCTGCCCGCAGACCGCAGGCAGCGGAGGAGAGGGAGGGCGGGCGAGCAGGCTCCCCTTGCAAAGTCTGTCCTGTGCTGTCTAATAACACAAGGTGTCATTGTATACCCAAATCAGTGCCTGGAGCTTTATTTATAACAACTGAAACACAAAACCCAGCAGGCCAGAAACGGCAAAGGGAGCGAGAGACCAGGGAGGGCAGGGACTCAGCCGGGCAAAATCTCCCTATTTAGCAGGATTTGCCTTGAGATTTTCAAATCGGATCGAGGCTGGGGTGGGGGGGGTGGACCCCAGGGGCCACGGGAGGAGGAAAAAAAGATGAAAGGAAGGGAAGAGGGAGCTGGCAGAGCAGCGATGCCTCCCCGGCTGCGGCAAGGCGACGGGGCTGTCTCCCTGCACGGAGCGATGGGGGTGCTTTGCTTGCAGCCCCCGCCAGCCAGCAAAGGGAGGTGGGGGGAGGCTCCAGCTCCCCTGGGACTCTCTGGCTTCTACAGCAACTCTCTTTTAAAGGTTATTTGTGGCTCGTTAGCCACTCCTCATCCCAGGAAGAGCTTTGCAGCTCAACTGCTGGCTCCAGTGGACTCCCTCTTGCACTGAAATAGGCTGTACCTGCGAACTTGGCAGGAGCCATCCCAAAGGGACTCGCCCAGCCCGGCAGGCAGCGGTCCCAGCGCGCTACCTCAGGTGTGGCTCCTATCAAACCCAATGCCGGCGGCTTGCACGACCCCGCACCTGCGAGAGGCTGAGGACCCCGAACTCTTGCTGAACTCAGTGGGAGCAGAGGCAGCTCAGCAGCGAAAGGTCGCAGCCCTACACTTACAGCATCGGGAGAGTGCTCTCCTCGGGTGGGTCCAGATGTTATCACCACCGCTGCCACCCCCGGCAGCTTGTTCATCTGCTCCCTTGTGCCGGAGGCTCCCGCTGCCGGCGCAGCGCCGGTGGAACAGCTCTCGCACTCTCCTCCGAGGCTCCTGGGCAAAGGCTGGCAGCTCTCCCTAAACCCCCTTTCCCCAGCAGCTGGAAGGAAGCTGCTGCCAGACTTTGTGCTGAAGCGGCTGAAGTGGGAGCATTCACGTCCCGTTCTTCTGACACACCGTGGAGGTGGTAAGCAGCAGCAGGAGGGAAATAATAAACAGCTGGAGGGGATGAAGGGGGAGGTAACGTCTCAAGGAGTTGCAGCTAGGGATGCCGTTTGGTGTTCACCTCCCCTGCAGACAGATATTTAAATCTCCAGGTGCAAAAGCCACTGAAAGTTCAGCCTGAGTCAGAGCTCCAAAATTTGACCCACTAACATGCAACAGAATGGGCCCCTTAAAAGATAAAGCCAAATTCTGAGTCTGTCTTGCACTGAGGCCACTTTGGTCCAGCTTTGCTGAAGACAGTGGGAGCCAAACCATGTTCCCTGCAAACAAACTAGAGCCAAACTATGAAAGCAAATTCATAATCCATAAAGGAAACTGCTCCCATTATCTTGACCAGGGCTTTAGAATCTTCCCTTCCTCCCACTCTACCCCAGTATTGGTCTCAGATGTTTTCCAGCTCGTCATTTGAAGAGGGAAAACAAAACAACACCAAACCCACAAGGCACAGGGGGAAGAGGCTTTCGTGTTCCTTCGCTAGTGAGCGCTTGCCCAGCTGCACCCACCGCCCTCAGCCCCCAAAGCCTACCTGCAGAATTACATTTGCAAAACTGTTGCCCAGGAAATGTGCAACTAAAATCTGTGAAATAAGCATGCCTGGAATCAGACGTTCCCAGTGTAGTTAAACGACCGTGCCTTGAAATCTGCCTCCGCGTTTAGCCACGCTGCCATGTACGGAGCTACAAAACAAAACACTCGGCTTGTTTCACATCCCAGCCTCGCCACTGGGACTCTTGTTCCCTGCAAATAGGGAGCCCAAACTCCTTCCCCGGAGGGTTTTAGGAGTGTGGCAGCAGGACAAACTGCAATTGGGGCCCTACCCTCACGTACAAAATCAGTGCAAAGGCTCAAGTGGAGGATATTGCCCGTGCAATGAACTGTAGCTGCTCAGGAAATAAAACCCAAGCAGAGGAAATAGAGAACCAAGGCACTGGAGTTCCCCATCTCTTCCGCCACGTGTGTCCGTTCGCAGGGCAGAGCTGGTGGGAACACAACCCCAGCTGCCTTGTTACAGCACAATGAAAACAAGAGCTTTTGTGGGGAACAGCAGGACCCAAGGGAATATCCACCCAGGTCTGTCCTGGGGAGGATGGAGCCTTCAAGGCAAACAAACCATGTCAGTCCCCCATGGAGCATCAACTGGGGGAAACCTGGGTCCCCTAAGCCCACACAAGGGCTAGAGACACCATCACTGGTTATTCCAGAAGACAGTTTGGAAAGCCTAAGCCCTGCTGGAAATTTCTGACATGTTATTTCACAAGGGTTTGTTCTATGCACTAGGTGGGCAGGATTTTTTTTTTTTAAGATTTTTGTAGATGGGAAAGCATCTCTCCTTCCCCTCTCTGAGCTCACCATTCCAGTCCCACATCCCAGCAAAGAACATAAACTTCCTGCTTGCCTCTTTTCCCAGCAGCAAGCAAGTTTTCACTCTATTTTTCTTTCCTAGGGAGACTGAGCTGCATAGGCAGTTGGGCAGCAGAAAGGCAGGTCCTCACATGAAACCATAGCTCCACTGCAGTTCCCAACCCCTCACTTGGAGTCCCCAGCACTGGGGGGAAAATTCAGGATCGGGAGACCCCTCTGAGCTCAGCTGCTTCCCAGGTTTCACACAGTACCTACACCTGAGACAAGACATTGCAGAATCCAGAGGGTGTTGCCTCCCCAAGACAATTAGGTTATGTTCGAGCCACGACCTCGAGGAATCGGATTAATTACAGTGATGTCGAGCATGACTTTGTCTACAGGGACAAGTCATGTTTGACATTGCTGCCAGCCGGCTACAGGTCTGGAGGATGAGTGAAACTGGAACAGTCCCTCCCCGGGCTGGTTCATTGGCACACAGTCAGCGACAGGGCAGGTTTTAGGGAGAACAGTCTGTGTGAAAGCCTCAGCAAGCAAAACCCCACACCAGAGCATTCCCACACCGGGCTGAGAGAAGTCACATAGCACTGTCACACTGACACACACAATTAGAGGTGTTGGCCTGGTAGAAACCTGGGATCTTCCAGCAAGCAATGGCCACCAATGGCCAAAATCCATGGTTTTACAGAGCATCTAAACAGCAAATAACTTAAATTGTTGTTTTAACACATGAAAAAGTTCTCCTGGTAGAAAAACAACAGGTCTTGCACACAAAACAGCACGTTCCTCAGCCTGATCCATGGGTTTAACTTGCATGCAAATAGCTGATGTTATTTCTCATCTGATGATGTGTCCTGGCCATGGGAGGATTTCACAGTCAGGCCAGAGTCACAGATGGGCTTACAGGCTGGAACAAGGTCTCCCCAAAGGGTCAGCATTTCCCTAACCATCCTGCCTGCACCACCCTTACTCTGGGCTGCCTACCTCCACCCCCCAGGCAAGGCTCTGCCTCAAGAAATCTAAAACAGTAGAAAAAAAACCCAAACCCAAGCTGATCTCTGAGGCTAAAAAAGGGCTTTGAGGCAAAGGGGAATGGGGGGAGGTGGGGAAGGAATCTGAGGTTGCATCACTTGGAAATACCCGAGTGCTTCGGAGATGTATGTACATGTTCAGCTTCCTACCGTTTCTCCAGGAACCTACTTGGGAACAGCAAAGTGACACCAAAAGGATCACAATGACATTTGCCTGAAGCAGAAAAAAACAGCCTTGAATTTAACCCAAATGAGCCCATGTGAAAAATACTCCCTTGGAGCTGGGCACTTTGAGGTTTGGAACTCCAGGCAGACAAGTGGGGCGAGAGAGGTTTGAAACATAAACCAATCAAGAACTTTTGCCCTGTGCCTGGGCTGAAAACCAATACAGAGACAGTCTCCATTGTATTTCAAACCTTTCTCAGAACATGGAACTAAAACTGGGTTTCGTTTCCTTCAACAGAAGTCACCATGGCTCCTTCATGACAAGGAAAATAGATTGGAGGGAAAGTCTTACTTTCAGTAAAGCTTTTGTTCTTTCAGAAAACCAGGCTACTTTCTAGGCTGCTTTCCTGAAGATGGATACCCACATCCAGTTCCAAGATACTGTTCCACTGCCACCCAGGCAGGTGCGCTGAAACCCAAGGAAAGCACATGGACAGCATTGCAGGTGTGATCCCATTCAGGGAACATGATGCCCTGCAGGGAGTCCAGTTTCGACGTCATGCCAGGACACACCTCTTACAGGGACCAGTCTGGGTCCAGCTCAGCTGAGGAGACACAAGCCATCCAACGTGCTGGGCCAGGAGTGGACTTTGCCCGTCTCACCCAGCTCCAGTGGTGCAAAACACCTTGCTCACTGCCCAGCTGTGCCTTCTATCCCCTGCTCCCAGACAGACCTGGTTCTCCAGGGGCTCCCATCTGCAAGGGGCAAGGCAGGAGGAGGGAAAATATGAAAACTATGGGCCTGATGTTCCATTTCCACAGGCCACCGCGAGCCACTGATCCAGACTGGGAGTGGCCTGACTCGACGCCTGCAGCCGCAGGAAGATGATCCTCAGTGGGGCCATTCCCTCTCCCTGAAGCATCCCCCAGCCCCTGCTCCCACGCATTCCCTGGCGAGCTGCCCAGCCCCGCTGCAGCGCCGCTCCTGCCTGCCTGCACAAAATGGTTAACACGGCAGGAGGGCCAGGTGGCTCAGGTGTGCGTGCCAAGCAGCTCCTGGCTCACCTGCAGAGACTTGTCGAGGGGGAGATGCATCTGCCCTTTCTTGTCTGGCTTCAGTCTGCCTGGGGAAAGGGGAGAAAAGGGATTGGGGAAGGGTAAACACAGCTTAAGCAGCTGCATGTCCCAGCAACCAAAGGGCTGAGCAGGTGATTCAAAGAGCTGGGGGCCTGCAGACACCCTGTTCTCTGCCTCCCACCGACATCTTCGGTGGTGGCAGCAGCCTGGGAATTGCTGGCAGGAACGTGCTGGCTGCCAGAGCTGCAGAAACCATCCAGCAAAGTCAGGACAGGGAGGCTGAGCTACAGGTCTGGGATAAATTTCTGCTTCTTGCTCTGCTTCAGCACCTCCCAAAGGACCCAAGAGAAGCAAGAGAGCATGGGTAGGTCCTATATCAGCAAAGCAACCAGTGCTGCTGCAGACACTCTTACGTCCCCTTGGGAACACCCATGGTGTTGCCCCTGTGGAAACACCCAAGTTGGAGCTGACCCGTTCTGCATCCAGCCCAGGCTTTGCACAGCCTCAGAGAGAAAGGCTCAGGATATTTGATGTTGGTCTTTATCCAGCTGCAAGACAAAGAGGAAGGAGCCTTTCCAACTACAACCACCCCACTGAAGAAGCATCCCCAGCCCTGCCTGGGACCTAGGAATCTGCCCAGTCAATCAGTCCAGAATATTCTGCCTGTGTGAATCAGGTGTCAGCCCAGCGAGGAGCCCCAGCGTAGGTCAGGAACGTGAGTTGTAATGTGAATGCATGGAGCAGGTAAGGGGAAAGGGACAGACGGTTTTGAGGGCAGTGGCTCCCTTAAAACTAGGCCACAGTTCAGGAGAAATCATGTAACATCTCCCCAGACACTGCTGCCTTTCCCCTCTGCAAGGAGCTGGACTGGTCCTGCATGAGGAGGAGACTTGCCACCCCTGCAGTCCGAGGAGCCACTGGCCCCACTCACAAGGTGGGCAGGACCAGACAGTGTTTTTTTGGGACAGCAGGAGTCCCCAGTGCAAATCCAGGAGAGCCACTCAGCTCATGTTCCATCCTTTCTCCACCCAGGAGACACCCTGGTGCACAGCGCAGGGAGCGGTTTCCTGGCATTACAGGGATTTTTTTTTCAGCTTGCCAGACTTGGAAACAGCCAGAACTCTGCAAATCCTTCCCCTGCCTGCCTGTCCTTTCCTCTCTGAGTCAGGGACAGCCATAACCCATTGCAACCCCTCGCCTGACAGAGCTGCAGTGCTCGCAGCTGCCCCGGGGAGACGGGAGAGCCAGTCTGACTGGCTCAGGGCTCACCGAGAGCTCCCTGGGCAAGCAGCCTTCCTCACCTGGGAAGCACAGGGAGACCTGTGCTCCCAGTTACCTCCCAAGCAGGTCAGGGCGAGAGCCCTTCATTGCCCAAGCCTTTGGCTTAATTATTTTCATTCCTGTCCCCACACCCTGCCCATAAGAGCAGGGATGGAGATGTCTATTACAGCACACGCGTTTCAGAGGCACTGCCCTGTCTGACAGCAGTTCCGAGGAGCTGAAGTGGCCAAGCCAGAAAGAAAGGGCTTTGCAAGTGCAGCCTATGAGGTTGAACCCAATTTGATGGGCACCATGAGTATTTGGGGCAGGTTAGATGAAATGATGGGGCAGGGGGAGTCCCTGATTGCAGATGTAAACACACAACCAGGTTTGCATCCTTGCACACCAGTGCTCACATCCATCAGCAGGACACCAGGGTGGCCACAGCAGCAAGGCTGCCAAAAAGCTCCCAATTATTCCCAGGTGCCATCAACACCACGTGTGGTGAGGGCTAAACACACCTTGAACTTTTAGCCTAACCAACAGGAGAGGAATATATAGGCACAGGGAGGAAACCTGTGTGTGTAGGGAGGAAAATATCAAGATAAAAACACTTAAAGAATTAAATAAAAGGAAAGAAGGGCTGGGAGAAAACAAATATGGGTAGAATAGTCAGGCTCTGGCAGCAGTTAAAACTTCCATGTGTTTAGATTCCCGAATCGATGGTTAGAGATGCTACAACAAATGTCACCTTCATGTGCGCACCAGAACTGCAATTTTCTCATCATCCCTTTTATTGTTTTTCCTCCCCCTCTCTGTGTTCAAGCCTGTTCGGAGGACAGCCTGTTGGGGGCAACCCCTGTACCCAGCAGGCACAGGGTTTTTTCCTGGGTTCCCTCTCTCCTCCTCTCTGTCGCTCCTGCACACTCCCTGTCAAGTTTCTGGCTGATCCAGGGGGAGACGTCGCTCCTGCCAGCTCCAGCATCCAACTGCTCTGCCCGGGCCCGGGAGCTGCAGTAACCATAGAAACTGCATCCAACGCGCAGGCTCCGCTGGGGGGGCCGATAGGATGCTCAGACACATGCACAGACAGGTAGGGACCAGCCAAGGCTCCACCAAACCACCTCCAAATGATGCCCAGGTCAGGGAGAGGGGCGAGGCTGAGGGGGGATGAGGCTTTTCTCCCTGAAACCTCACAGAGCGGCTCGGAGCAGTGTCGGGAGGAGTTTGGTCCCTGGGCTGAGAGCCGGCTGCAGAGCTGACGGTGCATTTTATGGCGCGCGGGGAGATCGGTGAGGTAATTGGGAGGATTCTGTTGCAAAGCTTTGTCTTGGTCTGCCCTGCATTTTATGTGCAGACTGGATGGGTACCCGGGGCTCCCGCTGGCCTGAGAAGTAATCAGTCATTAATCCTTCGGTCCTTTTTGCACTGTGAATATAAACAGGCCAAATCCTATCCCCGGCTGTGCTGCAGAGAGGTTTTATGTTGATGGCTCTGGCAGCAACACACATGCCTCCAAGGGCAAGATTTGGACCAGCACAGTTAGTTAATGAGCTGATCCAAACATTGCATTAATTTTACACCCTTCCCAACGCAGATATAACCCCTACTTTCAGCAGCACAACTCAAAGTGGGCTCGAGCCACAACCACCCCTTCAGACACCTCACGTCGAGTCCTTAAATCCATGCATGGCTACAAAGAAGCGCGATTTTCGGAGTCACTGGGCACAGCAGATGCTCAGTGTCTATCAGAGCCAGACAGAATCCGTTTCAGTCTCACGAAAGCAGACCAGAGGGGGTCTGGTGAAGAAGGATGGGGAAGTGATGTCTGCAGACACCCACATGCACCCCATGGGGCAGGAGATGGCTGTGGCAGCCACACAGGAACCCAGGACTAGCAACCAGGATGACATATGGAGATGGAAAACACATAAAATGGGGAGAGGGCAGTGGCTTCACCAGATGTTGACAACATCTCATCCCTCTCGCTGACCACAGCCAATGGCTTTTGGGAACACCACAACCTCACCATGGAGCTTTTCTCCTCTCTGCCCCTTGTTCCCATAGCCTAGCCATCATGGCAGCCACGACCATCTTGCTCCTGCACCAGGACAGGGGTGCCTGGCTTGCAAGGAAGCATAAGCACCTACAGGAAGATGTGAGGTGGGGACAAAAATACCAGCAGCCCTGCCTTCTTAACACCAAAAAACAAATAAAAATAAGGTCACACAACTGCTAGGCTCCCTCCTTCCTTCCCCCTCTCCCAGCCATAAATACTCCACAAAATCCCCACATGCAAACAAGCCGTGGCCTCCAGACAAAGAGGCCCAGCCTCTGAATGGCCACCAGGTGCCTATTTTGGGCTATAACTCGGCTGGGGTGGAACAAGCAGGCTCAGCTGTCCTCCCTGTCCGCAGCCCACAGCCGGGCTGGCCGGGCCTCACCCCCAGCTCCAGCCCCTCAATGGCCCCATTGTTCAGGGCTGGGAGCTCAGCTGCGATGGCCGGGGCAGCCCGTCTGGCTCCCTGACATCCGGCAGAGCACAGGGCCCGTGGCGGGCCAGGGGCCTCCACCATGGCCAGGGGGGTGCCAGCGCCTGGCTGAGGAGCCCCACAGTCCCCCAGAAAAGGGAGGGAGAGGGAGTTGTGTCCTGGCAAGGCAGAGATGAGTTGGGGTCTCTACCCTCTCAAAGGCTCTCATGGGGAGCTTATAGGGTGAGACGTGTCCCATTTCCTTGCAGGGATTTTGGGGGCTCTTTTGGCAGAAGAGGGGAATGTGATGTAATGAGACTCATAGAAGTC
The DNA here is from genome assembly GCF_017639235.1 of Corvus kubaryi. Lineage (NCBI taxonomy): Eukaryota > Metazoa > Chordata > Aves > Passeriformes > Corvidae > Corvus > Corvus kubaryi. The sequence continues at coordinate 5,522,661 of NW_024582065.1, read as the reverse complement.
AAGCTTTCCTCTCCCACCCAGCGGCATGGCTTGAAATCTCCCTGGTTCCCTGGCCAGCTCCCCTTGTCTTACTCCCCCATGCCAAACTGGGGGCAAAAGCAAAAGCAATCCCACAGGCAGCTCCCATCTCCAAAACAGGCCAAGGGATCACAGGGCAGGCACACACACACAAATCATCAGAGCAGCCAAGAGCAGACCCAAGCAGGGGCTGGCGCTGGGGCTGACACACTTGAGCAGATCCCAGATCTGCAGGAGATACCAGCACCCACAGAGCCTCCCCGGAGCTCAGCACCCTGACAGCCTGGCACTGCCCAAAATCAGAGCCCTCAGGCTACAGCGTGGAGTGGCTCTGGCACCCTCCACCCAGACCTTTGAGGACTCCGTTTGACACACAGACACCTCCACCAGAAGCTGAAATTTTCCAAAAGAAAGGATTGTGTCAACATTTCTTTTAAAACTCCCAGCAGTTTCCTCCTGAAAGATGCAAGCATAGGGCTGAAATAAAACCCTTCCTTGTGCAGTGTAAGGGCAGCATCCTCAGCAAGCTTCAAACACTACCCAAGACAAAATGTTAAAGAGACTACAGAAGCCCAAAAAGCAGCCCCAGGCATTTCTGCACCCATGTTCTTTCTGGGCCAGAAGGAGTGAAAATGCCTTGGGAGCAGCAGTGGGACATTGCTTTTAACACCCACATAACACACAAGGGACTGTGTCCTCTACTGTGTCACATCATAGTCTATCACTCTGTCCCTGTTGCAAGGAATCCTGCAGAATCCCACCCAGGGCCAGCCATATCAGTTTAACCACAGGAGCCAGGAGGATCCCTTATCGATACCAGCACAGCCCAAAGGGTCGCCTGCATCCAACACATCCCCATCAAACCTCCCGAGCCAGCTCCATGCAGCAGTACCACCACGTACTGGTTGAACTGGCAGGCGATGCCTATCGATACAAGACGTGCCTTCTTTTTGCACAGCTCATTTCTCTCTCCTGAATGAGAATAGCTTTCCTGGCAGCGCCGGTAGCCCACGCGCAGGAACAGCTTGCTGTCTGTACTCGGAGCAGTGAAGTCGCAGAGCAGCCCAGCACAGGCGAGCCCAGCATTGCTGACTGCTTCAGACAACGCTCCTGGTGTTTAAAGAGCAGCTGTCCTGGTGCAAGGCTGGGCAGATCTGAGCAGGGACCAGTAAAGCAAAGGGAGGTCGGGATTCTCCTTCAAACACATGCCCCCAGCGGGGCAGGGAGGTCCAGCCTGTGCTGATTTATTGCAGGAGATACAATTTAAATCCATTCCCTCTCCCAGTAATTCTACAGCTTTTCAAATGGAGTATCTGCAACTCTCGTGCCGTCCATGTGGACTGCCTCAAAGGATCCCAAATGAAGAATGTAGACAAGCAGTCCCCAAGATTAGCTACAGCTGACACATGGCTCCCCAAAACAAGGGAGAAGGGCAGTAGTAAACTTCCTCACAGCATGTCCCCAGAACAGACTTGGAGAAGACAACCCATCACCACGGCACCATGAAGGCTGCAGTCCTCTCCCTCCCACCATGTTCTTCATGCAACACAAGACAGTCTTTTCACATCCAAACCCCACTTTGTAAGAGTCACAGTGAGGGATTAAAGGAAAAAGCCAAGTAAAAAAATCCAACTGGACCATCTCTTTCACAGACTTTCTTTGTAGGATTTCTCTCACATTGGCCTGATACCTCCTTGTGCCACACAGGCCCTTCAGAATCTTTCACGAAGGTCATTTAGCAATTGCTTCTTTCCTCTGTATTGATCTCATATGTTTTTGGCTGCCCACCTCTCGGCTCACAGAGGAAGATCTAGCAAAACAGCCAGATGCTGCTGAAGACCTGGAAGAGCCCTTCAATGGGTCTTGCAAATTCCTGAGATGCTTCTGTTAAAGTAGTTTTGTGGGCTTTCCTTCCCCAAGCCCTGCTGGAGACAAAGGCAGCAGAGCATGCTCCTGCCAAAACTCCTCTGGTTGCCCCTTCCCCTGTAAACGCCCTCTCAGGCCATTCCAGAAGGGTTTCATTTGCTGTTGCTGAATCCAAGCATTCAGGAAACAGAGCTTTAGTAGCAGAGAGCAGGATGATGCTATTTATGTGTCTTCTTCAAGTAGGATTGCCCAAATAGCCTGGAAGCAACGTCACCTCCAGCAGCCAGTTGGACCCAGCGATAACCCCATGCCAGATCTCTGCTCCGACAGCTCCAGAAGATGATTCACCAAAGAGATATTCAACCCAGGATCTCCCCATCCGGAGGGAATACCCAGTGATCTGATCTCTCAGACACTGTATTTTACTCAGCATTTAACACTGGCAAAACACTTGATATGACCCAGAGGGATTTCTGCATCTGCTGATGCACTGCCTCTTCTCTCCGTTCCTCTCCAAGTTTTCGTTGTTGCCTTGAATTTGACTTCAAGTCTGTTTCTTTTATGGCACGATGCTGATACGATCACAACATATCTTCCCAGAACTTTTAAACCTACTGACCCACTTCCAGCCAAGTCTATCAAGGCAGGTGCAGACCTCAGAGATAACATTCCTGCATCCACAGAGAGCAATGGTGGGATGGGCTGGGGCTCAAACTCGGCTTTGACATCACGTAACACACACAGAGTGGGATACTACAGGTTTTTTTTCCCCAACCGCAGGGAAACAAAACAGAACAGGCTTCAGAATTAGACTTTGTGATTTAAAACCCAGCTGCTAGACAAAGCCAGAGGGATTGGGCTTCGCAGGCTCCAACGCCTGCAAAGCAGCACATCCAAAGGCTTTCATCTACAAGGCCAGAAGCGAGGTGAGACCCCAGGCTTCAGGAGACTGCTGGAGGGGCTGTTTCTGAGCCGGCCACATTGCAGCAGCCACCCCTCTCCCAGCAAAGCAACTGTGCACTGGTAGTAGAGATGATGCTACAATCACTGTAGATACATACCCCACACCCAGAGTACCTCACCCCATCCTGTTCCCCACCACACACCTCTCCAGGAGCTACCAAGTGAAAAACAACCAAGAACCCCAGTGAACGAGCCACAGGTGCAGCAAATGAGAGACCAGGGAAGTTGCAAACATCTCACGTTCCTTCAAGGGCAGGGCACAATTCCCTGGGCATCTTGGGAAAGGAATCGTACCCATGCTACAGAACAGGTTTCCTACCAGCATAGGCAGATTCAGCATGAAAAAGCTCAAGTGTCAGGACAACCACCCCACAAACCAGCATCCTGGAGATTTAACATCCCTGAGGAGCACTGTATTGGGTTTGCATGGTGAGGGGTGGCTTCTCTGAGAAGCTGCTGGAAGTTTCACCTATCTCCAACAAAGCCAGTGCCAGACGGCTCCTAGACAGGCCCACAACGCAGCACCACTGGGATAACATACTTAAGAAATGGGGGAAAAAAATCCAACAAAAACCCAGAGCAACTGCTGCCAAAAAGAAGAATGAGAATATGGGAGAGAAACAGCTCTGCAGACCCCAGGGTCAGTGAAGGAGCAGGAGGAGACACTCCAGACACCAGAGCAGAGATTCCCCTGCAGCCTGTGGTACAGACCATGGTGAGGCAGCTGTGCCTCTGCAGCTCATAAAGGTCCACAGGGGTTCAGAGATCCACCTGCAGCGCATGGAGAGCTCCATGCCAGAGCAGGGAGATGCCTGAAGGAGGCTGTGACCCCATGGGAAGTCCATGCTGGAGCAGGCTCATGGCAGGAGCTGCAGGTCCATGGAGAGAGGAGCCTATGAGAGAACAGATTTGATGGCAGGACTTGTGACCCCATGGAAGGGACCCACACTGCAGCAGTTCATTAAGAACTGCAGCCCACAGGGAGGACTCACTTTGGAGCAGTTCATGGAGGACTGTCTCCTGTGGGAAGACCCCACATCTGAGCAGGAGAAGAGCGTAAGAAGTTCTCCCTCTGAGGAGGAAGCAGAGACAGAGACAGCATGTGATGCACTGACTGCAGTCCCCTTTCCCTGTCCCCCTGCACTGCTGGGGAGGAAGAGGTGAATAATTTGGGAGTGAAGTTAAGCCCAGGAAAAAGGGAGGGGTGGGGGGAAAGTGTTATAAGATTTAGTTTTTATTTCTCATTATCCTACTCTGATTTGATTGGTGATAAATTAAACTAATTTTCCAAAATTGAGTCTGTTTTACCCACGACAGTAACTGGTGAGTGATCTCTCCCTGACCTTATCTCACCCCATGAGCCTTAAGTTGTATTTTCTCCACCCTATCCAGCTCAGGATGGGAGTGACAGAGTGGCTTTGGTGGGCACCTGGCATCCAGACAGGGTCAACCCACCACAAGCATCACCATCCCATTACATTCTGCCTCTTCCGGTGCCCAATCTCCCCACTTAGACCAGAAACAATTCCAGCTGCCTGCTTGATATACCAAGGGCTGCAAAAAAAAAGAAATCCTTTCTTGCAGGGAACATGCAGAAGCCTGGAAATGGGGGCTTAACAATGCAAGATCACCCCAAATTTCTCTCCTTCTTTAGCTTCTGTAGCCATTATCCTGCACACCAGCCCTGCAATAACTCCCACCCAGGAGTTAGGTGGGAGAGGGGCACAGGTCTGTGCTGGATCTCTGGCCTGGAGGGACAGTGCCTGACCAATATCCCATCCCAGCTACCAGGCCATCTTTGCCACCAGTCCATTACTGGACATCCCATTCATTAGGGACGAGCTGTCAGCCCATGGCTCACAGCCTTGTCCAGCTGGCTGCCCAATTTACTCTGCCTGCCCAAACTCAGGGACACAAATCTATGTCAGACAATCTGAAGTTATTATCTGATTTGCCTGTTTGATATTGCAGTGCCTGATTCAATACCCATTGAAATCAAAGGCCCTTGATCTCAACAGGCACTAAATCAAGCCCTGGCTCCCTCCAGCCAAGCACAACCATCCCGTCTTCCCCGGTTACTCCAGAAGCCCAGGCCACCACTGCATAATTAGAGTGCACAATGCTGGGTTTAACCCAGTGCACCAACATGGCTTTTCTTATCAGCTGTGAATTTCCCCTTGCTTTGGACTTCGTTCCAGAGGAGTTAAGTGCTATTAAAAGCTTCTGTAACCATAGAATCATACAATCATTTAGGTTGGAAAAGACCTGTAAGATCATCAAGTCCAACCATTAACCACTCACATCTGAGGATCTCCAAGCACTGCAGAGACAACAGCGAGTTATGTTAGCAGCTCTCCTAGGAGAGTTTGAGCAGCTTTTAACACAAGGCAGAAATGGAAGCACCGGGAGATTAAATTGGTTCTATCCCAAAATGTCCCTGGGCTCAGTTACCATCTTACTTTCACAGCAGAAGCAAGTCAGAAGTAACTACCCCAAGTCGCAGGGCTGGAAAGAGAGCAGGAATCTGGCCTGTTGCACACAAGCTGCAATTTGAGATGCTATTTATTTTTCTTTTGCTCATTCAGAAGCAGAGCTGCCTGTGTTAGCAGCCACATCAGTTCTTGGCTCCTCAGGGCCCAGGCTAAAAGACAAAGCAGCAAAGGGAAGAGCAAACTGGAAAGTGCTCCACACTGTGTAAACAAGTCAGGGATCATTTCTGGGAACCTGGCACCTGTCCCTGATATATTCCAGAGCAAAAGGGGACACAAGGTCCCAGCCATGCCACCCCCTGGAGACATGTTCCTCAGTTCAGTGTTTCGCAAAACAAATTTGAGGCAGCAGGAAGACATCCACCAGTATATGGCTACATGTCACTGAGCCTTGGAGTCTGTCTGATCCCAGAAACCCCAAAAGGTGGTAACAGGGTAGAAAAGGGAGACTCAGAGCTCCCCTCCAACAACATTACCCTGTCCCCATCTTCTAAAATGTCCTAGAACAGGGGCTGGGAAACAGCTCAGGGAAGGAGTGTGCTTGCCTCCAGCACAAGAGATTCACCATGTGCTGTTCCAGCAACAGCCAAGACAGTAAAAATTGTTGCATGAACAAGGAGAGAGGGATGGGGCTGGGCAGCAAGCAGGATACACCCTCCCTCGTTAGAGCAATCACTTCCCGTTCCACTCTGCCAAGAGCAGGAAAATCCCTTCCATAAATAAAACAAACAAACAAAATAAAATCCTGGGTTTGGGGGAAAGGAGAAAAATCCAGTGCTAAACCAAGACAGCACGTTTCTGGGCCCTGCCAGTTGGCAGCGGGGCTGAGCAGCAGGAGCAGCAAACAGTGGAGTTCACAGCAATGGGCACTGGGAGCTGTGGGGAGGGTGGTTTATAGGCCAAAAAGTGGCTTTATAAAAATAGATCTTTAAATATTTGCTCTGATGTGTCTTGAGTCCCATCTGCTGTGGTGCTTAAATGCTCACAGTTCTCGCATGTGTCCAGGTCCTGGAGCAACTTAGGGAGAGCGACAGCAGCGATTCCCAGCCCAGACCCAGGGTCTCCAAGTGCAACGCTGACATTTCCATGCAAACCCAGCCCCTTCCTACCTGAACTGTAGAAGAAACAGATGTGAAAAATAGTTACTCCTCTCCCAGCCCTCATAGAGAAACGGTAACATCAAGTTAGCTGAAATCTCCAGATGTGCTCATTTTGGTGATAATGGAAGCATCACCTTCTAATCCAGCTAGTCCAGAAAAAAGAGTTGGGGGGTGGCAAATTGAACAAACATCATCACAAGAGGCAATCCTGTTACCTGTTCTAGGGGTTTGCAGCCTGGACATAAAGACCCTCCAGGCCCACTCCTGGTCCTGGGTGAGCCTGAACACCAAAGAGCAGCAGGGAAAAGTGGTTCCCACATGGCAGATCTGGCACAATCAGCTTCCCAACCAACTTTCTACATGGCTAAAAGAAACATGACTCCTTAGCAAAGGCTTTTGGCTGGGTTTTCCACCTCCAGTCTCCATCCCTTTCCATGCTCATGGACTCTGCTCCCCCCAGCATAGGGACCCTCCCAGTGCTTTCACAAAAGCAGCAGCTGCCAGCTTCACAGAGTCCCAGGATGGCCTTTCTCAATCCTGCATGGGATTTTGGGGTGACCAAAGGCAGTCTCTCACAGTCCCCCACAGCTCTTCCTGTCCAAGGACAGCATTCAGGGCTGGGAGCAGGTGCCTGCTCCAAGCCCTTGTGGGGTTTCAGCCTGGACAGGAATGTCTCCTTGATGCCTGGAGCAGCCAGTGCAGGAAAGACATCACAATCCCCTCCCAGGAACAGCTCAGCACCACGCAGGGAGCAAAGGAACATGATTCAGGCACAATTTCTGGCTCAGAACTGGCCTGAGCCTGCCCACGTCCAGCCTCTTTTGTAAGCTGAAATAACAGGGTTTTTGAAGCTCCTTCACTCTAGGAGACCAAACAGCTGCAGCAAGCTGGATTCCTGACCACGCTGCTGTAGGGCCTTCATTTCCCAACAACTGCCTGTCTTGGGCTGAGAAATGCTGGATGACCTTCCCTGCACAGCACCCAGCCCCACCTGCACCGACCTGCCACCCCCCCGGCACCCTCCTGCAACGCCCACCCCTCCTCCAGCCGCCCAGCACCAAACACACTCCTTCACTTATGAAGAGCCTGAAGGTGCACCTACAGCTCAGGGAAGCAGCATTCAGGCTGCTTCACTTTCAGTTCTCCTCCTCCTCCTCTGGCTCTTCGCTGAGGCACGAGAGCCTTTTCTGCACCCCGCGCTGCTGAGCAGCCTCCACCTCCCCAGCTCCAGAAGTCTTTCCTCTCCCTGCCTTTGCACTGGATCTGCTGAGCAGCTCGGAAGCAGCCTGCGTGAAAGGTACTGACAAAATAAAGTTGGATTGTACTGCATTATTGAAAAAGTGACCTCCAGTGGTCAATAAAGCCTTTGCCCACCGTTTCCAGGCAGCGGTGCCTGTTGTCAAGCTCTGCCGCGGTTCAGCAGGACGGCGGCTCGTCTCTCCCAGTCCCAGCTCCCACGGGTGGCTCGTTAAAACTCAGACTCTGCACTTTGGTAACGAGGAGCTCAAAGCACTTTAATGCACGGATGCAATCATGAATGCAAACAGGCTGCAGGCGAGAGAGCAGTGTAAGAGCAGGCTGTTCCCCAGCCCCACAGCAACTGGCTTTAGGCAAACGCACAGGGTCTGATAAGAGAAGTTGGCAGAAGGCACAGTTCTAGGACGAGGCATTTTTCGGGTTTGCTGCAAACCGTCAGCCACACTGTGTGGGGAGAGGGAGGGGGTTTCAAGGGACACCACTCCCTGTGTCTCAGCAGTGCTGAGCTCAGCATCTGAACCAGGAGGAGGCTGATGGACCTCATGCAGGTGGCACACAGGTTCCCCTCTAAGATGCCCTCTGCTGTGCCGCAGCATTCCCACTCCTTTCACATTTGATTTTTATGAACAACTGCACAAACAGCTTCCTCCCTCCCCTACCCCAGCTACAGAAGGCAGCTGGATCCTGGCACATTTATTTTAACCTGTTGGTAGAATGGCCACCTCCCTCCCTCACTGTGTGGTTCACAGCCCCAGAACTGAGAGAGGGGAATTGCTGTTCCCCTCTAGCAGGCATCCCGGCAGCTCTCTCCTTTGGCTGTGCTCACACAGCTCTTGCAGCCAGCAACTGGTACACGGCATCCCTCCCATGAGGGTAGGAGCAAGTGGCTCCAGCTGAAATAGTGATTTCAGTGCTGCTCTCCAGACTTTGGCATCTGGCATGGCTATGGTGCCAAGGGCAGGACACCTTCAGGCAGAGCCAGGCGGTTGTTCTGTTGTGCAGCAGGTTCCAAGCTCCCAGAGGAGAAGTGGACCATGACATTTGGTGGGCTAAAATCATAAGGCTAAGCCCCAGAGTCTCCAACAAGAGGGCATGGGCCAGGAAGAAGGGAAGAAGATGGGACCCAGGCTTTTGGGGTGACAGTACAGTCAAGCCCCAGCTGCCTCAAGACTACAAAGCCCTTCTCCTCCTGCCATGGATGGGGGGGCTCACCTCATCAAGTAGAGACCTTCTACAAAGCTTGGCATGGTCCTGACACCATTGTCACAGGCAATGCCCCAGCTACTTGTCCTCCTGAGACATAGAATACATCAGCAGCTCCTTGCAGCTCTAGGAGCTGCAGGTATTTCCCATGAAACTTCTCTGAGCTTAACCTTATGGGGCAGTCACAGAAAGGATGGCTATTCTGAGCCGCTGCAAGCTCCCACTGGGACATCTCACATCATGTGGTCATAAGCCCCCTCTTCCACTTGCTGCTGGCATGGGGTCATTCCTGGTGAAAGCAGGTCTGGCAAGAGCACCTTCCCCTCCCACCTCAGGATGAGGTAAAGTATGGTGTTGGGGACCAGAATTTTACTTGTCTCTTTTCATGGTGCTGAAGTACAAGCTGGACCAAGTGTCACTTCACACAGGTGCAGGCACTGCTCAGGGCCCCAGTGAGGTCCAGCAGATCCTCCAGGACCCATCTGGTCACACTCAGATTCACAAAACATCCATTTCTCTCCAGAGAGATGACCACACACCACGTGAGACAAGCTTGGGTTTGGGAATGCCAAAGGCAGCCACATTCAACCTCCTAAAGCTTTGACTTCAAACCAAAAGCTGAGGCATACAGCTGGGTGGAGATGAGGGATGGGGTGGGATCCTGATGCTGCTTTTGCAGGTCTCATTTGGAGCTGCACCAAATGAACACAACCCTCCACAAACAGGCATCATATCCAACCTTTGTCCACTACTCCATCCCTGGCAGATTGAGTCTATCAGGTGAATCTGGGCCCAGGTCACAGCTTTGCAGCTTCAAGCTTTAGAAGTTTTAAATAATAATAAGTCGTAGCCTTGCATCTCAGATCAAGCTCCCTTTTGGATCATCCAAGCCCCAGCTGGGAGTGTTAAACCAGACAGGTAGGACCAGAAAACATTCCCATCCTACCTCTGCAAAGAGGAGCCTCCACTCCACACCCTTCCAGTCTGCCCCTGGGGTATCTGTCTGACAGGCGGAGCAAGGCCTTTGTTGTTTAAGGCAGCCTAATCCTGCAACCTTTACATCAGTGGGGCCAGATCCCAACGCTCTTGATTCTCCCAGGTTTGGATGGACCCTTCTTGATTCCTCCGAGGCTGGGATGCAGCTGGGAAGGGGGGATGACTGCAAGGGCCAAGCGAGGGGACACAATTCAGGGCCATCACACACCGGCAAATTGCAATAGCTCTTCCCTTTCTCTGCTTCCCTCTGCAAAGCCCTCTCGGTATCGCCGGGTAAGCGAGGTTCAACCCAAAACCTGGCTGCTGCAGGGCTGTACCTGCACATGTTGGTGAGTCAGAGCTGGCCAGCCAGATAGACACTCACCAAGCCCTCCCCCACAGCCCCTTCAGCTTCAGCCTCTTTGACATGCCCTCACCAGCAGTTTAAAGAGGGTTTCCCTCCTCCACCCCCTTTTTCTTTTCTACTCCTTTTTGTCTTCAGTCCTCCTGGTGGGTGGGGAAAATCCCGGGTGTCAAACTTCAAAAGGGAAGCCTGAGTTCACATCGCATTCAGGTCCAATGCGCTGCCTAACCACAGCCTGCTGCCCGCACCCACACCCGGGGCTGGCAGGAGCTCTCGTGCGGCCCGAGGAGTCCGGCACTCGCAAAGGATGCGACCAGGCTGCTGCCTCCCCTCCCGAGCACGGTGCAGCAGGGGACGTCTGCTTTGCTGTCCATGGCTTGTGCACCAGCTAAGGCAGAAATGAGAGGAGGGTTTGGACGTGGAGCGCTGCTCACGGGGGTCTCAGGGCTGGGATTCAGCCCTCTGCCAAAAAGCCCACCCTGAAAGCAGAGTTCTTGGAATTCATCTCTGTAGGAAGGAGAGAGAACCCCTTACCTTCTCCCTGCTCAGCACCACACCCCTGACAGCAGCTTTGTGGCCCTACCACACATCCCGTGAGACATCTCGGTGTCCCGGAACAGCCCTAGGATTCCTCACACCAAATATTTTGCTTCGTGCATTTGAATTCCACTCTTGGTCTGGTTGATTTTTGCCAAAGGCTGTGCCCACCAACGGAGTGGCCAGACCAAGGAAGAAACAGATCACAGACCAGCAGCACAGGGGCAGAAGATGGGCTCCATGTTGTATAGCCGAAAAGAAGGAGGCACAAGGAGGCAGCTTGTCCTCTGCAAGGGCTTGGATGAAGGGATGAAGGCTGGACAAAGTCCCCCACACCAAACCTGCTGTGCTGTGCAAAGCTCAGGTGCTCTTTGCACCCTGCAGAGCCAACTTGGGGCAACAGAGCCACCAGCCTCAGCCTTGTGTTACTCCCACCCACAGCAGCCCTGGTCCACACAAGCCAGCACCTCCACCTCTCCTGGTTTCCAGATTGCCAGAGCAGGGCAGTTTGGACCTCGTGCTTTCATAACAAACCTATTTTCTTTCCTTCAGTCACCTGCAACAAAGGAAACCAGGCACACAGACAGTCGAAGGAGATGTAGCATCTCTTTGATTTTCTATTGTATTCCTGAATAGTAAGTTAAAGCCTATTCACAGTTGATTTGGTTCTGTTTTTGGTGGCATGAGACCCTCAGGCTGCATGGGGAGATGAGCTCTCCCACAGAAGAGCTGGCAGGAGCCAGCCTTGCAGAATTAGGAGCCAGGCTGGTCCCGAGAGGTGAGTCTGAAACCCCACACAGAGCAGAAAAGGAGGATGCTCCGAGCACAAGAGCCCAGACCTGTGTGCCTACACCACGAGCCCCAGTCAGGGACTGCAAACAGCTTCACTCCCTGCCAGGAGCAGAGAGAAACATCAGAGCAGCATTTTGTTGAAAGGGGGTGAGCAGGAGCGTGGGAGGATGTGTTGATGCTCCCTCCCCAGAGGAAAGGGCACAGTCTTCAGTGAGAAAAAGCTGTGCCATTGAGGATGGAAAGCACTGGACAGGGAGTGCTGCAGCCTCCCCTGATGCCCAGGATACATCAGGGCAGCTCTGACACCCAGGTTGACCTGCAGAATCCCTGGCAACCCACCTCTGCCAGCCACCACCTTACAAGTACATGCACCATGATTTTAGTCCCGCTCTCCTCAGCATTGTTTGGATGCAGTGTCCTTAGCCATGAGCCAGCACTGCCTGGGAAGGGGCTCTTATCCACCTCCCCTGCCAGGCACACAGGCTCTCCCATACAGAACACAGAACCAAATACTGGAATAAACAGGACAGCAGCCTACTAAAAGCCTTGAATAATGATTTCTGAACACAGTGACAGTAATGCAGTTGGGGACATACATCCACTGTGGATACCTGCTCTCAAAATACCTCCTGTAGGCTCAGTTCCACCAAGATGTTCACCTCCAGCAAGGTGGCTCAGCCCCACCAGCCTGGGCACAGAGAAATAAGCAGCCTCACTTTCCCACACAGCCCACGGTGCCCAGCAAATATTCAACCTATGTCTAACATGTGAAAACCATTTCTTTGATTGCATTTGCCCTCTGTCCCCCTCCAGGTAAGCAGGGACCTCCAAAAGTCCCACCATGCAGATGTGGAGAGGATGCTTTGAGCAGCACCCTGTTGCAGTGGAATAAACCCCTGCTCCAGGATTGCTGGGACAAACCTTGATTTTACGAAAGTGCTGAAGTTTCGGGGGGCTTGAGAAAAGGAACAGCTTTGCAAGTGAGGTAGCTACATGGCAGTATCCATATTTCTCACTGCGAGGCCTTTCCAAGGAGAGACAAGGCAGGAGGTCCCTAGCATCTCCCCGGGGCTGTCCCCAGCAAACCCTTCAGCACCCCCAATGCCCTTCTAAAGGGGCTTTCCCTGCAGGACACTGGCAGGAGGCCAGGAGCTGAGGGAAGGGGGCTGCTGTTCCTCCAGCCTGTGAGCCAAGAGAGATGCACGTGACGAGGTGTTGGCTTGGATTTCCAAGCCCTGCGACAGCACCAGCTGCTCCTGCCCATCCCTCTCCTCCCAAAGAGGCCCACAGATCAGGTTTCCTGGGCTGCCATATCCAGGTGAGTCCCTGTAGATCAGGCCAATGTCCCCTTCTCTCAGCCATTCCACAGAGATGCCAGACCAGCCCTTCAGCAGGGGAGTACTGGAGCATCCCTGCTGACTCCAGCTGACATGTGGGCAAGAGAAGACAGTGCTCCTCACCTCCCACAAGCCCGGGGGATGCAAGAGGTGTGCTGGGCAGGGACTCACCCCAGCAGAAACCAGATCTGGGCCGCCCCAGAACCAAAAATAACCTGCCAGCTGCCCAGGAAGAGAGGAGAGCCAAGCGCGCACAGATCAGGCACATGTCAGGAGGGGAGTCATCTGCATCCATCTTCTGGGATAACAGAGGGTAGCATGGGGTTTGGTGCAATTCAATGCATAACAGCAGAGCAGCAGCACAAAACAGCCTTCAGGCTTTTTTGGGGCAGCAAAGCAGCAGACGGTCAATACCCCCAGGGTCCCATCCTCCACCTGGGGAAGAGCTGCCATGCCTTGTTCCTGGGAGCCGCAGAGAGCCCCAGTGCAGCTGTACCGAGGAGAAGAGACCCCCTGCTCTGTCCCTTCTGTCCTCCCCCAAGAGGCAGCAGCAGCAGCCAGAGCAGCTGGGAGCTCAGAGAGCTTGCAAACTCGTGCTGGGTGGGAGGGTGTTCTCCCACCTCCAATCGCTCTAGCAGCAATCACCCAGAAATGCTCTCCCAGACCGAGCAGGGATGAGTGGTGCTTGGAGAGGACTGGAGAAGCAGGAAAGAAAATCTGAATGTGCAAAACAGAGCAAGGAGGCATGCCAGCCTCCTGCCAGAGGCTCTTGGTGCAGACACACCTTTTGTTTTTGAGGAGCAGCAAGAGCCCTGACCCTCACAGCTGTCAGGGAAGAGGGGAAGATAGAGCCTTTTGTCCCTTGGCTTAGCTGTGATGGGACAGAGAGTCCAGAGGTGCTTTTGGGATGAAGGAAGGCAGTCAGACTTCATAAACAACAGCCCTTTGAGCAGACCCAGTCCACATCAGAAATACATGTTTTTCTTATTCCCATTATTACACACCAATCACTACCAGAACTGAGGAACAGGGTTAGGCTGAACTAGAAAAGTAGCAGGTAACATCTCCAAGCACTGTCACCACAGCCCAGGGGAGGGCATTCCCAGGGTACACCTCATGGAAAAGCTCTATAAAATGGGGCCAAGCCCTCACCAGGTACAAGCTGACCTCAGTGAGCAGAGCCACAGCAGAGGTGACCTCACAGGGAATGCAGGAGTGCTTCCAACCAGATTTGGGAGGGAAGCTGGCATGAACAACACAAGGGTGCAGCGCTGCAGGATGCCAGCATTCACATTCACGCCACCTCCCAGGGTTGTGCACGGGATCAGGGCTGCTCCCACTTTTCCTGAGCCAGCCCCACTGGGCAGGAAGAGACAAGCACGAGCTCCATGCTCCTGGAGCTGCAGGAGCTTCTCCCTTCTCTAATGGTGGGAGAAGAAAACAACATCAAACAAGTTTTGGGCTGTTGCTTCCTGGCACCCTCGGCAGTGTTGCCCGTGCCAGCACGGGATTTTTCCACCTCCTTCCCATTGCTGTGGCTGTAGAGAGAGAAGGAATGGCTCTGCTTCCCAGCCTGGGGGTAGCAGTGGCTGGGGAAGGATGAAGCCAGTTCCTCCCCATTTCCCAGCCCTGGGGCACTGCACCAGCCAGCAGGGCACATCTCCTTCCTGTTGTCCCAGCTCCTGGTGCAACAAGGACTGGGGGAAACCCCTGCACAGGGCCGTCACTTCCATGGGAAAAGCTCATCTGTGCAGGGTGGAAGAGGAAGCCCTGGCACCTCACAGCTTCATTGTCATCTCCCTGGAATTGTTTGCACAGACCTGCACTGTCCAGGTCTTCCTGCCCATTGCTAGAAGAAGGAAGGTACCAGCCCATCTCCCACACCCAGACTTTGTTGGCTCTGCTTCATAAGAGAACCTCCATGAAGTTTTGGACCAGACTCTCTGGTTGTCATCAGTAAGTCTTCTGGGCCAGAGGTTTCAGCACTCAGCATTGCCCACCCTGCCCTACCAATCTTCTGGTGTGGGGAAAACCCTTTAACTCTGCTCTCCAGTCTGAGTCCCCAAAGCACTCACCAGGGATTAAGACTTCTCTGTCCTGGCCCTCAGCATCCCAAAGTGCTAACTCAGACACACGAAGAAACCAGAAGCTCCACACTGGTGATCTGCACCATCTAAAAGCCTTTTATCTCATTTCACTTGCTCTCTCATTTTAAGCTAGCCGCCGATACCTTAGGAAACACAGGCTAGAGAGACTTAGGATTTATTTTTGAGAGCTTAACATCCATTATGCTCTTAAAAAATTTATGCCCTTAAGCATCTCCACAGTGGCTGCTGAACACCCATTAAAAAAATTTCATCCATTGCTTAAGCCTGACAAGTCTCACCTTCAAGAGATACCCGTAAAGACCTGACAAGACAACTCAGCTTGAGCCCTGGGCTCCTAAGATCTGACCATAGCAAAAACAGCCCTGGGAAAGACGTTATCCCCCAAGAGAGCGAGACACCAGAGGTGAGGTTTATATCCCAGAGCAACCACGATGTGCTGACTTTGCCGCAGACGACCGTGGCAGGACAGCTTGATGTGTCAGTTGGAAATGCAATTAACTTCGATGTGCAAGGGGATAAGGGAAGAACTGAGGTTCCTATGGATGCAGTTGCTTGGTTCTTAATTCCTCTAGCAACGCTAGCCTAGCAATGCTATCCATGTTTCATTTCTACCCTTGCCAGAGTCAAAGTTCCCCTCAGCCTTGGGGATGCCTGTGCACACGGGAAAGTCACACTGTAAAAAGGGCCACTGCACCCAGGAGCTGTTTGCAAACAGCTTCACCTTCAAGACCCCCAACCCACCGTCCCTGCTGCCTCCTCCAGCAGCTGCATTTCATCCTTTGGGGCTTCTGTTCCAACATCAGACAGGAAGGGTCCGGGCTCCACCTTAGTCTGAGCAGGACTGTGTCAGAAGCAATCAGCCTGGGGTGTGTGGAGGGGTGCACACCTCAGCAGCCTCAGTGCAGGGCTCCTTAGAGGCACCTGCTGCAACACAACCCTCACAATGTGTTAGGCAGCTGTGAGGCTGCTGGTACGAGGCTCCCAAATGGCAGGCAAGGGATGAAAAGCGAAAAGGAATAAGCAACAGAGCTAAGACAAGCCTGTAGGAGAGCTTTCCTGTGCCCTTCTCCACCAGAGAGCTTCACCAGGTCTCTGTGGAGCCCATGATTCCCCCCCAAATGCTGTATCAGTGTTCACACAGTCTTGGAGGCAGGTCCCCGCTGGGCCAGGCACAGCACACACATGTACAGGAGCTGTTTGCAAGACAACAACTGGTCAGCATTGCAGCAGCAAGGAGCACAGGGAGTACAGGGAGTGAGTGACCAGACCAAGGTACAGCCCAGTATACAGCACCCACCACCTCACGTAGCCCCTGAACAGACTGGAGAGCAGCCAGGCACAGCACAGCATGTTAGACTGAGCCCCTAACATCTTCCCTGCATCCCACAGGATCCTCACTGTTCACAGTTCACTATAAAGGTAGTAGTGGTGCTTACACAGACTGCTGTGAACTGGCCACAGCCAGGGCAGGACCCCTTAGTCTGCTTGTCTCAGCATCCGAGGCAGCAGGCTGGCTGCATCCACAGCACAGTAACATCATGGGCTCCCTGCAGCCCAGGTTCCTTGTGGGATGCAGCAGCCAGGACTCCCCACAGGCAGCCTGTCCCACTCCACTGTTTCCTTTTGCACAGAAAAGGATGTGATACAGACTCTGCTGTAGCCCAGAAGGGTCTTTCTGCTGCCCTCGATGTGTCCAAGAGGTCACAGCTGCATGGGTTGTGCTCCAGCACCCAACCACATGAGTCCCTGCACACAGGGCAGCCAGGGCCAGGCACAGCAGGTCTCTCCAGATACAAGCTCTGATGAGCTTCAGCCCTTCTGCTCCCACCATGTCACTCAGGCCCCAGGTACTTTCTGCACCCCAGGGAAGAGTTCCTCTGCTCTGGGTATGAATTTCACCCAGATAACTGCAAAACTGAACAAGACCAGCAGCTCTGCCCACTGCCAGCCACGCCAGACCAGGCATCAGGCTGGAAGCATTTTGGACACCATCCTGAACTCATAGCATGGACCAGTCAGAGCCCAGTTCCAGGCAGGAGCACGTGTTCCTAATGCTCTCTCCAACACCCACACCCATGAAGGAAAAAGGATCATGTACAGCCCCTCAGCAGGCAAACATCCAGGCTGTGAGGAGGCTGAGCTGCACCCAAAAGCCCAGGAGCAAAAGGCTCAGCCAAGAGCACTGGGTTCATCTCTGCCACCCAAGCCCTCCCCTTGCCTTCATGCTGGTGATAACCCATGGGTGAACCACAGTGTGTGACCCTAGGAAGCAAAGGCAGGCCTGGGCCATCTGCCCCAGAGCGTCACCCAGCATCAGCCAGCTCAGCTGCCAGCTCCCTGCAGCACCACAGCCCCCACACACACACACCCCAGTTGCGTTTGGGTGGTTATTCCTGCTTTTCCAGTCAGCAAGGTTCCCGTACTGCGCTCCACCAGCCCCTCTCCAGCACATTCACCTGCCACAGAGATTTCATCCCCCTCTGCCGAGGCTCAGAGGGGCATGGAGGCAATGACCACCAGCACAGGGAAGCAGGGACAAAGCAGTTGAAAGCAGCCAGTGCCAGCCTGCAGCTGCCCAGCTTCGCTGGGACAAATGTTTCACAGGCACCCCGATCACAATCCCCGTACAGGGTCGCCCACCCAGCTGTGGCTCCCACCACACACCCAAGCCAGCTCCGGCTGCCCCACAGCAGACGGGAGCTGCTGAGGGCTGGATGCTCCGCAGTCATCTGCCTCCAGGTTTGCACAAGCTGTCTAGAGGTAGCTGCTGGCAAGGAGCCAGGCAAGCCGCGGTGGCTTTGATGTGGGTGTCTGCTGGGCACATGCCAGGGCCGGGCCAGGGTGTTTAGCTGGAGGCACCGGGTGCTAGACTGAATTATGCCGGAGGGAGGAAGAAATCTCCAGGTCACGGCTGTGCCACAGTGGCATGAGAAATCTGCCGCGCTGCCCACGTTGTCGCTACTCCACACTTCTCTCCAGAGCTCTTTATCTACGGCGACCATGAGCAGGGACGTCTTCCCTGCAAGGAAACAGATTTTCCGTGGTATGAAGAGCGCTGGGGGGTTCGGCACCCACACCCCGACAGCTCCGGGCTCCCAGACAGAGAGTGCTGGCAGGAGGATGCTCTGGCGGGGATGCAGGACCAGAGCGGTCCAGCGCAGCGCAGCAGCCCCGCGGCGGGCGGGCCCAGCACCGCGCCGGCTGGCGATGCCCAGGCGCCGAAGGAGTTACTGAGAGCGGGAGATGTCGTTAATAAGGGAGGCCACGCGAGTGATTTTTATCTTTAAAAAGCCCACAGCCCGGGTTGCGCGGCTCCGCTAGGGAGCTCGCTCGGGCACAGCCACTGCTCCTTTAAGGTATATAACAACAAAGTGGGTGAACACGCTGGCTCCTCCCCGAGCCGGCACATTCCCTCCGGGTCCCCGCGCCCCAGCCACGAGTGGCAGCGGGGACCCCCCACGCCAGCCCCCGGACTACCAGTCCCGGCACACCCCGGGGGTTTGCTCCCTGCCGGGGATTGTAGTTCTGCCGCCGTCTGTCCGTCCATCCGCAGGGCACCGTAAGGCCACGCTGCTCCCGGCCGGAGGGGCTCTGCTCGGGAAAGGCTGCAGGTTCCATGACAGACGAGCAGCCATTAACCCCTTCGGAGCCCCGTGCCCGCTGGCAGCACTCCTGGAGTCACTTTAGCGGGGAAGAAGTTCCCCACTGGGACCCCACCGTGCCCGGGGCCAAACTCCCATTCACTACCCCAGCGTTCATTCCCCAGGCAAGCCACAGCTCCAACTTTACTACAGTTTTTACCCCAGCTGCCCTCCCTACAGATTTGGCAAGAACAGGGAGCAGAGTTTGGTTTGGTTGCCATCAATGCCAAGCGTCACCTGGCACCCCAAGCCCTGGGCAGGTGGTGTCACTGGAGATGAGCAATGCCCAACATCCAAGGGTCCCCCGCACCAGACACTGCCTGTGCGATAAGATGGGCTCTGCCCTGCTCTGATGAATATCTAGAAACCACTGGACAGGGGAGATGGAAGGGGAAACAGAGGCAGGATTAACCCTAGATCACAGGTGCCTGGTCTCCACCCCTCCCAGAACCCTATAGCAGCTGATGCCCAGCCTTCTCCTGCTGCTCCCATCGCCAGCAGGGAGCACGATTACAAATCCCACTCAGTCCCCAGCAAGTCCTGTCCTGCTCCACCTAGGACAGACGGGAACAGGATTTGCAGGTAACATCCCTCATTCATGCTGGTGTTGGAGACAGACTTCCCAGTTTGGGTAAGGACTCTGCTCCAGCACAGCCACATTTACAGCTGTAACTCGGGGTCAGACCAAGTCCAGGGATCAACCCTTGGCTACACAAATAAAGACTGCAGGATAACTGACCTAGCAATTAAAATAAGGTCTCTATCAGATACCACATCCCAGCAAACAGCACTGGTTGCCCAGGGCACCTCACGGCTCCTAAAAGTGATGCTTTGGGGCAACAGCAGCGAGACCCCACAGCAGCTGCAGAGAACCACCAGCTGTCAAGGGAGTCCCCCAGCACAGACTTGTTTTCTCCCCCACAGTGTCAGAGGAACTCCCAGGATCCCACATGGCCCCAGAAGAAGGGTGAGCGCTGTGTCTGTCAGGGAGGTTTAATGAGCTCCTTGGCTGGCAGGGCCCAGGGGACCACCCAGTCCAAGGTGTGAAATGCTCACTGGAAGGAGTGGACCCCAACTTCACCCCCTCTTCCAAAAAGGGCAGCTCCTCAGCTTGCCCTGAGCAGCTGTAGCATTCTGCAGTGGTTTTGCAGGAAATCAATGGCCTTCAAATGCCAGAAATAAGCAGACAAGGCACCAACAGCAATCAGCACAGCTGGACAGATTTGTTAGAGACATGGGGAAGTGCCTGTGCCAGGAGCTTTACAATGCAGAGCATCACACAAGCAGCTCTGGGCATGAGGTGAGCCACGCAACTCACACCAAGACCAACCAGGACACTGCAGCCTCTCCATGAACACCCACAGCTCTGCTTACACCATCAGCAGCTCATTCCCCTCCTCAGCTCTAGCAAGGAACAGATCTGCTACTGCCGATTGACCTGTGGGCACAGCAAGACATCAATGGGCTAAAACACATCAGCACAGACAGAAACCCCCTTCTCTTTTGGGTCACAACACCAGCTGGCCAACACAGCCAGCATTTGCCCCCTTGCAGCAGGATAAGCAGAGCCCATTGTGGAGAGGATCAGCTGGTAGCAATCACCTCCTCAATTCCACCCTTCCAGGATAAGTCAAAAGAAGAATCATACAATTCCCATCCAAGGGACCTCCCAACACTATGGTAGGAGCACAGAAGGCACCAGGAAGAGTTTGTAAGCACCATGTCGGGCACAGGTGCTTGGCCACCCAGCAGTAAGAGGCAATGAACCAATGGCAGGGAAGCTTATGGAAGCACCCATACCCTGCACAGCAGTTCCCAGGGTACCAGGAACACAGGAAATGAGTTGGTGAATTTAGGTAGGAGGAGACCAAATCAAAATACTGAGCATGCCATCCATGCCCAGTGCCACTGTCGTGCTTGGGAGGCATTATACAGCTCCCTGCCTAAGAGCATGGAGAAAAAATAACTATATGGATGCTTTTTCAGTATGGTTTCTAGCCCTTTTTCTCCAGGATTTTATACAAAGTATTTGATTATGATACCAAAGCTGTGAGAAAGAGCTAACAGCTACAACAGCAAGGTGACAGCCCTACCCACAGCCCGCTCAATCAATACAGGTGGTTACGCTTCTCCAAGGGCTGCTGGCTTTGAGAGCCGACATGGCCCATTCCCCACACGCTGCAGCAGAACCTGTGGGTCTGCCCTACAAGTCCCCCCAAGATGGGGAGCATCTTGGGGAGCCAGGCAACATTAAGCCTGCCCAGCACAGAGGAGAAGGTGGCAGAGGCCAGCCCTGCTCCAAGAGCTCAGCCTGAAAACCTTGTTCTGGCTTGTTTTCCCACTAGCTTTGGGTGCCTGACTTGTAATAAGTAAGCCTGAAAAGCAGGCTCCTTTTCAGACATGCCAGGCACCCGCAGCTCCAGCTCATAGACGCGTCTCCAGGGAGTCAAGTTCCAGGTGCACCCAAAAAACCTTGTGTTTCAGCCAATACCCAAAGGCCTCCCTTTCCCTGTCTGAGAAAAGCTGGGCAGTACCCAGGCCCAGGACTCCGAGGCTCAAGGGGAAATTGCTTTATAGCAGCCAGTCTAATTGCACTGAAATTATGAGATCAAGCAGTAAATTCACGTCTGTGTTCGTTGCTCTGGGTGGCAAAGCTGCACTGGCAAGCGCCTGATCTCCAATCGCTGCAAATTCACGTTTCATTGGAAAGGGAAGGAGGGGGTTAATGAAGGAGAGCATTGCCAGTTGGAAGTGCTACCTAAAAAGGGTTTCTCCTACTAGCTGAAGCAAAATGGTTTCTCTTGCCAGCTTGTTTACTCTGCAGCTGAGAGCAGCGGACCGCCAGGTTTTGCTGCTGGAGCCCACTGCAGGATCGATGGCTGCGAAACCGGCCCTGGCACCAGGACATCAGCAGGGCTGGACCAGGTGTGGTACTGCTGCACCATCCCCAGCCCAGGAGCAGCCCCACAGTGCCCACATCACAGGCAGTCCCCAGGACCAGCATCATCTACACCAGGAAATGTGTAGCTTAGCCCTTCAGAGAGCAAATCCTGGGCCCATCCTCTTCTTCTTTGGGGAAATAATGATTCTCACCATATAAAAACCAGCCAGGTAAAAGCTGGAATTACATTTAACCAAGATGGTTTTACATGAACTGTCCGCTACAGCAGTAAGGTTCTTAGGGCCCTTGCCCATGGAAAGGGCACCCAAACCCCAACACCAGGGAATAGGGATGCTAGACAGGACACACAGGTTTTCCTGAGAAAGGCAAGCACCAAACCCATCCTGCCCCACCTTGCTGCTGCAGAGCCAGAAAATGGACAGAACTCATTATCCTCTTTAGAAAAGCAGAACTTGCAATCATGTGCCAAAACAGGTATCAGCCAGATTCCTGTCTCTGGGAGATTTTGGAGTTCACAGGCCAAACTGAAGCAGTGTGGCTCTCGCAGTGCACAGCCCATCCCAGCTCCAGGATTAAAGCCACCGTGTCTGCAAACAAAACATTGGCACCTGCCAGGAGAGCCAGCCAGGGAGGAGAGCCAGCCTGCAGCTGCCACGGCCCCGTCGGCCGCAGCACGGTGTCCGGCAGTCAGCACAAGGATCAGGCCCACGTTTTATAGCCTTTATATTAATTACCCAGAGTCTAAATAAGATTAAAGTTTTAATTCCATCTTCATCTCCTAGAGGCTCCTGCTGTGCTCTCGGGTTTTCCTGGTGCCACGAAGCTTCTCAGGCAGTTACAGCAGAGGGCACTTCTCTGACAGCCAGAGACAGCAGCAGCTCCTGCATCCAGGCCTGCCCCACGATGCCCGACCAGCCCTGAGGATACACCACCCTCTGCACCTCCCTAAAGCCAGCACTGCTGCAAGCAGAGTTCTGCAAAATCTATCTGACCCTTCACTGAAATCCCCAACTCAAGGCCAGCAGGGCCACTCGATGATTAAAAAGCAGAGGGCCAGCGCTGGGCAGTGTCCTGAGCCCATGCTTGAGTTGTAGGCAGGAAGGTGAGCAGGAGCTCGAGGCAGAGTGTGTCTGCCAGGGCAATGCTTTGTGCCTGGCACCATCCACACTGCCCAAGCCACCCCATCACAGTCAGCCAATGGGCAATTCAAGCTCTTAGCCTGGACCACCTAGGCTGGAGTTCTACAGCTGGAGATGGGCCAGAGAGCAGCAAACGCCAGCTGAGCAGGAGAAGAAATCACTGCCTGCGCTGGGTGGAGGATGTGGCACAGGTTGGCGGCAGCAGCAGCGCTCGCTGCCCTGGTTCCCCAGTGCCCATGAGGACAGAGAAAATGCTGCAGAGCTGCAGCTGGGGCTCAGTCCACAAGCACCAACCCCAACAGCCCATGATGGCAGAGCCTTTGATCTCACTGAGCAGCAGCAAGATCTGGCTCAAGCCACCAAAGCACCCAAAGCTCAGCACTGCTCTATGCAATGTGCCCAAACCCCAGCCCTGCTGCACCCCATAGTATCTGCACAGACCAGCTCCAGTTATCACCTCCTGGAACCCCAGCTGCTGTGCAGCCACAGCCCTGGAAAAGCCAACTTGCAGCCAGGGAGAACTGCAAGTGAGAGAGACTGGTGGAGGAGAGGACGGACACAGCATAACCCCCCCATCTCCAATGCTGCCTGTACCCACTGCCTTGAGCTACAGCCATCCCTTTGGAGGGTGTTAATGATCACTTTTTGCATTATGAACAAGGAACAAGAGCATCCTACCAGAGCTCGGGAATGCACAGAGTGTCGTTCACCCCAGTTTGCGTGGCTGAAGGCAGATTGTGGAGAAGGTTGTTCCATGAGCATGCAGGACTTAGCCAGCTGCTCCTCAGGGAGAAATGAGCTGCCCCAGCCCAGCTGCTGCCCCAACCACCCTTCCACAGGAACAAAATCCTCGGTGATGCTGGGCCTGCTCCCATTCCCTTGAGTGGAGAACATGGTCAAGCTGGCCCAGCAGAATACAGCCAGGCCAGGAAACAAGAAAAGCCTCCAAGCATCCCCCTCAAAACCCCCCATAGAGCCCAGGTTTTTCGCAGTGAGCTGATGACCCCAGTGATCACCTTGTGTCACTGCCCCTGTGGTTTGGCATTTGGGCTGCACAGCAGGAGCAAGGGCTTCAGGGGCTTTCTTTCCAGTGGGCTCCCCACAACACACAGGCATGAGGCTGCCCATAGCTGCTGCTAAGGTATGCATGCCAGGGTGACCCCAAGGCAGGCACCTAGCCTGGAGGCCCTCTGCAGTCAGTGGGGAAACCCCCTCATCTCTTCCCTACCTTCTGCTTTCTACAGAAGATGCCGTTTCAGAAGCAGCTCCCATTGCCCCAGCACTGCAGCCCCTTCCTGGCAGCTCACAGCCCCTTCTCCCTGCAGCCTTCTGCCCTGAGCTCCCCAGCTCTTACCTGGTGAACAAGGGCTGCTGCTCTACAGTGTCACCAGCTTCCGCGGGTGCTGCTGCTCCCCAGGCGCGGTGGTTGGGTGACTGGGTGACTGTGGCTTTTAAGCAAAAAATGTGGGGACACCCCTGAGTCTCTGCATCCCCTAAACCCACCCCCGAGCCCCTGTAGTCCCTAACCCCATAGGGACCAACCCAGACCCCTCCCCTCACACCCTTCTGTGAGGAAGAGCAGGGGCCGCGCTGCCCTGCAAAGCCAACACTGCTGTGTGTCCCGAGGCGGGACGGGAGGCCCTAATTAGCCCATAATTAACCCGAGCGCGGTCCTGCTTTCACTTTGGGGGAAAACCAGGTGTGATTGGGGCACTTTGTGAGAAGTGACTGATACACGGTCCTGCCCCCACATCGGGGGAAAGCCCTGACTCCCCTCCAAACGCGGGGTGATGGCCGGAGCTCTCCAGGCAAGACAAGGGGTGTCCGTGCCGAGGGCTGTCGGGGCGCGGGGGGAGCCGGCAGTGCTGGCATGCCGCCAGCACCGAACCGGGAACTCCCGGGACTAGGACAGCCCAAAGCGGAGCGGGGCATTCCCCCCGCACCGCCTGAGATGAAATCCACAGAGAGTGCCGGGACCACCAAGGGTCCTGCTGAGAATACGCCGTGCCCGGGGGTGTCACAGGGCGGGACGGGGCGGGGCGTGACGCGCCCCCGCCCCCGCGGCTGCTCGGGACCGCCCACCGGCGCCGGCACCGCCCCTCGCTCACCTGTGCGAGGAGAGCGGCGCAGGGAGGCTGCGCCCCGGCCCCGCCGCCGCTCGGACAGGACTCCCGGTGCCCCCGGTGCCCCCGCCCGGCTCGGCCGAGCCCCCGCCGCCCTCACGGGCCGCGTCGCGCCTGACACCATTTGAACGGCACGAGGGGCCCGCCTCGCTCCTATTGGCGGCGCCGTCCGCCCGTCAAGCCGCCCGCCGCCTTTCCATTGGTGGCGCCGGCCCCGGGGGGCGGGGCCCAGGGGCCGGCGCAGCGGTATAAAAGGCGGGGGCCGGGCGGGCGGGCGTTCAGTG
>NW_024582065.1:5491955-5492563 GCF_017639235.1 Corvus kubaryi | reverse complement strand
AAAAAAAAAACAACAACGAAGCACCTATTTAAATAATCCTCTTTGTGTCCGCTCGGGTTCTCTTCACGGCGCGTTTCCCGGGGCCGGTGCTGGCGGCCGGTAGCGCCACGTGAGAGCCGGGACCGGCCCCGGGACCCCGCGGCGGGAGCGCCCCCGGCCCCGCTCCCCGCCCCGGGCCGCCCCGCGGGTCCCGCCGCCCCCGGCTCGGCGCGTTTCAGGGTGCGGACAGGGGAAAGCCGCTGCTGCCCCGTCGCTTTTGTGCGTTTCTTTATATATTTAAAAGAAAAGGAGAAAAAAAAAAAAAAGGCAGAAATGAAAACATTTCAACTTTCCTCCCAGAAGAAATGTGTGCGATGTGACTTCTTCCCACCGCTTGTGCCAGGGGAGCGCTGGAGGGTTCTGAGAGCTGAATTTGGGGAGGGTGGGAAGGGGAAAAACAGGGGCCGGGGGTCCCTCCGGGCTGCGCCCCGCCATGCCGGGGAGGGGGCGAGCCACCCCCGGCAGCCCGGAGCCTCCGTCTCGGTGTGTGCTTGTGATGCCGCAGGTAACCGTGTAGCACGACTCACGTCTCCAGTGTGTGTGTCGGGTCTGACTCTTTTTTTTCTTGG
>NW_024582065.1:5403916-5491855 GCF_017639235.1 Corvus kubaryi | reverse complement strand
CTTAACTGTTCTGGTTTCAGCCTTCCCAATCATAAAACCAGCATTGTTTGGTCTTGTGAAGAGATTGTCTCCTGTAGAGTCTCTTGATTTTTTTTTTTACATTGTTTTTTTAAAGAAAAACCTTTTGTTGTAAAAAGGTGGGTTTTCTGGTCGTCGTCCCCCCTCTTTTTTTTTGCCCACTCCCAACTTCACTATCAGCACTGTGTGTAACTGAAGATGCTTTGCCAAACGGTCTGTTGGGGTCTTCTTTTTTTTTTTCCTGCTCCTTTTTCTTTGTTTGTAAGCCTGTATTTTTGTGCATATGGACTTGTATATCACCGGGTAAAACTGTTCAGATTTGTTTAAATTTATAATCTTAATAAAAAGTCGATTATAAAGTTGCTGTGCCCTTGCTTTCCTTCACCCCGCAGCCCGCTGAAGCCCCTCTCCTGAGCCACCGCTTCCCTTCTGCACCGGGGAGCCTTTGCCGAAACTCCGACACCCCCCCCGGCCCCGGAAAAACCCCTTTGTCTCCTCCCCAACACCATCCCGATTCACCCTCTCCCCACACACACACCCGCAGCCTCCCCGGCTGCCAGGATGCAACAAAAGCCCCCCCTTGGGTCTGGCCGTGCCGCTCAAAGCGAGTCCCAGGTGGGGAAGGGGCCAGGGCTCGGGTCCCCTCCCCGCGCCCCGGGGCGAGGGGAGCAGCCAGGACCCCCTGGCCCTGCCTCGACCCGCACCTGGGCAGCGCCGCCGCCTGCGCGCCCCCCGACGCGCTCGGAAGTTTTTTTTAAGTTGGAGTTTGTTATCCCCGCGCGGGGCCGCTGGGTGGTGCGGGCGGGTTTTCCTTTTTTCCCCCTTTTTGTGTGTGTGTTTTTCTCCTCCCCTCCTTTACCCCACAGGAACGAGCCGGGGCCGCTCCGCACCCCCTCAACAACTCCCGGCCACCTCAGGAGGGGAGAATTATTATTTCTTTTAACTCTGAGCATAACTCGCAGTTTCTAGCATGCAGCGCAAATCCCGCAGATAGAGCCGTCCCTCTGCCCCCGCACCCCCAGCATCCTCGGGAACCCCCCCAAATCAACATATGGACAAAACCTCCCTTCCCAACCCCGCGCATCACCGCGGCAGCGCAATCTTCCCTCCTCCCGGGCCGAGAGCCCGAAGCCAGGGGATTGCGGAGCGGGGAGGGGTTGCGGAGGGGGTCGCAGCCGCAGAGGAGCCGGAGCGCGGAGCCCCCGGCCCGGCTGCGCCCCCGCTCCGCGCCCCGCGCCCGCTCCGCGCCCGCAGCGCCCCCTGGCGCCCGCCGAGGGACCCGCAGCGCCCCGCGGGGCCGGGGGAACGGGGAGGGAGGGGGCGGCCCCGACCCCACCGTGGGGCAGAGGAAGGGGCAGGGGAGGCCGCGTTGTCCCCAGCCCCCGGTGCTGCTGCCCCGGGCCAGCCCTGTCCTGCTCAGGACGCCGCAGGGCTGAGCGCCGCTCCCCTCCGCTGCTGATCCTCCAAATAGCCTCCCCTCAAAAAAAATTACAATTGAAAATATAAGCCCTGTAACCCCCTGCCCAGGCGCAGAGGCACTGCGGGAGCACTGCTGAGCGCACTAGCGCTCTGCGAGACTAGAGCTCGATGCTTCGACCCGGGGAAATTAACCCATGGGGCCGTCGAGGATCGCCTTCCCTGTCCCGGCCTCTTGGGCCGGGACCCCCGGGGCCTCCACCGGCTGCATCCGCTCCCTTGCCCCGGGAGTCGAGGCTCCCCAGCACGGAGACGGCTGGAGAGGGTCCCCGGCAGTGGGATTAGCAGAAGCAGCAGCTCCTGCATCCATAGCCCTGGCTGCTGCAACACGATGTTTGGGGGAAGTTTGAAAACCCAGGTGCTTCTGAGGACGCCCACAGGTCAGCGCAGCCGGCTGCTGAATCTTAAACCCAAATCCTTTTCCCACAGCCCCTGCTCCAGGCAGCCCAGCCAGACGGGGGAGAGCTCGCTTTAGCCCAACAGCCACATGCACGCATTCATCACCCTTCCGAACCGCCTCCCATCTCCCAGACCTCGGGGTTTCCCGTGATAAAGGGGCCATCAGCAGGAGAAACCCCCGTTCCTGCAGGAGTCCACCACTCCAGGCGCACCTATCCCTCCAAATCTCCCCTCTCCCGGGGGCAGCCAGCTCTCGCCCGCCTTCACAGTGGAAGTTTCTGGGGCTTCACTCAAGGTTTCAAAGGCTGGAATTGGCAAAGACGCCTCCGCATCACCGGTACACACACGGGGAGGGGGAGTCGGGGTGCATATGCCACAGGGACACTCAAAAATCCCTGTCACTGAGGAACGAGGAGATCCCACAGCTCCGCGGAGCCGCGAAGACTCACACGCTCTCGGTGGCGCAGTTATTTATTTATTTTAAACGCTGGTACATGACATTTCTCTTCTTACGAAGGCGGCAGCAGCAGAAAGCCCATCACAGCCTCTCCTGAAAGCAGAGCCTGGAAACCAGAGTCTCATCTGCATATTCATAAGTACCTGATAAATTAATCATGATGGCAGAAGCATTCAGGCTAGAAGGGAGGTGACAGGGGAAGGTTGCACCCCCCAACACAAGCCCATCCTCACTCTCGCACACGCTCCTCGTCTTCCAGGCACAAAATGTTTTGATCCCTTCACAAGTCGGCTGAACCCCCTGGGTGCTGCGGGGAAGGGGGCTGTGCCCCCCCAACACCCCGGTAGGAACCCACCACCTCGCCCCCCAACCCCTCCGGTCCCTGGCTCCGGTGAGAAATGCAGAACAGATGGGCTGGAGCAGGGTGGAGGACCCAAAATCTGAGGGAGCTCAGCTGCCACCGCCGCACCCCCCGGCCCAGCCGTGCGCTCTGCTCTCATGCCAGCGCCTGTCCCCACACCAGCTCTGCCCCCAGCACGGTCCAGCGTGCCCCAGGACTGCCCGACCTTTAGCTGATGCTGAAGAGTTTGACCCTAAAAATCCTTCCATATCCTCTCTCCCCTTAGCGCTCTCCCGGCTGAGGGTGAACGAGCATCGCCAGCATTTTGTGCCCGGCAGCCCTGGAGCAGGAACAAGGCATGGAGGGGTCCTCTGGAAGGGACAGGTGGAGTATGGCTGGCACAGAACGGCGGGAGGTGGGAGACGGGGAGAGTGAGGGGAGCGAGGGGAGTCCTGCACCGTGCCAAGGCAGAGGGAGCCCCGGCTCTGCGCACGCACCGCCCGCTCTGCCAGCTGCGAGACAGCTGTGGCTTTCCCTTCCCAGCGCAAAATGCTCTCCACAAGTAGATCCGGTGCTTGTGGTATCCTCAATGTCACCACACGGAACCCCGTCGGTCTGGGGGAAGAGTCACCCTACCCCGGGCAGAGATGCTGCCTCCGGTAACAGAGGCAGAAATTCAACCCGAGGCTGGAGCAGCGCCTGAGCCCACCCTGTTTTTCCAGAGAGCTGCCCTCAGCAGAGCGGGCAGGAAGGGCAGAAGGCACCTGGCAGCTGCCTGTAGAACTCAGGAGGGTCCAGATCTCGCTTGATTTCCCTGACCCAGCAGCAATTGCAGAGGCGGCTGCAGGGCTGGGCTGGACTCACCAACAGCAGAGGGTCAGCACAAACCCAGCACCCATCACAGTGCTCTGCCCTGCACCACCAGCACCCCATGGGCACTTGGAGGGCTCAGGTCTGGCATTAGGGAGTCATAGATCAAGCCCAGTGCCAAAGCCAGCGGTTCAGCCAAGTCCTCTTGCCACTGAGGCGGCTCAGCTTGGAGGAGGATGTCACTGCACATCCAACAGGTCTGTCCGCACCAGGAGGGACAAGGAAGGACACAGTGATGGAGAACTGACCCTCTCATCTCCCAGACTGCCAGCCCAGCTCATCCCCAGGTCGCAGGGGGAGGTTGGGCACCCACCCGAGGAAAACCCACCCTCACACCATGGGCCAAGCACCAATTCCCAGGTGCTGACCCACAGCTGGAGCAGCTCCATGTCCTCCTAAACCACAAATGCCAAGAACAAGCTCATATCCAGTCCCAGCAGCCCATCCCCAGACGAGCAACTTTGTGCTCTGCAGAACTCAGTGCAGGATCTATCTGTCCTTCCTTCCATCTGTTGATTTTGAGTCAGATCCCTCCCATCTCATCTCCCCAGCTTAAACACGAATGAGCAGAAGAATATTTTGGGATCTGCACGTGTTAGCAGATGTTTGTAGGAGTCCCCTGCAGAGAGAGCAGTAGGAGAGCAATGGGGGACCCAGCAACATGGTCGAGAGGCTGCTGCTGTTAGCGGTCTGTTTAATATGTTGGGTTTGGTCTGGGCCTGGGTAATTAGCACCTGAGCAGTAATTATTCACACTTGGCCTTTCTATATCCTGCTTATAGATTTGATGATTAATGTTGCTCCTTGAGTTAAGCCTGCCCTGGATTTACCAGCACGCAGTGGGAAAGTTAAGGGAAGGCTGTTGTGTGTGGCAGAAGCTGCTGTCCCTCACATAGAACAGCAAAAACAGCACAATAGAAAAATTAGAGTAAAAAGCACTTTGCACAGAAGCAGCAGCCACTAAGCACAGAGCAGCCATCTCAGCAACACTCTGCCACCACCATCGACACACGAGGAGCTCGGTTGTACAGCAGGAGAAGCAAAAAACCTCCCTCAGCATTCAGAGCACACTGACGCCAAATGATTTGGGGATTTACTGGCACCCCAGAGACACAAGCTGGACAGAGTCCTGCAGCAAAGCTCGGGTGCACAGACCCCCTCAGCCACCTTTCCATCACAGCAACACAATGAGGGGTCTGCAGAGAAGGACCTGCTGCCCCCACAAGCTGGGAAATGGGGAAAACAGCTGCTAACCACTCCACATTGGGACTTACACAGCTCAGCCAAGCAAAATCCATAAGCCAGTGGTGGGCTCACCTTCTCTCCTAGGCACTGGCTCCCCTGGTGTCACTGCTGGTCCTGGGCGAGGGGGCTGCAGAGGTCACCTGCAGAGGGACCTGGAGCTGCTTTGCAGCACTGCTGACCAACACCCTTGGAGGCTGAGGGCTTCTCCAGCGCTCCTCAGGGCAAAAGACATTTCCAGCAGAGTTGCTCTCGGGGATTTCTATGCCAGGCAGGCAGGAGCTTAATCCAAGATCTTGGCCAATGCCAAACAGCACATGGAGGTTGGCATGGAGTGAAGGAGATGGCCAAGCCCAGAGGCAGAGGAGAGGCAGAGCTGCCCTGGCTCCTTTTCCTCAGGGAAAACACTGAGTGACTCCAGATCCTATAGATAAAGGAGCAGAACACAGAGGGGGGAAGCCCCTACCAAAGCCTGCTCTTATCCTCACTCCTGGCCCCATGACTGGTCCAGCTGAGCAGAATCACCTGCCCCACACCTGCAGGGCATTAACCCCATCTGTGCTTCTGCCCAGAGGAGGGAAAAGGGTTTTTCCTGGGAAACTCCCACATCCATGATGCTTCTGTAGACCATTCCTACTCCCTGCAATCCTCCTCCCTTTTCTGGGACTGAAGCTGCCCCTTCTTGCCTGGCTGGCAGATACCCCATCAGGCCAGATCCATATGTTTTCCCTCCATACCTGTTGTCCCAAACTCATGAGGACTCCTACGTACCAGAGCACAGCATCTGTACCATGCCCCTGTTCCCACCTTTCCCATGTGGGAAGCTCCAGCAGATACTTCATGGCCCCACTGGGCTTAACCCCAACAGACAGGAGCAGTTTTCGGGCAACCCCACCTGCCTCAGGTCCCTGATTATTTCCACACTTCCATTCTGGGAGCTTGGTTTCTAATAAACAACCCCCAAAGCAGTGCTTTCTCTCTCTTTTCCTCACCAAAATGAGACTTTTGCATTGAAACGTGTGAAGCTGCATTTTTTTCCCTCCCTTTTTCCCCAGGTTTTGCAACATGAAAGTGGATGTTGATGTGAATGGAATTCTGAAATTGGAGACAGGGAAGTTCTGTGCTGGGAGGTGACTGTTTGCTCACAAAATCGCCCTTTTTCAAGCTCCCCGATGAAATTCTGCACAATTATTTTTGTCTCCTCCTCACCCAGCCAGCCCGGTGCCCCGCACTGCTCCTGCTTTTGTTTCTCCTCTTCTCCCTGGTGAGGATGAACAAAACACCAACCACTGCCCATGCCCACTCCTCCTCCTCCTTTTCCTCCTCCTCCTCCTCCTCCTCCTCCTCTCACGGCTGCCAGCGCAGCCCGGTACTACCCGCCTGGCAGAGTGCTGAGGATTCGGGGATATTCCAATGAACTCCCCCCCAGAAGAGAGCCAGGGCTGGTTGGATGCACAGCTCAGGGAAGGGCATTCCAGAAACTCACCCTTCTGTTTGCTTTGGTGCTGGAGAGAAAACACCAGCCCAAAATACGTGCAAAGGGACAGGCTTCATCCTCACCAGCCCTGTGCTGGTGTGAGGCAAGGGGAAGCTCTGCAGACAGATTCCAGCAGGACTCAGGCTGGGATGTGGGATGACCCTGCACAGGGGTAAAGTAGAACCCAGGGTGTCTGGGGAACTCTCAGGGCAAGAGGAGAACCCCCACATCCAGGCTCTGTGTCTGCTCTCTTCCATGACCCATCTCCCCCCAGCTTGTGGTTCCCACAGCACCACGACCATCCCGGCTCTTCCACTCCCACATGAACCAGAAGGGAAGGACATGGCTGAAAAGCCCCAGAAGCTGGGACATGGAAACCCCAGGCTCTGTGGTGCTGTGACCTCGGCTCAGTCACATGAGAGATGAGGGGGAGGATTGAGCCTCCAGTTTCTCCCCCTGGAGTTACCACTGGATTAATTCAGCCTTAGGTTATTTCAGGAGCACTTACATCCAGAGATCTTTCAGCTTGGCCCGTCGGTGCCTGCAGGGTCAGACAGTGCCTCTGGCTTAAACCTGGGCTCGGGATCTGTTGACTCTGGAAAATCCTCAGGTTTTGGAGCACATCTATTAAAACAAGCAGTGCTGTGGCCATCCAGGCTCTTCCCCTTCTGCTCATGGACCATGGAGACCACAAGCTTCAATCTGGTGGGAGGAGAAGGGGAGCCGAGTGCCAGCCAGGGCGGATCAGCAATTCCCACGTGGTGCTCTGGATAGGGTGTGATCTTCTTTCTTTGTCCCATGATCCTCACCACAACAACAGGCAGTGACCAGAGCACCCAGATGCGTGATTGGGGTAGGCAGGATAAGGAGTGCAACCAAAGACTGGCAGATGGAAACGCTGCAAGAGGGAGGAAACCTGGTCCCTCTGACCCCAATTTTAAATTCTCCTTGGTTTTGGTACCTCAGGTTGCAGTAAATAGGACCACACCACCAGGCTGGGCAGAGGGGACACACAAGGAGCTGCTGGAAGCCAACCCATGCCCAGCTCCCTGGATTTCATCTTACTGGTGTATTTCCATCACCTCGTGCCCAGATTCACCGGGTTTGTACAGCAGGACGGTGTTTTTATCCTTGCTCTCCAGGTGGGAAAGGGAGGCAGTGACCTCAGGTAAGGGCACAGTGGGGCTCCATGTAGAGCAGACAACTGAACCCACAGATCCCTAATCCGTCCCAA
The DNA here is from genome assembly GCF_017639235.1 of Corvus kubaryi. NCBI lineage: Eukaryota > Metazoa > Chordata > Aves > Passeriformes > Corvidae > Corvus > Corvus kubaryi. Next base: position 5,484,343 of record NW_024582065.1, on the reverse strand, counting down.
CCAGTGGTAGCTCTCTCATGTGTATGAAATTTATGTTTCACTCTCTCCCCGGGGATTCATCTCCCATCTTTCCCCTTTAATTATAAAAAATAGTAGGTTTGAGGTATATTTGAGGGTTTTTCTTTTCCTGTGTTGACAAAGTGCAATATTTGATGACTCTAACCCCAAATTCTCTGTGACACAGATACCCTAACAATTATAAAATACTTCCAAGCTCGCTCCATAAACCCCTTTGCTGTTGCTATTAGTATGCATTAACATTTTATTGGTGTTACAGGATGAAACATCCAGTCTTGCAGCTCCAGTGGGCTTGGGGATTTCCAGCATCCTGCAATATGTATCCGTGCAGAGGAAATTAAAATGTGGATGGATCAGCAAGATACAGTCAAATCCTCTACAGTAATTTGGAGAAGACTAAACTCTGGTGCTAGTAGAGCATATTCCAAGCTATCTAATAGAGAGTTGATGATCTCTGTAACAGCCTTTTTGTAAGTTTTATTCTCGCCTACAAGGGAATTTTTTCAAAGGGGGTATGTAATACCTAAACTAATATTTTTAAAGGTATATGCTCTAAACATGGAAAAGTTAGGCCCTCTGCAGAGCAGTCACTCCAGTGGTCAGCCAGTACCCAACAAAAGAATACACTCTGGTATCTTACAATCTAGCTGGAACTTCTAACCACTACACCAGTCATTTCTCTACAGTTTGTATCATCATAGGACACATAAAGTCTTAGGAATATTGTCATGCTTTGCTCTTTTAGCCACAGTACAACACAGATACCCTTTAGCAGCATCAGCACTTGAAGCCCGAAGTGTTGTGTCTACCCAACAGCTGTCAGAGCATGGTGCTGGTGTCCAGCATCACATACTTCACCATCTCAAAAAAAAAACCCCAACATTTCCACACATAAAACTGGGAGGATTTCATGTTGTCCAAATGGAAAATCTGGGTACCTTGACTTGTGCAGTGCAGTCTGCTTGCGTTTATCTCTCCCAGGTGCCTTAAAACACAGGAGAAGCAATAAAGAACTGATCCTCTGCTCTCTCTCCTTTCCTCCATTTATAGGGTCAGCAAAACCTTAATCTACTTTCTAAAAGGAAGAAAAATGTGCTCAGGAGGACTTAACCCTACACCTTGGTGCCCGCTGGGTCGGGGCACTGCAGCACCACTCCTACAGGACGCCCCTCCTGAGGACTTTTTTTTCCATGGGTGTGACCACACGAAGCATTAAGGAGCCCAAATTCTAATGTGGGATTTGGATGCTATTTATTATCCGTGTTACAGTTGCAACTGGGAACATGGGGAGGGACTCGTTCCAATTTTAGCGACAAATGCATTAATGCCCTGCATAGAGCTGGCCCATGTAGACATTCCCAAGCCCAGGTTTTTTATAGCAAGCAGAAGCAACCACTCCACCCCCGAAAGGCCTTTTCTAACCTCCAAAAACTGCTCACAGCCTTGTGCTCCTCAGAACAAGCCCATCTCCAAGCTGATGATGCCCATCACGGTTCAGCCCTCGCTGATGTGAATCTGATGTGCAGACAGCCCTTTTTCAAGTTGGCTCATCCTAGTTTGAAGTTTGGCACCATTTCACAAGACCCTGTGTGTCCCCAGGATGTTCAAGGTGTTTCTCCAATGTCAATGGGCAGAGTGCTCATCCACCGAAGGGGAAGTGAAGTTAAAGGATGAAGATATGTCCTCTTGGCTATTAGAGCATGAAACGACCTCCAAAAGCCCTGTTAAATTCTACATCTGAGCCAGGAGAGTCCTTGTTGAAGCAGCAAGAAGATTCTTCTCAACCGTACAAGGTTTCCACCAGCATGTTGGCAGCGGTAGAGTCCAGGTTGCTTTAGCAGTTATCATTAACAACCAGTTTCACCTTCTCCAACCCATTTCTGCCTCCTTCCTTCTCTCAGGAAGCCAGTGCCGTTGCACAGACACAGTGCAGAGTCCAGGGCTCTTGTGTGGTTCAGCACCAGGTCCTTGGGGTACAAAGTGCATCTTCATCTTGGCAAGTGCCCGCTCAGATGTTACAGGTCCTGCTGTGGGGGCTGCTTTGTTTATTCACTCGCAGGATCCCAGCACTGCACAGTGGAACTGAGCCACACACCAGGGACAAGTTAATACAGCAACAATGACATTAAGTAGTTCTATTTTTTATTCTGTTACTTCTATCTCCACATGAGGCTGCTTCACTCAACTCTTTACTCCATCACTGGCTGCCACGAGCAATCATTTATGAAGGAGGGCTGTGAAAGAAGAGACAGGGCAAGGCTGATGGCGATTCGTGAAACGCACCCCGTGCGAAGGCAACAGCTGCTAAACAGCAACACGAACTGGCCTACGTATGGCAACCCCAAAGACCCAGCTCTGAAAACTGAATTTTTAAAAAAATGGCTTGGTCAGTGGGCTGAGGGGGAAGATGGCCAGAAACCCACACTACGTCTGCTTCCCCTTCACTGCGCATCATGTTCGCCAAGGGACACGTTCAAGACGAATTCAAGTGCCTTCAAAGAAAACATTTGTGATCCAAGATGACATTTCTGCTCACCATCCACCCCTCCACACTGCTGCCGCTTTTAGCAACATGCGCTCACACAGTTGGCCTGTGTTGATGGAGAAGATGTAACCCAGAGACAAGAAAAGGAGCATTTGCTAAGCACAGCTACGCTACCTCCAACCACTCGTGAGAAGGTCCAGGTTTAATTTAATTGAGGTCTATTATAAATCCAACAAAGCTGCTGAACTACACTGATGCTGGAAGTCCTGAGTCAGCTCCTACAGCAGGACAGGAAAAACATCTGAAGAAAAAGGTTGCAGTTCTCACCCTGCCTCGGAAACAAGGCTCAAACATCCTTTGGTTATGAGAGTCTCTGATCTTCAAGAGGTATTTGCTGGCCTGGGATCAGGCTTTGCACATCACCTACCTGCCAAATCCCAGCTGGGATGGGGGATGGACACAGCAAAAAAGTTAATAAATAAACCATACAATAAAACAGACACCTTGGAAGGACACAAAGACAGACCGGATGGAGTTGATCATGCAGTTAAATAATGAATCAAATTTGGTGCAAGCATGAGGTCAACCACCGACATGGCAAGTGCCTCCACAAGGCCTCTTCCCTGTGCCGAAGGCTCTGGCCCTTGGCTTTGCTGGCTCTGCTCCCAAAGCAGGAGCAAACCCAGTCTGAGAGAGACCAACACAGTCACCAGTGCAAAACACAGAAACTTTAATTAAACCTACAACACAGGGGGAGGTGGGAAGTGCTGCTTCAGACACAGAGCAGCCCTGGGTGCTGCCATGCGCGTGGGCAGAGGAGCTGAGCCCCTGGGGGATGTCACTGGGAGCAAGAGGAAGGCAAAGCAAGTGGCTGCCACGTGATGGGGGCACATCCCAAGCAGGCTGATAAGACTCAAATGAGAACTGACATCCCAAAATCTCCAGCAGGACAGATGTGCAGATCTGGGCAAGCAACAAACACAGAGCTGTGCGTGAGCCTCCTCCCTCCGCCTCCACAGGTCCCAAGCCCAGAGACACTGTCCCAAGGAGCAATGCTGCAGCTGCAGGGGAAGGAAGCACCTCTCCACCCTATTTTGGTGCTGTATTCCACATTCCTGGAGTCCCTCCCATGTATCAATGTCAGAACTTTCACCCATCCTTTTGCATGGAAGCCTCATTTCCACAAGACGACCTGGAGAGATGTTTTCCCAACCCTTGGGCAGATAAAGAAAACCAGATGCTTTTGCTCAGCCATTGCTGGCCAGATGCTGCAGAGTCATTTAAAGCATGGGGACACCTGCCAAAAGGCACAGCAATGTGAGGGGACACAGGTGGAGACACTGTGAGTCTCTGCTCCAGGCACGGGCTGCTCCACTGAAGATGGACTCATCAAGTCCCAGCAAGCACACAGATTTCCAGCAACATTCCAGGAGTGGATCCATTTGGAAAGCCAAGACAAAACACATCCCACTTAGGAGTAAAAGAAGACTTAACCCCAGTCTTCCATTTTCATTTAAAATACAAGTTTACAGTGTTGTTTCAGGCAGGTCAAAGGCTCCTTGTCCCCCACCTCCTGCCCAGGGCCAAGCCAGGAGCAGACAGGACAGCTGTAGTGACAGAAAGCTCTGCTTCAGCTCTGTGGACAATTCACCATCTCATAACTTAGACTCTTTTCTTACTTTCCTTCCCCTGACTGCCTGCAAGAACCTTTGTAAGATGGAATGAGTGGGTCTGTTAAAAATAATTAAAAAAAAAAAAAAAATCACAACCAGGTTTCTTCCCCCCACCCCAGCAGTAAAGCAGTGCAGCAGCAAAAGCTGAGCAGCCTGGCTGGGGGCAGCCCCTCCATGGTCTGCAGGAGTGCCAGAGGAAGGATTCCTGCTGCTCCTGATCCCCAGCAAACACCAGTCCAGAGCCATGTCCCTGCCACACCCAGCCTGGGAACCCCAAGAAGAAACATCCCCACTGCAGCTGCAAAGCTGTGCACCACCTTGGACAAGACCTATGGACAGACAGCTCTTCTCAAAACAAGCACCAGCCCTTTCTGCCCTCCAGTGATGCTGCTGGTGTGATCCAGACTACCTGCCTTCAACACACTGCTGCTGGTGGCACTGCAAGTGTGGTCTCTCTACCTGAGATCCAGCACAGCAACACCAGCAGGGAAGGAAAAAGGGAAAGAGCTTTCTCCAGGTATAACCCGCTGTCCTGGGCTATTTATGCTTTTTGTTTCCAGCACGAGTATATAAATGCATGAGAAGCCGCATGCTGCCCCCTCATGCTGCCTGTGCTCCAGGGATGTCCCCCTCGAAGAGCTGGGGATAGTGCTGCTTCATGAGGAAATTCCTTTGCTATGGGGCTGTCACTACAATTTATGACCAAGCAGGAGCAACCACTGTCACCTTGTGCCACTGAGGCCAGCCCAGCCCCAGGACAGCAAAGCACAGGGAGTGCAGAGGGCAGGTTGGACCCAGGTACGGATGTGTGTGAATGTGTCAGGGTTTGTGCCAGTTTAGAGGGAGCCCAAGCAGTGTCTTTGCATAGCTGTTCCCACAGAGCTGGGTCCCTCCAGGGACCTTGTCTCCAGCTCCAGAGCCAGCTCAGACCCCCACAGCCCAGAAGGTTCCCAGTTTCACCCGAGAGAAGAGGCCCTAGTGGGAAAGGAAGACCCAGGAAACCTTGCAGAAGAGGTGGAGGAAGGGTGCTTTCCTCACCCAGAAAAAGGGAGAGACATACCCTGGGCTTCCACAACCCACAGACATTCCCTACAACTCCCTTTTCCCATTTCAGACCTCCTGTGCAGGCAAGAGCCGGCTGATAAAGACACGCACAGGCTCACACCTCACCCCGTGCAGTGGTTTCCCAAAGCAAACAGCAACAGGAAACTCCAATGAAATTCAAAAGGGAAATTGCAGTTACCACTGCCCAACACATACACACGTGCCTTCCTCCCCTCCACACCCCTTTCTCTCGGGAAGAAAGCAGAGGGCCTTTGCTGCAGGGCAGCCCCTGCTCAAACCCATCCCCATGCCCGGCAGTCATGCAGATGCGGCACAGCGGAGCAGCACGGCCCCGGCTCAGCCGCTGGCGAGACGTCCCCAGGGTGAGGACGTGCAGGAGGAGCTGCTCCAGGTCCCATCTCCCGTGCCAGGCCGGCGAGTGCTTTGGATCTGTGGTTGCCAATGAGGATGTGCAGGAATGGATGGGCTGGGTGGTGAGGAGGGGGTGAGGGGAGGAGGAAGAGCACTGCGCTGTGCCTCCGCTGCCTCGACTCCTTCTGCGGTCTCCTTAAGATGTCACAGGCTGGATGGGGAGCAGGCTGCCGAACTTAAAGTGCTGGATCACAGGAAACTTCTCCAGGCACTGCAGGAGGGGAGATAAAGAGAGGTGAATTCAGGAGACATTTCCACCTTACACACATAGCCAGAGCCGCATCCTGCCCACAGGGTCAGGAGACAGTGAGCTCAGGGCCACTCAGCTCAGACGAAGGCAGAGGATCAGCCCCATGTCTCCCCCCCCCCCCCCCCCCACATTCCAATCAGGCTTCTCAGGCCAGTAGCACTTCATAACCCCATCCCTTTCCCTTCAGCCAGAGTCTTTTTCTTACTGAAATTCAGGCCTGGAGCATGAGCAGAAGCAGCATGCCTATGTCAGCAGCTTTCTCCCTCACCACTCTCCTTGCTCAAACTGATCTCTTTGAAGAGCTTCACCCCACAAACATTGAGAACTGCAGAATCCCCCGGGGCAGAGAGACTATCCCCAAGGCCAGTGCCCACACTCTGGGTTTGAGGCACCATTCGGCAGCTGCAAGGCACTGCCCAAACTGCATTCCAGACTCTCGGGTCTTTGATGGACAAGCACCAGTGATTTTGCTGCCATAGTTTAAGATATGATCCTATTTCCAACAACCCCTCAGCCCTGAAATTCTCACCTCCCATTGCAGAGGAATGGATCACAGGTTAGTCATACAGGTCCACTACAAGGCAGATTAGCTCAGAGCTACTTCCTGCAGCTACACCCGAGCTCAGTGTGCGGTGAGCAGGGCTCCGAGGGCACAGCCCCTTCCACTCACCAGCCCAATGGCAGGAATGTCAGGGACTGTGGTCCATAACCACGTCAGTTTGCCAGCACTCACCTGGCAGAGCCACTCAGAACTCTGGTTTTTGAGTCACTGCCAACACAGACTGCCCAAACCTCACAGAGGACACAGAGCAGGCTCAACTCCATCACAGAGACCTCAGCAGTGCGTGTTTGCCAACCACAACATGGTTACAACTCTCTACAGGAAGGAGTCTTGCACTCTCCATGGGGCCAAACTGGACTCGCTGCAGCAAGGGGAGACTCTGGGGCTGGGGAGGAAGCTGTGTGCTGCAGACAGCTCTCACCCCAAGGCAGGACTCGGGCACAGGCACCCTGCCCTCGTGCTGTTGTCACAGGCAAGCGGGAGGATTTGTGCTCAGAAGCCCAGGCCTGCAGTAATCCCTTTGGAGCCAAAGGTCAGGCAACTGGTTCCAAGCACACTGGAGCCAAACCAGTTTGGAGGTGGTGAAAGCACAACACGGCTGTATCCATTCCTGGGGAGTAATAGCCAGGCAGAACCCACAAATCTCCACAGCAGGGCACCAAGGAGAAGTAAATCCTGAGAGCATCAGGCCACGTCACCTTCAAAGCTTCCTAATGCTCAGAGCTGCTGCTGTCTCTCCACACAACCACTTAGACAAACTCTCAGAGGAAGCAGGGCTGGGTAACAGGGACATGAGGGGAGAGCAGAGAGAAATGAACACTGGAGATGCTGACAGCTAGAAATGTCAGCCCAATTAGCTCCAAGGAGTCCCATGGAAGACCAGACTGGTTTGGGCTCCAGGTGAAGAAACCTTACCACTAGTGGGAAGAATAGGTATCCATTCCATGTAACACATCGCCAGCTCAAGAAGAGACAAGCAGAGAAACTTCTCCTATATCCAGAAGGACTGGCACGAGTTTACTGGATTATCAAATGTACCAAGCGACAGGGCCCTCCTTGCATCAGCTGTGGATGAAACTGTATCTAACACTAGCTCAATTTCAGGTTTATTTCTTCTTGCTACCATCTTGATCACACTGAAGGTCTGCTTGGGACTCAACTGGGGAGCAGATTCATGCACCAACTCCAACCTTTAAAGATGGAACTGGAACTAGATTAGTTACAATGGAAAGTATTTCCTGACTGACTGCAGAGAAGGAAAGGTCAGGAGACTCAAAAGCAGGCTCAGGGGAAAAACATCAAGGCTGCTACTTTAACCACACCATTCTGTCAACTTCTTCACTTGCCTTTGATGGAGAGAACAAGAAAAGACCTTGGACTTTCAAGCAAACACGTGTTCACCCATTATATTATAAATAGACACATTCAGGATTTCATAAACACACAGAGCTGAAGACACATTGTCTTCAGTCTACTGCTCATCCACCCTGGAGTGCCTGGTCCAGACCACAGCTCCTGGACACATAGACAAATGTGAGCTTTCTGTCGGCTGTTTAAAGTCACCCCGTAGAGGAGACAGAGAAGAGATAAAGCCTTTGGAGTGCTTTTTAAATGAACTAGGTCTGGGGGCTGCCCCACTCCCACCAAGTGGGATTTCTCCTGGTCTGTTTCCAGCAAGTGACCCCGTCCTCTGCTGCTGCCTCCACTCAATCCCGGTCGGCGCCGTCCGGCACCCAGCGCTTTCCAGCCTCCCCAGGCGTGTCACAGAGCTGGAGCCTCCAGATGAGTGTCTGATTTCACCTGATCTAATTGCAATGGGTGATCAGTAGGGCAGGGAGAAGGGAGGGGAAAACAAATAAAACCTGAAATCTTGCTCTCACCTTCGCCAGTTAGACAAAGTGACACCACAACCCCAAACCTTCCCTCTCTTTGCCATCACGTGCCCCAGGCTCTGCCACAGAAGCTGCCTGCCTTGAGCTGGACAAAGACCCATGTCAGCACTTGATGGGTGTTGCTGACTTCTCTTCTGCTAATGCTGGCAGTGGTTAATTCCAGAAAGACTGCATTGGTGAAGGCTACACAGAGAGCAGAAATACGCTGGGAGCCAGCAGAAAAGAGACAAGGTCTGTAGCAGTGACTTTGTACCTGGCCTAAGACACCCAGATGGATTCAGTTTGCAAAGGATGAGGGTTCAGTGACTCCTAACCTTGCATCATTCCCAAAAAATCAGCCAAAGAGATCCTCTAGTTGCAAATGTTGGTGTAACCTGCAGGGCCAGGCACACCATAACTGAAAGCTCTGCCCAGCCATGCTGCCATGTGCACATCCACACCCCCATCATCTCCCAAGACAGGCAGGAACTGGCTGAGCAAGCAGCAGGGTAGAAAACTCCCCAGAACAGATTATATCTAAAGATGTATCTATTGTAAAGAACCTTGAGGACTCCTAAGCAGGAGTGCCCCCTCTCCTCTGCCCATCCAGGTGAACACAGCTTCCATGCCAGGCCATGCCATGCCAGGAGAGGACAACACTGCACAAGGATCATGTTTTTATGATTAGTCCTTTAAGACCTACAAATATTATTTGAGGCAAAAAAATAAATTTAAAGCTCTTTGGTTGACTCAATGTTTTTTACATTTCAGCCTAAATTAGTGTCATTACCCTTCCCAGCAGTTTTTGCCTTCTCCCTTTGACACAGCTACCTCACAGATATTTCTAGAAACCTACCAGTACTGGATCCAGCATTTTCACACAGAAAATTTTTGCTACTCAAAACAGATTAAGGCCTTTAGAAAAGACCATGTCTTGGGTGCACACAGAAGAGCCAAAGAATGTCTCAGTCTCTAGAGGATCCCTGAGCTGTGCTGTCTCCAGCCAGGGGATAGATAGATCTGCCAGCACATGGCAGCCCCAAAACATCAGTGAATGTGTGCACTGCACTGTGGGCTCATCACTGCCAAGCTCCTCCAGCCACAAACAGGTGGGAGCAACCATGGCACAGGGCATGTGGGGCACCAGGCAGGAGCACCTGAACATGCTGGGGAATGTGGGATGCCAGGGGAGTACCCAGCTTGTGAAGGAACTGATCCAAAGGAAAGGAAGGACTACGGCAGGGCTGTTGAGGCAGCAGCAGACCACACTGAAGCTCTAGGTTTTAGAAGACTCATGTTTCACTTTAAAGGCATTCACAGTGCTCTGGTCCTCCCTTCAGACCCCTCAGCTCTCATACCTTAGCCTCCAGCTGAGGGCTTTTCAGCAGGCAGTGTCTCCAGCCCCTGTGATGGAGCTGCAGCCCAGGGACACCCCTCTCTCCAAGGAGCAGCCCAGAGCACTCCTCCCAGGAGCAGCCAGGCAAGGGGGTCGGCCCCCAGCCCCACTTCGCCTCTTTGGAGGCTGGGAGGAAAACTGAGCTGGGGGTGAGCTGGGGGCGGAAGGAGCCAGTGGGCCTGGGAGTGACACCTCACAGATTAGAGAGGTATGTGGCCTGGAACCTAAACACAGGATGTGCAGTGCAGAGGAAGGGCTGGGGGAGGGAGCGGCCGCTCGGCACAGTTAACCCCTTTGTGCACTGGGCCTGAGCAGAGCTGCCTGCAGAGCCTGTGTGTCCCAGCAACAGGAGCTTGTCCCAGCTCCCAACAGGAGCACGGCTGACACCAGCAGCACTGCAGGGTGTGGGATTAACTCCTTCAGGCACCACCGGTCTCCCCCGGTGCCAGGAGGGAGTTGCACCATCCCTGCTCCTCCAGTGCTTTAGTGCAGCCAGTGCGTCCTGCAGAGCCAGCACCATTCCCTCCGGACTCCCAGATGTGACGGTTCCTGTCCTGCTTCCTCAAATCCAGGGTTAGCTTCAGCAGGAAGGAAGATAAGGGAGAGCCAAAACTGCCCAGTTCTCCAGGTCAGGGTTCGCCAGGAAAGCCTGGGGCAGCGCCAGCAGAGCTGGTGGGTGGAGGGCTGCCAAACCAGGGAGGTGGCTGTGGCCTTGCTGGGTTGGCACACGGCACAGATGGGGCTTGTAGAAAGGGTAAATCAGTAAGAAGCATTCAGCCTGCTCTGGGGCTCTTGAAACATGGGATGGTAATTTAAAATAAGTTCCCTCTAGCTGGTAAAATAGTGGTGGACCAGAAGAACAAGCCGGTCAAGACATTGGCCCTAATTTGGAGATCTGCACTTGCACTACGGTAACACAAGACCTGGCAAAAGTCATGTTTGCAAGGAATGGCCACTTTGGGATTGGTTTTGGGGCAAACACGAGGCAGGAGCTTCCTTCTAGCCAGCAGCACCTGAATGGCCAAGGGCTCCCAAGCCACAGACAGCAAGAAGTAACAAATAGCTGTGATGGGATCCCCACACCTGGAGCAACACAAGAGCTGACCCATGGTACTGTGGAAGAGAGGAGGTGTGTGGCTGAGCAGCCTCCCCCTGCCCACGGCACTCACCTCTGCCTTGTACATGCGGATGAGGCCCTGGTTGACCTTGGACCAGGAGGCCACGGCACTGATGTTCCAGAGCTGGTTGGAGTGCTCAGCAAAGGGGCCTGTCTTCATCTGAAAGAGACCCAAGCACAGGGCTGAGGGAGCCAGGCCAGCCAGGAAGCTCATGCACCAGCAGTGACTCACGCTCACACTCTCTCCAAGCAAACATTCCCACCAAGCCCAGTGACCCACGCACCAGCCACCTCACTGCGTCTTCCCTCCCTCCCTCCATGCTCCCTCCCGCTGTGGCCACATCACATGAAACCGTGGCAATCCAGCTCCCCTCCTTCCCTGATAAAATTAAGCCTCTTCCTGCCACGCTTTCCTAATCAGACCTCCCTCTGCACACCTCTCTTTTAATGACTGTATTAAAAAAGCCCCACATAAGTCCTGTCCTCCCCCCGAGTAGAGCTTGGCTCAACGCTGTTCCTATTCTACCCAGAAACCTCCCAGTGCAACACTGCTGGGCTTTCCAAGAAAATGACTCACTCCCCATTCAGATCAACAACAAGCAGCAGCGACAACCGTCGCTGCCTTCCCTGAATACAGAGGGCAGTGCAGGTTGGCAGCAGCTCTGTGTCCACAGCCCACTCCACACCTGCCTCTAGCTGAGGAGGGCTCTAGGGGAAGCAGGAGGGGACACGCTCCCCAAACTAGCTCCTGAGCTGTGAGCTGCTGGCTTGCAGCAGACGCCTTAAATGGTTTTTTAAATTTTTTTTTTATACTCCACTGTTTCTCCTCCCAGGGTGAGGAGTTTGGAGAAGGGAGGGCAAGAGGGAAGCTGCAATCAGGGGCAGTTACATGTAGGTTCCCTGGGCAGTTGTCTCTCCTTCTCCTCCATGAACAAAAACAGACCCTTAGGGAGAAAAAGAAATACAACACAGCCACTCTGACTGAGCAAAGTTCCCATGACATCAGAAACCACAAGGCCGAAGCTCACGCTAAAGAGGAGCGTGGGGAGAGAGGAATCTCTTGGACTCTCATTCCCGACTTGGGGCTCGAACAACTAACCCCTTCCCTCTGTGCACGCACAGGCCTGGAGAGAGGGTGGGAAAAGTGCCTCCAAAACAACCTCCATGCCCACTAAACAAGCAAGCAAGGCCAATCAATCTGCTTTGGGAAAATGCTGCTGGTTTTCTGCAATGCCTGTGCGACACCAGCCTGCAGCAGAGAAAGAAAGAGAGGGAGAGGGTGGGGGGACCCAAAAACCCCACTGCTTGGAGGATGATGTGCTTCAAAACCCACTGGCCTTGGGGTTGGAGCAGCGGGGGAAGTGGGTCTGCAGCTGTGCCTGGTGCCGGGAGAGCGCGGGTGCATCTCCACTTCCCCTCGGAGGTTCCCGTGAGCTGAGGGATGACGGATGAGCTGCTCCCTGTCCCCTCCGCCACACGCTTCCCTCATGGGTACGAGATGAAATGTGCACACACACAAAGCACGGCGCTCCCTGGCAGTGCCAGCGCGTTACCCAGCACAGGACTTGGCATCGGCGGGCACCCAAAGCAGTGGCTGCCAGGGAGCTCCGAGCCAGGCAGCTCCATCAGAGCCTCCCCTCTCCACACAGGAGGTTTGGCTGCCTGGGTTTTGAAGCCAAACCTTCCCCCAGCACCACTGCCCTTCACAGGGCCACAGCTGGCATCAGCCACCACCACCCCACTCTTCTCCCCTTCCCAAGCCAGAGAGCACAGAGGAGGCAGGCACAGCTGGTCAGTCCCACGCTCGTGCCTGGCACAGCCACCACTGTGACCCTCCTCACCCAGGACACCCATTGAGGGATGGCTTGGCTATGGTTTCAAGCTGGGGTGGGAAAAATAAGAGGGATGAGAAGGGGAACAAAAAAAAATCATCTCCTTCCAGCCACAAAGGGCGAAGAGGGAGAGCTGGGGGGGAGAGCGAGAGGCGGCAAGCGCGCTGCAGTCCCGCAGTGACCCCAGGGGAACGGAGTGAGTCAGAGCAGCCATATTGAGCAGGAAATTACTCACAGACGCGGCGTTCCTGCCTCTCGGTTCCCAAGAGAATCGGCCTTTTGTAAATGGTTCCTCTGTCAGTGCAGGGGGGAGGGGGACGGCTGAGGCCGTGCTTTCCTGTCAGCTCCTTCCCTTCCAGCAGAAACCCGAGCCCTCCCTTCCCAAATTTAGAAGCCAGATTGAAGCTTGAAATTCCTGCTGCCTGCCCTAAGCTCTCGGAGGAGCATCTGGGCAAGTGCCCCGATCCCCCACAACAGCTGGGGTGTACCCAGCTCCCCTCTTCTGCACACACACAGGCAGCCCTGCATCACTGCCCTCCACAGCCCCTGTGCTCCCAAACCCTCCTCATCCTCACACCTTCAGGTACCCCACACACCCCTTTGGCAGGCAAAGGCAGCAGCAGGGGAACAGTTCGAGTCCCAGCCAGCTCTGCAATCCTCACCCTGTTCCAGAGCCACGTGTTCAGGTCCAAACCCACCCTGCAGATTTTCCAACATCAGGTCAGCTCATGCAAGATTCAGTGCCATGCCTGGGCACTGCTCTGAGGAGGATGCTGTGGTGGGTTCAGCCTGGACATCATCTTGCTGCTGCTTTAAGAGCCTGGGGTTTAAATACACACGTGGCAAACACCACAACAGCGTATATTCATATTCCTGAAACATCACCTGGGGGCTGAGAGCAGTATCTGCTCAAGAGCATATTCTCTCAGTTGACAGAAAACAACCTTTCTCAGTTGTAGTCTGAAACAAAACCTGCTCTCATGTTGGTAAAATGTACCAGACCCACCAAGGGAACTGTTGTGGTGTTTGTTACATGTTTAACACCTTTAAAGGAGAGCTGTTTCTAGACGACAAGCTCAGAAGAAAATAATATCGTTCATTTATCAAAGTCTTTAATCCCTTCTATCTTTTTTCCCTGCTATTTTGTTTTGTTGTTGTTTTTGGAGAGAAAGCATTTGGAGGGCACTGAGGCTGCCTCGCCCTCCCTAGTGGCAGTCATGGCCTTCCTGGGCGCTTGGGACGGAAAAACCCCAAGTTTTAAAAGGAAAATCTTTAAAAAATGAAGCAGTACCCGCACGGAGATGCATTGAATATACCATAGATTTGGTAATGCAGGTTGCTGCCGTCCTTTTCAGCTCACGGCAGGAGGGCCAAGAGGGCTCCTTGCCACCAGGTGGCACTGGGGAACTCGGAAGAAACACCGAATTCCATGACCCACAACAAATGCTCGAAAAAGGAACTCAAATCACTTATTTGAAAAGCCTACTAAAAATCCGACTTTCTGCAGGCAGAAGCAGCAGGATGGTGCTGGGTATTTTAAACTTCACCTGTCAACTGGGAGCTGCAGAATCTTCTACACACATTTCAAGAGATGTATGTTTTTAACAGGTCAGTGCACTGTCTGGATATTACAGAGGCCTAAACTAAAATAAATCTTTGACCCTCTTGGCTCCTGATTTCCTGTCCTCATCTTGATCTCTTCCACCAGCACCTCTTTGCTATCCATGGTATGATTTATCTTGGCATTAAGGGTTAAACCCTGTGAGGTGCTTAGTACCAACAAACCCTACCAGATTCAGCAGGACTCGACACAGCACCTCCTGGGGTTTGGGCCAAAGGCTCCTATGAAGATTTCCTACATGAAAGGCTAAGTTCATAGTCTGTAACCTCCCTTCTCATCTAATCACTAAACTAGACAGGCGAGGAGGGGGAAAGCGAACAGAACAAAGGGGAAGAACCGCACTCTGTCCTTCAAAATTAATCCCATCAACTCCCTCTTGCCAGAGACAAGAAATCCCTCACCACAACAGAGCGGGTAGCTCTTGCTCTCCCTGTCCAGACTGTGCAGTGAGGGAACTGGGAGAAACACGGCCAAATCCTCCACTGATGCTGACAGCAGTAAGCCATGAGCTCCCTCACTGAGAAGCAGCCCATGGCTGCCAACGAGCTGAGGATCACCTGCCCCTCTCGCAAGGGTCCTGCAGTGCCTGAGCAGAAACAGTCCTGAGAGCGCTGCCAGCTGAATGAATCTCAGCACCACCTCTGCTCTAGGTCACTTGTAAATAAGGTGCATTTAATGGGCAACTCTTTCGGTAGAAGCTGGAGGAGACAGAGCAGCACAGGAGTTTGGGAGCCTGCCCTAAGCAAGGGGAAGCCCAGGGCTGCCAGGCAGCACCCGAGGGCTGCAGGGAAGGGAGGTTGTCTTGGCAAGCCCAGTCATTTTGCAGCTCCTACTTCATCTTCCTAGTGTATCTGCAGGAAACACTCTTCTCCATCCAAGCTCCCACTGACTGATCCAAGTGATCCAAGGTTATTTGTTTGCACTTGTTACAGCTCCCTTCAACTACAACCCACAGCCCATCCAGCTCAATTACACTTTCCTCTCAACATCCCTGTCTCAGCTCATTCAAGGAGAACACCTCAGCCATGCAACAATGGTTCATCTGCACAGTTCCACGAGAGCAAACAAACAGGCAAAGGAGGAAGAGAAAACCACCGCCAGAACCAAGTATCTAATGTCAAGAGAACGTCCCTATGGGACAAAGCTTCCATTCCTCACCTCTGTAATGAAGAGGATGCACTCCAGGAACATGAAGTCCTTATGGTTTTCATTTACCACCTTCTCATCAACAAAGTGCCGAGGTTCCAGACTTGGATGGTCTACAAAGAGTAAGAGACAATAGCAAGTAACCTGTATGGCAAATCCCTCCTGAGATCAAGTTCAACCAGGCGTTGTCCTGCCCCACAAACACAATCCTCCCATCAGAACTCTTTAAAAGGCAGCACAGAGTTGCTCCCTTCTATCTCATCTCCCACTCCAGTGCCTCTGCAGGTGCAAAACTCCCCAGAGCAGAAATTGCACTTTTTAGCACCAAAACCAAGACTCTCCTTTTAAAAAGCTTCATTGCAGTCATTGCAATAAAGACAGAAGTACTATACAAGGAAGTCTTCCATCTCCCAACCAGCCTTATTTGGAAAGCTGAGGTAAAAAAAAAAAATCGAAGCTCCAAACTCTCCTGCTGTATTATACACAAATCTGACATATTTGAATTTAAAAGTCAGCACCAAGTCCCATCATCTTTAGAACCTAGACAGATGGGGGAAAGGGCAACCTGGGACACAAGAAGATTTTTATTAGTACCTATCAGCTGGGAACTGCCCCATATGAAAGGCAGGAATTGGAAGTCATCCAAGCCCCACACGCCCTGGCTGCCAGCAGGTTCCATCCTGTAGGTCTTCTGCAGTTTTCGCATCACTTCCAGGTACCTGAGACCAAAGAGAAGAGGAAGCATTAAGGCAAGGCCTTCTCCTGTCTTTGACTTATGTGAGGACAAGAACAGTCTGTCTGGGAAAGGACACAACTTTATCACTTGTAAGCAGGACCCCCACATGCAGCAGAGTTCACAGAATATATATTCAGCTCCTTTGCCATAGAAAGCAGCCTGCTGGTACCTCACACCAAACGCACAGAGAAATCCAGTGGCAGGAGTTTATTCCATCTGCAATGTCTTATGTTGGTGCAGATCTTTCGTCATCCCCACTGTTATGTGAAAACACTGACACTTCACATCCCTTCACCAACTTCCAAAAGAGCAGAGTTTTCTGCCTTATGGCAATCACTACTTCCACTTTTCAGGTGGAAAATTAAAGCTGGAAGTACTATCGAAGGAAATTGTTTCCATGCCACCAAACAGTGATATGGCTGGGATTAGATCTCCAGACTCCAAACACCCATTCCACCAGTTTCATCACTATCAACTCTACCTCCTGGGCTGGAAACACATGTAGAGGAGCAGTGGAGGCCTGCCAGTTGCATAGATTTTTTTGTTTATGATGCCTGAAGAGATGTTAGATCAGATATTCCTGTCTATCACAAAGCACAGAGCCTCACCCACAGAGCTCAGTAACTTGTGCTCCACTAAAGTAACTTTCCAGAAGGACACTCTGCCTCTGGCAGACAAGGGGCCATCACCTCTTTTGGAGACAGTTATAATGGGTCAGTGTACAGTCCATTAAAAAGTACATCTGCTCCTAATTTTGTCTAAAATTGTCTTCAGCTTTCCCATTCTACCCTTCCCCCCAAACTGCCCAATACTTCCAGCCCTTCTCCTCCCATTACCTCACCTGTTAAACACTTTGAAGACAATGGCCATCTGGTCATCCACTCTGAGCACACCGATTTTGCAGAGGCAGCAGAGAAAGGCTGCAAATGCAGCTTCGTGCCCTGGAGTTAAAAGACACAAAGAGACATGACACAGCTGTCTCTGGCCCCCAGGACAACCTTTCTGTGGGCACCACAACAGCTCTTCAGAAATCACAGCAGTCACAGTCTGCTCTCAACCCTGTTGTCACTGTTATGAGTGACAACAGCCATGAGCTGACAATATTTCATCCCCCTGCAGCACCCACCCAAATTATACCTTCTAGACCTTCATAAGGTGATCACGAACTTTGAGAAAAGAAGAAGTTCTTAAGGAAAAACAGCTCCAACTGGGCATGCTGGGAGCAAGGCAGGGACTTTCCCAGGAGCTTGCCACAGCAGGGGAAGTGGAGCACTGCAGAGTCATCTGCTCAGGGGATGCAAGAAAACCTCACATCTGCAAGCAAACAAATTTCCTCCTGCTTCAAAAATATCTCCGAGTCAGAAGGATGTAGATCCCATGACACTGCCAGAACAGTCTGTCCCAGAAGGTACTGGGATCTCAGGCTGAGCCTCTACAGCTTGGTCCTCCAGCAAACAGCAAGGAAAAGAAACAAACAGCAAACCCAGAAATGTGTTTTAGTGGGAAGGACTGTGGAAGAAGGGAGAGTACAAGATCAGCAGCTCCACACAATGGGCAGGTGCAGCTGCTGGTGTAGGAACAAAATGCACCCATAGTCTGGACACCGTGAGCTGGGACATGGGCCCCTGGCTTGGGCCACACGGGATGGGAGGAGAGGTTGAATTTCCTTCTCTGAGCTGACCAAACCCCATCCATCGAGTCCCTTTCCAAGGACAACATCTCCCCCTGGTGCCAGTGAGCCGCAGCCAGCACTGCACAGCCTCCAATCCTTCAAAGCCTTTACCCATGGCCTCCTCTTCCTCTCCCTGCCCAAGTCCAAAGTCATGTTTCCTTACACTCACAGCATCCTGCTCTCCTGCCTTTTTGTGAGGACACACCTATCCTCCAGAGAGGGGCAGAGCACATAGACAATTCTGTATTTAGTTCTCGCTGAAGCCTGTGTGGTTACTTCAACCTGCAATTCAGTATCTCCTCAGGTGCTTCTACCTTCTGATTTCCAAGTCCCTCTGTAAGCAGTGATTCCCTTCTAGGGACCACCAGGCCATTATGATGTCCCTCTAGGGACACCTCCCACTGAACATGAACATGTTTCTCACTCTAGTTCCAATTCAAGCCAGTATATTTTATCCCTTTAAACTGCCTGCTGCAGGACTGCTGCATGCAGTGAAGCAGGTCCTACAGCTCATCCCAGAACAGCTTGGTTCCCATTTCCTTGGATGAAATGTGAAAGGGTGTCACAGCTCTAGCACAGCTCCCAGCCCCAGCTCTCAGTCACAGCCCACACAGGGCAGAGGGGTGAGGGGACCCTAGAAGGAAGGTGTTCATTTCAAGCTGGCACTAAAAATAGTGGTAATGATATACTTAAATAAATACAGCACCCGACTCCAAAGGGTCCCTTCCTGACAAACCCAGCCTTGGCCAGTGTGCAAGCCCAGGTACCTGTGCCGTAGTCAATGCGGGTGGAGTTGCCCACAGATTCCTTCAGGTACACAGCCACTTCTGGGGCAGCATCAGCCAAATGCTTGGGAATCACTGCTGACACCAACTTTTCCGCCTCCTGAAAGACATAAAAGACTCCCCCAAATGAGCACCTGTCACCGTCCCCAGGGACAAGGCACCCTGTGCTCAGATGCTGTCACAGAGTGAGGGCTGCAATGGTGCTCTGCAATGCCCAGAGGCAGCACGAGAGACGAGCAAATTCTCCTGTTGGACAAGTCATCTCCAGAGATGGAACAAGTCAGGGAGAGCTTGTCCTGAGACCTATTCAGGCCACGCACATCCTGTAAGACAGAAAAGCCTCATCACCCATGTACATTGACCCAGTTACCCACTGAGCCATCTCCAGGACAAAAGCACCACTAGAGCAGCAGAGCAGCTGCAAGGCCACTGCTGTGGGGACTTGGGGCTGTGCCACCCACAGAGCTTGGTGCAGGGCAAGTGCTCTGAGCTGAAGGAATTCGAGCAGTTTTCCCCAGTCTTTCTCTCATTTTGTGACACAGTGGGCAGTTACAAAGCAAAGGAATTCCTTGGGCTTGGACAGCCCTTGTAGCTCATCCAGAACTTGGAGACCCAGCCAAGAGCATTTACATGGCCCATATGCTCTCACAAGAGGAAAAGACAGCACCAAGTCAGGGGCAAACGATGCATATCAAGAGGTGGATCCTTCAAGGCTTATCTGAGCAATTCCTCTGTGAGCTGCTTGGCTGCCACACAATGACAGAGCCATTCTCCCACCCCTGCTGGGCACACTGCCCTTCTGTGGGAGCTGCAGGTAACACTACTCACCTGGTCCAGTTTGGCATACCAGGTCCTGAAGGCTTTGTTCCCAAAGCGAGAAGGTTGATCCACTGGTGGGGTTTCATCAATCCATCTGTCAAGGGTGTTCAGCAGAGCCACCAGCTTTTCAATGGGCTACAGAGAGCAAGAGGGTGAGGGGTCACAGTGATGTAAAACAGCAGTCCCTCAGTCTCCAACATCTCTCCCCTTGATGGGAGTCATTAAAGCCCACACCATTCTTCCCAAGAGGGCACGTGGAAATGGGCTGTGCCAACCCTCCTCAAAATGCAGAGGGGACAGAAAAACCATTCTTCCCTGCAGGAGATCAGTCCAGTACAAAGACCAGCCTGAGGCAGACTGAGCTCCAGTCACCCACACAGTCTTTCATGAGCTGTAACAGCACCATGCTCCAAAATCTCTTGGAGAAGAGCTACAGCAAGCTCCCAGCTGTAGAACAGCCCTCACAGGATTGAGAGGCAGGGAAGTGCTACACAATTCGGGGACCTCCAACATATAACTCAGGCTCTACATCTTAAGGGTCCTGCCTTCCCCACAGGATAAAGAATAGCATGTATACAGTGCTATGCATCCTCACCAGTGGCTGATGATGTGATTTAAAGGCCCTCCCTAAGTGTCTCTCAGTAGCCAGGATTAGCAGCAGATGCTGTTAAACCACGACACATTTGTACAGCAAGTCAACCCTCTCAGCATGATTCCTGTTGCTTCAAACTCCTACCAGCCAGACCACCAGGCAGCTCCAGCCCAGGGACACCCACTGCATGTGGCAAAACACAACCTATCCAGGGGAAGAGGCAGCCTGGTTTGTCCATCAGTGCTCTCATCAGAGTAGGAATGAGAAGCTCTCAGAGAAATGTCTCAATTCAAACACAAAGCTGATGGGAAGACAGCAACAACAGCAAGACCACAGTGATGTTTCTCACACCCAGTGCTGGAAGTGAGGGACCCATGTAGGACGTATGAGAGTGGCCATGAAGAAAGAGAAAAGAGGTGCAGCAGGTGACATAGCACAGTGTCTCCAGCTGTGCTGTCAGACCAGGGCTGGCCAGTGCACACCCTCTCCCTGCCTGGCCCAAATGGCTGGGGAACACCTACAACCCCCGTACCATGAGGCAACACCACAGGCAGCACTTTTAGCAGCTCCAGACAGTTTCAGGAGGCTCTGCTGACAACTGGTCAAGCCTGCCAGAGGCTCTGGGATCCTCCTTGCCTGACTCCAAGCAGCTGGAGAGCTGTCAGCCGCCACAGCAGCTGGCCAGGCCCCGGGCAATGTAGGCTCCTCTGTCTCGAGAGGGGATTCCTCCTTCAAGGGGACAAAGAGGACAGCAGAAGCGGCGGCTGGTTTGACTTTGCTGGAGGCATCGACCGTGTGAAGCTGGCTGGTCTCCTGGGCTGTGGTTCAATTCTTCACGCTGCTGTCGGGAGGACAAGGAAACAGCAGAGCCCAGCAAGTTTCCAGCCCTTGAAGTGCCACTTGAAGGAGGTGGGCAGAGCCAGGCATGGCAGAGCTGTGCTGCCACTGAACCAGCTGCAGGTTGCTGCTGGGAGGAAGGGTCTCATGGCAGACACAGCCTCCCACAAACAGTGACTCCTGAGGTGCCACCCCAAGGACATGGTGGGAACAAGCAGGAGAGGGATCCTCCCACCCTAGGAACTCGACATTTGGCCACTGAGGCAGACAAGAGACTGGGACAAGACCTGAGCACACCGAGAACACAAAAAAGCCAAGGGACGAGACGGCCTAAAGCTCTGGGTGGCCCTGGAGGCACTAACAGGCCAGTGCCCCAGATGCATGTGGACCAAAGCAGCACAGCCCCCTCTGCTCCAGCTCCCTGCTCCCAAAACACCGTAGGAAACAAACACATTCCCATTGCACTGGGCCAGGTTTGGACTCAGCCCTACTCCTTCCTGGCTATTGCATTCCCCTCCAATTAAGCAACAGCATCCCCAGCACTGGGTTGCATTAAATAATTAAATCGTGCTGGTGATTTATCCGCCGGCACCAGCAGCTCATTATGAGCAGCCACCGTATTTCAAACCCTCTCCACAAGCACTCGGTGCTGCCTGGATAAATGGCTGGCACGGACCAGCTCCTTCCCTGGGGAGCAGAGAGTCCAACCTCCCCTTCCCCACTCGCTGGTTTTAAAGGGATTAAAAGCCCAGCCCCACTGAACACGGGAGAGCAGGACCCAGCTGCCGGCTCAGCCACACCAATAAATAATTAAAGAGATGCGGCTCATTTTGGGCTCAAGGCCCTTTGAAAAGGGGGTAACTAAAAGAAGCAGCTTCCCATTGTCCAGCAGAGGAAGCCTGTACATCCAGGGCCGACCCCTGTGGGGGAGAAAGGAGCTTATGGGAACACAGCCATCAGCACACCACTGCAGCCTGTTTTGCCTGGCTGGGTTTTTAAGCTCTATTTTTGCTTTACCTTTCCAGTGATCAAAGCAAGGACAGCCTCCCCCCTGCTCTCCTTGCTCTTCTTGTTGTGCTGATTTTGCATCTCCTTGACCCTGAGTCTGCCACCAGTCCCAAAGGCAAACCACAGGGTTTCCTACAGAGCAGAGACCTGTCAGCAGCTCTCAAGAGCAGGGGCCAGGCAGACAGAGGTGCTGAGGAGGCATCACAGCAGCCAAAGCTGCCCATGGGAACCAACTCTCCCCCTCCTGGCTCCTCAGGTCCTGTCAGAATGGGGAGCTGCTAAAATTAGCATTTGCTGCTTCCTCCACTTCCTTCCTGGAAGCAGAGCAAAGCCACAAGATTGACCAGTTTCCCCCAGTGCATTGGGCTGTTTGAAGGGAAGGTCTGCTCCTTGCATGGCCAAAATTAACCTCCTCCTCCTCACTGCACTGCTCCTCTGATCCAAGTCACTGCCCCAGACTGCAGCCCCAGCAGTCGCTGATGGATCCCCACGTGGAAAGCACTCCCTCCAGGAGGGGAAGGCAGGTCACAGCCTATCACTCACACAACCTTGTGCCAGACACAGTGTCTGTGCCAGAGTCTGCTATCAGAGCCTGTCAGATGCCTCCAGCAAACCCTGGACAGCTCCACGCAATGTGTCAGTAGCAGCAGCGCAAGCTCAGCAAGTCTCCAAGGGGGCTCAGCCCCCACAGGATCCAGCTCCTGCTCCAGCAGAAAGGTTGGTATCGACACACACTCTCTGGAAATCACTAAGCTGTCTCTTTCAAAGCAGAGCAGACCATACTTCCATTTTTTATTCCATGGCAAAGCAATACCAGTAAGTCACAGAGAGGATATGCATTCAGCAGAAAGGATTCCAGGAGGTCATTTGCCAAAGGAAGGTGCCCCTGGCATTTGATCAGGGAGGAAGATGGGATGGCACAAAAGCACATCGGCAGCAGGTACAGCAAAAGAGAAGAAAGCCAGGCAGAGATGCAAGAAGAGGCCACGAGGGGCTGAGCCTTTAAAAGCACAGATAAGCAGTTTGATCTACAAAGGAGCCTATGTGAACAAGCAACCTCATCAACAAGACAACCCTGGGGATGCTCCACCTGTGCCTCAAGTCACAGGCTTCTGCTCTCCTCAGTGTGTGGGGAATGAGATTTGTTCCCTGCTACTTCCCAGGCAGTTGGGATTGTGTCTCTTGTTTGTTACTTGGACTGGGACCATGGATGGAAAACATTCACTCCAAGAGGGCTCTTCTGCAGGCACAGCCCTGGTACAGCTTCTCCTGACAGCTCAAAGGGCTTGTCGAAGAGGGTTGGGTTCCTCCCCCCCTTTGTTTTATTCATTTTTAATGCTCTGTTTCCCTAGAAGTGCTCTGTGAATGGTTGGGAACAAGCGAGATCATGACAAAGACAAAACTCAAAGGTGAAATGCAAGGAACAAAAAGGGAGCACAAAGCCTGTTAGGGAGAGACTCATTATCCCTGATCCCCTCCATGAACTACAGGGGAGATTCTCATTCACACACTGGCTCCTAGAAGGGACGGCTGGACTTAACACAGTACTTCAAACATGAAGACTGGATTAAACACCGTCATCAGCTGCCTTCCCACATCACAACGAAGCTATAAACACAGGGCCCAGTCTGCTGCCCATTTTGCCTAGATCTTTATATACCACTCTCAGCTTTCTTGCACAACCCTGATCAGTAAAAATGTACCCAAGAATCTCTTCATTGCAGCGCAGAACAAGGGAGGGGGATCCAGTGTGCAACAAGGGAGGGGGATCTAGTGTGCAACAAGGAAGCAAAGCTGGTGGCCAGTGTGTGCTCTGTGGATTGGCAGCACACAGAGAACCCTCAGGGCAGCAGTGACACCACTGAGGGTGCCTGCCCTTTCCCTCTGGCTCCAAGTGATCTCACTGTGCTCTGAGAAGGTGAACAGCCATTAAAATTGGCTATGGCAGCAGGCAGAGACAAGTGACACCCATACTCATGCAAGGGAAAAACCAGGTGCTTTCTGCTTAACACCTTGGAAGGGGCGATCCTGCCCCACAGTTTAAACCTCCCAGCCCAGCTGCAATCTCTCAGCCCAACCCAGCACCCACCCCTGTGAGCTCTGCAGCCCCTGGGACCTTTAGCACGACCCTGGGCAGGGCAGGTACAGCCAGTGACACACCCTGAGATCACAACTGTCAAACCAGAGCTTGCACAGTGTAGCTACAGCCTGGGCTGAGGAGATCGGTGCCGCTAACACAGTCTGAGCAATGAGGAGGGACAGCAAGAGAAGTGGTTTGCCCACAAATTTTCCTACAGAAAAACCACTTGGGGAACGGGAATGGTACAGACATCCCAGCCTTTTGCCTGCAAGCAGGAGGGAATATCACATCTTCAAAGCATCACTGGTTCCCCACCAGCTTCTGCCCACTTGCTCAATTTCCTGTCCACCAAGCACATCCAGAGTCTCTGCATCCAGTGGGAAGATGGCACCCTGACATTTGCATCCCCAACCATAACCCAACCACATTCATTCTCCCCTGGCTCCCAGATAAGCTACCAATTCATTCCTCACCCACAAAATACTCACTGTAAAGCCAAAAAAAAAAAAAAAAAAGCAGGAAAGGAGTAACAAGAAGATCCAAACTCTTCTCCTACCTCTGAAACTTTGTATTCACAGGTCAGCTTCTTGCCCCTGACGCCTTCGTTCAGAGTGAGGATGAAGCCCATGTAGTCTGCGTATGCCTGTGAACACAGTGAGACCACAGAGCTTCAGTGAGAGCCCAGGCTCTGTCTGAGCACAAAACACAGCACAGGAGCATCCTGCACCCCAAGAGAACCTTTCCCAATACACAACACTGCTTCCTTGGAGACACTCAGGAGTGCAGGGCTTGCTGTGAAGTTACTGCTCTTTTTGGCAGCCCTGGCAGCAGAAGGCAGGTGGCGATTGCATCGCTGCGAAAATTACAGAAAGGAGAATCCTAAAAATGCTCACACTGACCCCAAAATCATTCCCTCAGCTCCTATCAGGTCAAATTCAAACTCCTCAATTCTGCAGAGTCTCAGCTGTGCCCAGGCACCCTGCTCTGCACTGCTCCTCCCAGACCTGTGCTGTCATCTTCCCTTTCGCCCTCAGACTCTTCCCCCGTGCTCACACATGATAGGGAAGTGGGAGACAGCCCAGGCTCCTCACTCCTCCTCTCTTTAAATTTGTTGCTTTGGATGCATCATCTCCAGTGCAGCTCCACAGCAGCAGAATGCCACTTCTCCCTCCCTGCATCGAAATCCTGACCAGGTGCAACACCTTTAAACCCAGGAGACTTAAATTGGAAGCTGCACCCAGAGGTTTGCTTGACACCTGGCTATAACCTCAGCTTCTCTCAAGACATCTCACGTCAGTCATCAAGCAAGAATTTGCTCCTAAGAGGTGGGACAGGTCTGGGCCAACACCCCAATCCCTCAAAGGCAGAGAGGGAATAACCTGCTTGTTCCACCAGCTCCACAAAGGCTGTAAACAAAAATTATCTGGGAAATTGAAGGGCTCGGCTCTAGAGTCCTTTCCAGAACAGCACAGTGGGAAGGAGCCAGCCCAGGCTGGTGCTACCAGGGCCAGGCAGCAGAACCATGTTTAAGGTGAGCTCAAACAGGGCTGGGTAAATCTAGTTTGGTTATAAAGTACAGGCTAGGTAGAATGAAACAGTCACCAGCTGCTCATCCAACTTGCTGGGAGGGAGCAGTAATCATTAGCACCAAGTAATTTTCCTACAAACGAGCACCAACTCTTCTGCTTTAAAACACAAATTCAATTATTTCCCATTCTTTCCCCAAACCTCCTTTACTTCCTGGCTGTTCCCAAGCCAGACCTGGCTGCCACCAAAAGATCAGCAGCACTTGCCAGTCTTCCCTGTCCCCAGAGCCGTACCTGAGATCGCTTCCACTTGGCCATGTCAGAAACCACATTTATCTCCTTTTTGGGGACCATGAAGCATTGCTGGACAGGAGGAGCCACCTCCTCAGAGGCACCTGGGAGATGCAAAAGAGAGGTAAGACACAGGCACTGAAGAAGGAGAAATCCTCTATTTTTCTTTCTTAAAAATGAACATTTGTTTCTCAGGAGATACAAAGCACACAAATCCATCCCAGCTGGGCAGTAATCTCACCAAGTCCTCCTCACCAACATCCACCCAATCCATGGATAACATCCTCCTAAGGACACTGCAAGCCTTCAGAAAGAAGCAGTATGTCTGTTTTCATTGTTAAAGATGCATTTTCCATTCAGACAGAGAGACTGGTGCAGGAGATAACAAAGGCAACATCCAGCCAGTTTAATTATTTCTGTCTAGTGCAGCCAAGCCTCAGGTCATGCTGAAGCACTGAGCTCTCCTACAAACTAACTCTGCCTTGTTTTTAGGTGTTAAGCCTGACCTTCATTCCTCTAGAAAGGATAATTCCTGCATGGACAAGCTGGAGCAGTGCAGCAAATGCAGCCCAGAGCCATCGCCCTGGTCCAGGCAGCACCAGAGCTTGGGGGATGATGGGACACAGCCTCTTTCATGTGGAAACTGTGAAGATCATTTAATTTCAAAGCTCTCTCAGAGCCCAGGATGCAATATTTAATGCAAATGTGAGTTGCTAATGAACTAGAGGGGCTCTTCGCCCCAGCAACAGAACCCAGGTCCCAACCTGCAGAACCACAAAAGCTCCAAGAGATTTAAAGTAATTTGTATTATGCTGCTGTAAGTGCAACTTTAAATAGCAAGAGGCAGTGCAGAGAGCAATGTCAAGGAACCTGGGCACTAATGTCAATTTATGAATCCTGTCAGAGTCACTCAGTTCACCTTTTTAATCGCAGAAAATCTGCAGTCACTTATTCAGCACCAGCTGTCCTGAGACACTCCAGCAACTGCTCTCCACAACCCAGCCAGTTCAGGCACTGTCTCCCTAACAAATACCACCAAACTCCAAGTCCTTAAAATATCATCAGCTGCATTTACAGAGAAAACACCATCCAGAAGCATCAGCAGCCTTTTCCACAGTGCTCTCTAGCAGGCAGATCAGATTAAACAGAATCCAAAGTCCCAAGAACCACACAGAGTCTGCTACAGATTTGTCATACAACCTTTGACAGTCATTTGACTTCTCTGCCTTTCACATTCCCCATGCACAGAATAAATTCAACCTCATTTCCTGGCCTGGATGTTGTGATGTTCAGCTCATTCCTGCAATAGTTACACCAAAACTTCCAGCATGAGAGGAACAGCACGTGATGAAATTAAATGACAGACAGGTGTGTCTCTCTTCTGAAAATTCAGCACACAACTCACAGCGACTAGCACCATAACAACGGAGCTCTGCTTTTAAGAGTTTATAACATGAAAACAATGAGAAACTCCCAAGCAGTGATGTGAAAAGGCAAACACTGACATGTCCATGATCACGACAAGTGCAGGTGACACATAAATCCCAGGGCAGTGTCCTGATCTGGGTGTTTGCCCTTAACAGAACTCCTTTCATTCCTCTGCGTTTGTTTCTCAGCCATCAATGCTTCTGACCCACACTTTGTGCAACTCCTCTTGGTGAGGAGACCAGGAATACTCAAGGAAGGACACAGTGAGGGCTGCAGGGGTTACAGTATTCTGGGATGAATACATAGGAGTCCAAATCTACTGCTGTGATAGAGACGGGAGCGCGGCAGGTCAGCTTTATAACGAGAAGCAGCTTGGCCAGAGGGGACACTTTCAGGCTAATGTCATGGTGTGGGGAAGGGGAGTCAAGCCCCGACCTTCTAGAGCGCCAAAAGCCACCCAGCTCAGCACGAGAACCAGTCACACAACCAGGCTGGGGCTCACAGGGATCCCGCATCCAGAGGCCCAGTCCCGACCACCCACCTCGCTCTGGGGTGGTGCCGAGACTCGGGGCCCCAGGCCTTCCACACCCTCAGCAGACAGCCCCCTCCCATCCTCTCCGCGGGCCGGGCGCTGCTGCCCCCCCCCCCCCCCCCCGCAGCCCAGGCCCGGCGCCCTCGGCCCCGCACCCCCGGAGCGCGGGGCCCTGCGCTGGAGCTCCCCGGCCCCGAGCACGCCCCTGAGAGGCCCAGAGCGCAGCCCACAGCCCCGCGGTTCCCGGAACCCCCGGGCCGCCCCTCACCTGCCCGCCGCTCGCTCTCTGCCATCTTCCCGCAGCCCGGCCCGGCCGCCCCTCACCTCCCACCTCCACGCACGCCGAAGCCGCCGGCGGCCATCTTTGAGCAGGGCACGCCGCGCGGGCCCGTCGTTCCCGGGGCTGCCGCACGGCGGAGCGGCTCCTGCCGGCCACCGTCGTGCCCACGCCGCCATGTTTGTGCAGGGCGCGGCCTCCGCTGCCCGCACAGCGGCGGGACGGGAGCGCGGAGGGAGCGGAGGCGCGGAGAGGCGAGCGGGAGGACCCTCCTCACCGCCCCCGGGAGAAGGCAGCGGAGAAAGGGGCTGTAATACGGCTCCGACACCGGTCGCGGCGCGCCCTCCGCTTAAAGCATCACTCTGCCCTTCTCAAAGATGGCAGGGCGGGCTTCGCCCTACTCCAGGATGGCGGCGGGGCGGCCCCGCCCCGGGGCGGTGGAGCGGCGGCGCCCGGTGCGGCCGGGGTGTCCTTGCGACGGGCCCGGGGTCCGGGGCGTGGGGCCATGCTCGCCTGGGTGGCCAGGGCTGCGGTAAGAGCGACATCGGGAGGGGCGGCTCCGCCAGGACCGGCCGGGGACGGGGCGTGAGGTGGCGGCCGAGCGGGTCGAGGGTCCCTGCGCCGGGCGGGGCACAGGGCGGGAGGGCAGGCCCGGGTCCGTGCGGGACCTTCAGCTGGGGCAGGGCAGGCGGTGGCTCCCGGCGGTGCCACTGTCGAGTGCGGCCCCGCGCCCCAGCCTGGGGCACAAGCCCGGGTCCCCGGTCAGGGACGGGCGGGCGAGTGGTTCGGATGGGCTCGGTGCCACCTTCCCCGGGAGCGGGGCAGGGACCCTGCCGAAGTCAGTCCCCCAGGCCCGCTGGTGTCTTCCCGTGCCTGGCGGCAGCGTGCGCGCTGAAGCTGTCCGGGATGGAGATGACAGAGTCCCAAATTGTTACGTTTGGAAGGGATCTCTGGAGATCACGCAGTCCAACCCCCCCTGCCAGGGGTCACCTGGAGCAGGTGACACAGAAACGTGTCCAGGTGGGTTTGGAATATCTCCAGAGAGGGAGACTCCACGCCCTCCCTGAGCACAGTGCTTTGCCATCCCCAAGGTAAAAAAGTTATTCCACATGTTGAGGGCAGACTTCTTGTGTTTTTAGTTTATGGCCATTGCTGCCCCTCTTGTCACTGGGCACCACTGAAGAGAGTCTGGCACAACCGTCTTGACACCCACCTTGGTGATATTTTTATGCATTGAGATTCCCTCTCAGCCTCCTCTTCAAGTTAAACAGGCTCAACTCCCACAGTCTCTCAGTCTCATATGAGAGATGCTCAAGTCCCGTAATTATCTTTATGTCGTCTGCTGGACCCTCTCCAGCAGTACCTTGTCTTTCTTGTACTGAGATGTCCAGTTGGGGCTGCACAGCAGAAAGGTGGCTGCTGGACAGGGAGGGGCCAGGGAAGCCCAGGCAGACTGCATCGTTGGCTCCCAACGTGCCCATCCTGCACACACGGCAGAGCTGTCAGATCCCTGTCAGGCTTGGGAGCTGCTCACTGGGAGCAGTCCCTTACAGGTCCTGAGAGGAGGAGACAGAGCAGCAGGACAGCAACTACAGTGTGGATCCATTCCCAGAGTTACTGAGGGAGCAGGCAGAGCCAGTTGTCTCTGGGCTTAAGGGGTACTCCAGCTTCTGATTTAAAAATAAAAGACAAACCTCTGACATCCTAACACTCAATGCTGTGGCTGTGCTGAGAATCAGCTATGAAATTCCTCCTGCTCCCCGTGAGGTGGATTTCCTTTCCCACCAGCTTTGCAGGCTCTGGAAAAGGTCCTTTGCTGTGTGGGAACGTGGCTCGGCAGCGATGCCAGCCCATGGGCTGGCCCTCTCTGCACACCCTGCTCCACTGGTGTTCGTCTTCCTGCTGCTTGTGGGGAGGGGCAGGCTGTTCCCTCTGTTTGCTGTCAGCTGCCTCCTCGGCTCAGATCACTGTTCCTCCTCCCACCAAATCGTTGAGTTTAACTGCAAACCAAACAAGCAGGGGACAGCAAAGAGGGAAGATAAAAATGCATTCCACATTTTAACATTCAGTGGCTTCCCTGAGTTTGTTTTTGGATTTTCATTGTTATGCCATAGAAAATCTACAGCTGTTTGTTTGGAATCATCATACTATATTCAACCTATGCAGACTGCACTCATCTACCCCTCAATTCATTAGACAGACACGAAGGAGGGGTTGAGATTCCTTGTGACTGCATGGCACTCTTATTGCCCTGCTGTGGAGTTACTTTTTGGTTGATTTTTTTTTTAAGAGTTGACAACCCAGAACTCCCCAAAGTCTCAGCTTGTAATAATGACCACACATGCATGGGGAATGAGGGCAGTTGAGATACTGCCCATGGTGCCATCTCCAGGACATAAACTGGGGTCTCTCCTGCCTTATATCCAGGTGTCTCTCCCAACAGCCATGGTAGTTTTGTGGTCCTGGCAAAGGCTGAGGGAACAACATCCCCAGCACCTCCCCCAGCACTTCTGCCCTGGCTGGAGTCCAGAGCTTAATCAGAGAGAGGCTCTGCCCAGGTATTGATCAGCACCACTGTTCAGAGTCACTGACAGTCAGGGCCGCCCAGAGAGGCACCTTCAGGGCAGTTGTCGCAAACCAACGGGCTCGTAAGTGCCAGGCCTTGAGCCCTCTGATCGGAGCAGTCATGTGGCAGTTGGCTAATGAGGTGATGCCCTGCACGGGCAGCACATTGTCAGGTGGAAGAGGAGACCCAGACAGGCCGAGGGAGAGGTTTACGGTCTTTTCTGTCCTACCAGCCATGGATAGGAAGCAGAAGCAAGCAGAGAAGGTACAGTATGCCCACACTGCTGTGATCAACACCCTTCTCTTCTTCCCAGTCCCACTCTTTTTTCATGCTTCAAAAATTCCTCCTCCTGTTGTCTTTCTCATTCCTTCTCCAAACCTCAATCTCACAGCTCTTGCCAGGTTCCACAAAGAGCACAGGGCAGTTTCTGTGGGGGGCTTTGTCACCTTGTAGATTTAGCTCTTTCTTCTGTGTGCTTAACTGATGGGAGGAGGTATGGGGACAGCTATTTTCTCACTGCTTTGGAAGTCAAAGGGAATGTTCTCAGTGGCTTTGCATCCTCAGTACACTGACAATGCAAAGTCCAGAGTCCTGCAGGAGTGTCTGATTCAGTAGATCCATTGGAGAGGGAGCTGCAGAGGCAACTAGAAACCTTGAGAGTAATATTGAAACATCTTCAAGTTGAAGAATGTCCAACCCTGTTCATTCAAAAGGATGTTGTTACTCTTTTTGGGGAAAACTGGTGAGTTGACGTCCGGGCAAGCACTTGGGTTTGCTCTGTTTTATTTCTCCAGCCAGGGAGGTGGTTGGTACTTTCTAAGGCTTTTGCTCCCATGTGACCCGACTGGATGCCAGGAGCCTGTTGGCATCAGCCCCAGTTTCCTGAACAGGCAGAGAAGAGGCATTTTAATCCTGCCCCAAACTTAGCTAGATTCTGCCTCCTCAAAGCCAGAAGGGTAGTTTGGTTTGGCACAAGGATTCTGCTTAACTTTTTAGCCTTATGCTGTTGTAAGAAATAATGAAAGTTTCTGATAGTACAGAAAGTTGTTTCTTTCACAACTTTCTTCCCACTTACCATGGGATGGGAGAGTTTGAATTTGTCCATCACATGGAGACTCTCAGCTGGAAGGTGTCCAGAGAGTGGGGACGTGTGTCATTATCCCAGCAGCTATTTCTCTGAGGAGCTGAGAATTGGTATCTTGGGAGATGGAGTTTCTCTTCGCAGCTTTCCTGGATGTCCTGCACCCTCTCCAGCACACAGCTGTGCTCTGCTCCCAGGCTGGGACACCCGTGTGCCCACAGAGAGGCTGGGATGGAGACTCCTGGATCCAGGTTGTTTGCTACCTCGGGGAAAGTTCTGTCTCGACATTTTCTCTGTGCTTTGCAGGCCAGGCCCTGTGGCCTGCTGAAGCCGACAGCTCTAGACAAGATCCCGGGCAGATTCCAGCTCCACCAGGAAGCACTGCCCCACCTGCCCGTGCCACCACTCCAGCAGACACTGGATCGGTACCTGCTGGCCCTGCAGCCCATCATCAGCCCCGAGGAGCTGAGCCACACACAGGAGCTGGTGGCTGAGTTCCGCAAGCCGGGAGGCGTTGGGGAGAGGCTGCAGAAAGGCCTGGAGAGAAGAGCCAGGAAAACAGAGAACTGGGTAGGTCAGGGCTCTGTCCCCAGCTCCGATTAGGGAGGGTGGAGGGCTGATGTGCACCTCTCCCCTGTCCTAGCTGCATCCACTGGGCACCTGTGCTTTAATGGCATCACCTTCGTGACCAGTTTGCTGCTGATCTCCCCAAGCTGTGCAAACTCCACACCAGGACTTGGGTGAGCAGAGAGATTATGGCAGAACAGGGAGTCACTGGCCCTGCCTGTGGCTGCTGAAGCCTTGAACCTGTCTGCATCACACAGCTGCCCCAAGAAGTTGAAGGAAACCCTCTGCTCAAGCCCTGCACCAAAAGCCCCCCATGCCTTGCTCAAATCCTCCTCTCCCCTTCCATGTGCATAGCACAAACCCCACACACTTTGTTTGCAAAGTGTGGGACAGAACTGGGGGAAGGATGCTGAGACCCATCAGCCACGCTTGGGTTGGACAGCAGCAGTTCCCTGCACGTTTTCTTTCTCCATCCCAGCTCTCAGACTGGTGGCTGAAGACAGCTTACCTGGAATATCGCCTGCCAGTTGTGGTGCACTCCAGCCCAGGCGTGGTTTTACCTAAGCAGGATTTTCTGGATCGACAAGGTCAGCTCAGGTAAAGTCCTTTTCTACCTTCCCTTAGGTTATACGTGGGATGAGCTTTCTGTGCTGAACAGGGATGAGGGTATTAAGGCAGATTGGGAAAGAGTAATTACTATGTGGTCCCCAGGTCTGAGCTGTCTGTGCTGTAAGAAAACTCCTGGTTGCACCAGACTATAAATATTTAATCAGGAGAGAAAGAGTCCAGTGGTTCAGGTATTAAACAGGGACTGAAAAACTACATTTAGGTCTTTGCTCAAGCACAGATCTTCACTGCAAAATGGTCCCATCACTGGCTGGAGACATTGTGAGGATGTACTGGAAGCATTATGATTGTATGTGCAGTTAAAGGAGACATAAAAAGTAGCCCAGGCATGTAAAGGAGATCACCCAGAAATGCCTCTGGAGTTTGCTAGTTTATAGGGATGGGGGAGCTTGACAGGGACTGTCCCCTATTGTGTCATTTCACTTGTGATTTATGGTTTGGGAAACTTCACAGTGACCAGCCTTCCCACTGTGAGCTTTTTCTTGAAATCAGACCCTGCCATGCCCTCTTGTCCTCGTGGGCTCCCTTTAATTTTTAACCACTGCTAGGAGTGTGGTGAATCCACCTGCAAAACTTTAGCACTGACCTTTACACAGTTACCTTTGCCACAGTTACCAGTCAGCACTGCCCTGGCAGACCAAAAGTACCAGGGGATCAGTGAGGCTGGGAACAAATCCTCCCTCCCACTGTCTGATACACCTCAGCAGAGGATAAGCCTTATGACAGTGCAAGAGTACACAAACGTCTTTGAAAGCTGTCATATTATTGACTCTTAAGTTTTCCAAATAATCTGGAGAACTGCCAGTGCCCAACCAGTGGAATTCATCAGTTGCATAAAAATGTGGGCTCCTGTGTGAAATACAATCTAAATGTGTGTTTGGGTAGTCTGTGGCTGCACAAAGAAGTTTGACAGTGCAGCTTGAAATTAAAGCTTCCAAAAGCAGAAAGCAAATTTGGGAATTGGTGCTTTTCTACTCCTTAACCTGTCAAAACTGCTGGCTGAAAGCAAGTTGACCAACCTCTCCCATCTCCTTGAGCCCAAACTCCAGGCTGTTCATTCTCTGGAATGGCTCTCTCACTGGTGTTTCCCTCAGGTTCTGCAATAACGCTGAGAAATTTTCATTGAAAACTGCTTTGCAGAATGTCTCATTAAACAGAACCCTTAGGTTCTTGGAGTTGTGCCCACTGATCTTTCCTAGGGATGGGTAGGCTGAGCTAATCTAAAGGACACTGCCTGCAAATGCCGAATGCTGGCACCACAACTCAGCCAACCACAACCTCCTGTCCCAGTGGCCTCCTGCCTCCTTCATGGAGAGGTGAGACCTCCCATGTCAGAGAAGGCTGATCTGTCACTCCCAGATAAGCAGTTTGATGTGGCTTGTCACAACCCTGCTGGGAGCTGGCATTGGCAGTGTTTGAGTTGATCCTGGTAAGCACAACACCTCAGTGTCCACATGTGGCACATCTGCCTTTGTTTCCAAGCCCCCGATGCCAGAGGAAGGTTCTCTGGAGTTGTGTTAGCAGCAGGATGTTCACTGGGGTAGGAACTCAGTCAGCAGTGGTGTCTTGAATGCAGGGAGAAACAGCTGCATCTTGGCTTGACACTCCAAGGTGGCCCCTGGCCAGGGAAGGGCAGAAATCCCCTTCTCTTGGTGCTGTTTTAATGCCGAGAATCAGAACTCAGATGTGATAAAATCGTAACACATCAGTAGCAAACGCTGCTGTTAGAGGGTCATTAATGCATGACTGAATCCTGCTTTCTTGCAAGCTGTCCAGAATTCCTTGGCTGTAGAGTAAGACACATTAAAAAAGAAAGTGCCACATGGTAGGACTATCCAGCAATCTCAAATCACAGCCCAGAGTGGCTGTATCATTGAACCAGAGATGGGCACAATGGGGGCTTGGCAGAAAGGCTGAGCTTTCTGAGGAGCAGAGAACAGCTCTGCTAATCCTCCTCAGCTCGTCCCTCAGCCCCAGACAGTCTGTGCTTGATCTCAGCTTGCTACCTTTGGTATTTTTCCAGGTTTGCTGCCAAGCTGATCGAGGGTATCCTGGATTTCAAGTCCATGATTGACAAGTGAGTTACTGACCCTCCTGACAGCTCACACAGCTTCCTTACTGTCAGAGAGAGGCTGAGCCTTGTCCATAAATCTCCCTTCCACGTAGAAAGGCAAGAGATGACGGCACATATTTGAAGAGAGATACTGTAATGGCCAGCACTGCTCACTGCCACAGTCCCCTCCACTGGAAAAAAGCAAACTTACTCTTCCATCTTCACATTGTTTACTTTAATGCTTTCATTGGCATCTGAAACGTGCTTGGAGGGAGCAAGCACAACTGACAGTCCCATGGAGCTTTGCACTTCTGTTTGCTCACAGGACAAGCTACAGCTCAGGCAGCAGGAATTTGAGTCTCTAATTTTGGGTTCCTGGTGTTTCTCATCTCCCAGCTAGATGGGATGAGCTCTAGAGAAATTTGTTCCTCTCTTACCCTTTTTCTTTTGGTCACCAGCAAATCTCTGCTGGACATGCCTTATTTAAGGTCCAAAAATATGCTTACCAACACCAACAGTCAGACAAGGTTCAGGGTAGTTGGAATATGACTGCAGAAGCGAGTGATTGAGCTGCTGCCTAGTTCATGAGTCACAGCAGCACATCAGACACTCGTCACTCAGCCCTACAGCCATAGAGTAGGTCCAGAGATCTGATTCTCTGGTGTCACAGAAAGGACAGTTTTTTCCCCTTCCCAAATGAAAGGCCAGCAAACAGACATTTTTTGTAGCCCGTACTAAGAAAGCTGATAGGAATGGGGAAGGACAGCCCCTTTTTTATGCCACCAACACCTTTAGGTTTTGTGCGAGGGAGGGAGTGCGTGCAGCTATAGGGCTGAGCCTGTGCCCCATGTGGGGAGCACAGGCCTGCTCACACTGATCTGTTTTCTCTCTCCTTCCTCCTTACTTTGCTGTGTCTCCAGTGAGACCCTTCCAGTGGAGTACATGGGTGGGAAGCCCCTCTGCATGAACCAGTACTACCAGATCCTCTCCTCCTGCCGCATTCCCGGGCCCAAGCGGGACTCCATTGTCAACTATGCCAAAGGCAAAAAGCAGTCCAGGCACATCACAGTGGTTCACAACTTCCAGGTAGGGGAGCTGCTGGGCTTTCAAGATTTGTTGAGATGCAGCTGTCCCTTTCACTAGCTGTTATCCAGAGGGAAGGGAATAACAAAGTCTCTGCCCACAAGCTTTGCCTCACCAGGGATTTGTTCCTGCTCCCTTTATCCCCTTTGCCTAGCTACAGAATTGACATGGGTAAGCAACAGACTAGAGGCAGAAAAATGCTGTCTTCTGCTGTTTCTTGTCCCTGCAATTCCTGTCTCCCAAAGATCATGTCTGCAATTGGAAACTGAAAGAGGAAATTGGATAACAAACACTCCCACTGCAGCTTAGTCTCAGAAACAGGAATTCCTCATTGGCCCTTGTTACTATGGCTTCATAAAACCAGGACTGTATTTATGCCCTGCAAGGGAAGCTGGACTTGGGTCTCTCAATTCTGAGCATCCTTCAAAGGTCTTGCAAGCTAAGTTCTTAGGCCAGGTCTTACCTTCTCAAAGTAGCTGTTCCTGGTTTCTGGGGTTGGACAACAATGATCTCTCATGTTCTGTCTCTGTCTTTGCCTGCTCTTCTCACCTTCAGTTCTTTGAGCTGGATGTTTACAACAGTGATGGATCTCCCCTTACTGCTGACCAGCTCTTCATTCAGCTGGAGAAGATTTGGAACACCTCCCTCCAAACAAACAAAGAACCTATTGGGATCCTCACCACCAATCACCGAAACAGCTGGGCAAAAGCCTACAACAACCTCCTGAAAGGTCTGTAGAGCCCCTAATACACAAGTGTTAATAAACACTGCAGATCCTTGAACAACAAACCTCACCACTGTGCTCTGCTCAGTTCTTTCCTCTGGAAGCTTGTTTTGGACACATAACATGAGCTTTCCACCTTAAAGAAACAATCATTACAATCTATTGTAATTTTTGGGTTGGAAGGTACAGATTCAAAGTGTGAAGTGTAGTGAAATCCCAGAGTTTGTTGCCTTGCAATGAAGAGGATGTAAGGAAAGTGAAAAAAGGAGGGTGAATGCAGCATGTTCACACCTGTAACAACCCAGCTGGCTGCAATTTTAATAGCTCTGGACACCCCCAGTGAGGTACAGTGGGAACCCAACACTGCGTCCTTCAAACCCACTCTTCCAAATTTCAATCTCCTTCCAATGACACAACTCCCTCTCTTACTCATGGTTCATTTCTCTCACAGATAAGACCAACAAGGAATCCGTGCGTGCGATTGAGAAGAGCATCTGCACCGTGTGCCTGGATGCCCCCATGCCCCGGGTGTCCGAGGACATCTACAAAAGCCGCGTGGCCGCGCAGATGCTGCACGGTGGCGGCAGCCGCTTGAACAGCGGCAACCGATGGTTCGACAAAACCCTGCAGGTAAGAGCTAATGCTCTAAAGGTGCTGAAGAGATGGCTCTGGAAATGTTTCCTGAGAGTAAAAAGTCAAAAAAAATCCCAGGAACCTTTTGCAGGCAAGGTTCTCATGTCAAGAGAGTGGAAAAACAAGGGAGACAAGGAGTGGTGTCTGACAGCATGAGATCCTGTGGTTCCCCCTGCAGTCACCAGCATTCATTGCTGCCTCAGGGACTTGTTTCTTTTCTGCCTCTGCCCAAGTTTATTCAGTGCAGCAGGTCTTTGTGTTCCTTACAAATCAATTTTCTGCCTGCGGTGAACAATGCCTCCTCTGCTCGGAGGCAGCCCAAACGATGGGAGGTCTGTTCCTTGGATCTCCTCCAGGCTTGTCACTTTTCCTGGTTCTGCCAGAAGCTGCCCAATGGCATTTTGTTTTGTATTTTGAAACATGCAACTGCCACCCCACAGCATCCCTCTGATCTCTTCTCCATTCAGTCTTGTCAAGATCCTTCAGTAGCAGCTGCTGTTGGAGCTTTTCCTTCATTAGTTGGTATATCCTGGCTTGCAGATTGTAGCAATGGTGCTTTAGAGGACTCTCCTTGTACCTGCTGAACTCTTCATAGTGTTTTCAGCTGGTTTGTTCCTATTTGGAACTCTTCAC
Source organism: Corvus kubaryi (assembly GCF_017639235.1). Taxonomy (NCBI): domain Eukaryota; kingdom Metazoa; phylum Chordata; class Aves; order Passeriformes; family Corvidae; genus Corvus; species Corvus kubaryi. The sequence continues at coordinate 5,446,346 of NW_024582065.1, read as the reverse complement.
CAGTGGGATAAAGTTCAGATGTTGCAGCTGATTGAAAAGAATGGGTAAGCCAGCATGTGGTGATGTTACTCCTGTACTGTGAGTGCATCTCAGTAAATCAGAACCATTGAACCTCTGTATCGCCAAAGCACTGAGCACACCAATATGTCAGGCACACCCTTATCCAGGGAATTTTGCAGAACTCTTTAACAGTGCTCTCAGATCTTCTGCACCTCCTGAAGGGCTTCCACTGCTGTCCTGCTAAAGGAGACCTTTCGGTGTGCAAGGACAGGCTCTGATACAGACAGGGAGACACTGAGGTCTCTCCGGGTATCTCGTGCCTCACACACTGCCTGTCTTCAACGCTGTCCTCTCGTGCTTCTCTCCCAGTTCATCATTGCTGAAGATGGCTCCTGTGGTCTCGTATATGAGCATGCTCCCTCCGAAGGCCCACCCATCGTTTCTCTTCTGGATCACGTTGTGGAGTTCACGTGAGTCCTGTCCCTGCTTTTCCTCAGCGTTGGAGATCCCTTATTGGCACTGTGAGGGGTTTGTCGGGCTGTGACCAGTGTCACCGTTAGGGAAGATCTCCTGTGCATTTCTATGCTCTGGCATTCCTAGCTGAGCCTCATGCCAAAGGTCTGGTCAAACAGAACCATTTCTCTGTGCAGGAAGAAACCTGAGGAGGTGGTCAAATCCTCCATGGTTCCTCTGCCAATGCCCAAAAAGCTGCGGTTTAACATCACCCCAGAAATCAAGAACGACATAGAGAAGGCAAAGCAAAACCTCAACATGTGAGTATGAAGCAGTGGAGAGCTGGGTGGGTGACCGAAAGAGTAATTCATGCCCCCTTTTGGAGCATGCCAGTGGTTTAAATGAGGCTTTCCCCACTGCAGCCAGGGAGTTTTCCTGGTGACTTCTGGGGTCAACAGCATTAAGCTGAGCTGAAAAGCACTGCCAGGAATAAGGTCAGAGGTGCTGACCTGGTTATTACTGATTCATCCCATTTGCTGAGAAAGAGCAAGGCTGTACTGGATCCAGCTAAGAATACTGGAGCATGAACACACACATGACCATCTAACCTAGTGAAGTTTTTCAGCAGTGGCCAAGAATTCTTACCTCTGTTGTGCTGCCCAAAGAGATCCACGTGTGCTGGAGCTCTCTGTCCCTGCATAGGTCAGATCCAGATGGTCTGTTCCCTCTGAGCCTTGTGAAAGCAAATCCATTCCTCTGTGTTACAAGAATGAGCAACAAGCAAAGGAACAGTTCCTCTTTCTTTCCTTGTAGAATGGTTGAAGATCTGGATATCAAAGTCATGGTCTTTCATCAGTTTGGGAAAGGTTTCCCCAAGTCAGAGAAGATAAGCCCTGATGCTTTTATCCAGCTGGCCTTGCAGCTGGCATACTTCAGGTAAGACCACCCATAGGTCATTCCTCAGCCTCCTCACTGACAGACTCAAACACATGAGCTTGATAAAGGTGGCACAGACAAGGCTTTTCCAGCGCAGACTCACTTGTGTGGCTTTCTCCTCCCTGTCCCAGGATGTATGGCCATGCCTGTGCCACGTACGAGAGCGCGTCACTGAGGATGTTCCGCCTGGGCCGCACCGACACCATTCGCTCCACCTCTGTGGACTCCCTCAAGTTTGTGCAATCCATGGACAGCCCTGACAAATCGGTGAGGATCTCAAAGAAGTGGAGTAAGAGGAATCCAGAAAAAACTTATTTGGCTAACCCTGTGTCATCTGGTTTCAGCTATGGAGGACTGCACCCCATATTCAGCTATACCATAGCTTGCAGTATCTTTACACATCAGGGGTTTAATTTAACTTTTCCTTCACATGTACTGAAAGCCTGGGAAACATCATGTGGATGTTTCTTAGCCCACCAAAAAGTCCCCTGTAAGTCTGTTCAGCTACTCAAACTAAGTTCTGCTACTGATGGATGAACTCCATTCAGAATGAAGTAATGCTGACAAACAAAATGATGTAAAAATTAATTCTAGTAAATATTAGTTTCATGCACACACAAGGCAGAAATGTCCTCCATCCTAGAGAACAGCCAAAATTAGGTTCTCCATTCAGCAAAAAAACCTAAACAGATCTGTGTGTTCTCAGGACCAGGAGAAAGCAGACCTGCTGAGGAGAGCCACACAGGCCCACAGGGAATACACAGACATGGTGAGTGTCCTCTCTGCAGCCAGGCTTGGGGGTTTACCCAACAAATGAGAGTTCTGGGAAAGACAAGACCTTAACACCTTTTGCTTCTGACAAAGCAGTGCGGCTATTAGTGTTGCAAAGGTCTGACTCTGATCTGACAGTGCTCTACAGCCACAGACTGAATCCTCTCTAGCTGGTGTGTTAAGTGTCCCTTGTGACTGGCCTAACGGAAAGAATCAAATACTAAAATAGCTTCATTTCTTACCATCATTGTTGCTGATAAATGCCAAAGTTGAACGGCGAGCGCTTAAACCAGAGGGAGTCCACGGGCAGGAACTGTAAGATGATTGTTTCTGCTGGTATGTTTAATGTCACAGTCCTTATGAACAAGACTATTGGTCTTAAAGGCAAGATCTAGTTTCCTTCTAACTTTAAACATTTAGAGACTTTTTAGAAGTGTTCTTTTCTTTAACCCAAAGAAATAGTTTTGCTCACTTGCTGCTGGCCTGGCTTTCATCTGTCCATCCTTCCTTCCCTCCAGGCCATACGGGGCAATGCAATAGACCGGCACCTCTTGGGGCTGAAGCTCCAGGCAATCGAGGACCTGGTGAGCATGCCCGAGCTCTTCATGGACACAGCCTATGCTGTTGCAATGCACTTCAATCTCTCAACCAGCCAGGTACAACTCATCTGAGCCAGCAGTGCTGTTTCTTTTCATGCCTTCCTTCTCCACATTTCTCTTCAGTTCCTTTCTGTTAGAAACTCATCTACATTGGGGTCAGAAATTTGTAAGCTTGCTGCCAATCCCGCAAAGCTACAGATCTGATCTTACAGCTGCCACAGTCCCTCACAGACATGTAGAACACTAACATAACCAAAGCTAGGATCACCAAGAGCGTTTGGTGTCTAAATCCAAGTGAGATCAATGAAGTCAGCAGCCAGAACAGCTTTGTGTTAAGTGCTGTGCTCTGATTCTTACTGAATAGGTCTACTTGTGACTTACTACAAGCTTACCCTGGGGAGAAGCACTCCTTTGCAAATGCAGAGGAAAACACATTGCTGCTAAATGATAGGATCCAGCTCGTGTGTGGTGGGAGGTGAGGCTGACCAAAGGCCCTTCTGGAGCAGTTTAATGAGATGAGTTTCCTCTCTTGACAGAGCTGTTTGCATTTGGTAGCTTCATTTTTCTCTGACTGGTCAGCAGGTTTTAATCACATTGTCTCCACAGGTCCCAGCCAAGACAGATTGTGTGATGTGTTTTGGTCCCGTGGTTCCAGATGGCTATGGAGTCTGTTACAACCCTATGGAGGAACACATCAACTTTGCAGTTTCAGCCTTCAATAGCTGTGCTGACACAAATGCAGCCCGCATGGCACATTATCTTGAGAAAGCACTGCTAGACATGAGGTTCTTGCTCCAGGCAGCTCCCAAATCCAAACTGTAAGAGGGAAACCCCCCAGTTAAACGGGCTATCCCTGATGCACTGAAGCTCCCAGTTCCTCAGAAAATGATTGAGAGAACAGCTTGCCCTGGAACCTAAGAAGATATCTAGCATTTGTTTTCAGCAAGATGTTACAGAATAGTCACCCCGCAGATATCAGACTGCTGTAGTGAGAGGAAACACTGTCTCAACCAAAGCAGAACTGACAGGGCCTCTCCCATCAATGCAAAGTGCACCTTCCTGTCCTCAAAGAGGACTCAAATATGACTTTTATGAAAATTACTGTAAGGGAATACAGAAAGCACAGTCCTTACCAGTATCTAAATCCATTTGGTGAGGAAGGTAGTTCTTGTCCAGGAAAAGCAGGGAATGTTTATTGTATGACAGAACTACTGTAAGACCAAGTCTTTTTCCTGGTTTCATCTCCTGAAGAGCATCTTCCAAACTTGACTGAAGATTTTTCTACTGCTCCAGCAAAACTTCATCACTGAACTTCAGCAAGGGGAGAAGGAAGTTAAGCCAGAGCAGATCCAGTCTCGTTAGAGCACACTGCACTACTTATCCCAGGCACTCCAGCCAGTACAGGCTTTACAGGAATGTTCCCTTCCCCTTGTTCAGAATACTGGGATCTCCTTTTTCTTACACTGACCCTCTTAACAATAGAATATGACGTGCTACAAACTAAGGTGATTTTTACTGTTTCAGGTTATTTTTGTTGTTGTTCTTGCACTGGGCTTTTTGTTAAGCTTCCTGCCATGGTCCTACCATTGATCTTCCAGCTCAGCCTAAAGCTTTTTCCCCATAAAGCTTCTACAAAACTCTCCTCACGCAAGTTTTGCCAGCTTTGGCTTTATGTACCTTCACATCTGCAGAGATGGGAAGGGATTTCCTATACATTTGGCAGTACACTTGCTCCATGGTACCTTTCTTTGGAGCTGAGGAAAAGAAAAAGATGCTGACTCTGTTTACTAACCAGAAGGCCACATGCCTGATGTCCTTCAGGATACACACATTAACCCAATGTGATTTTATACCTTGCTTTCAGAAACAGCCTTTTTGTGCACAACGTTATGCCTGAGCTGTGGACAAATAAGGATGTTTCTGATCAGGAACTCCAGAACATACTTCCATTCCTGGCCCACAGTTAAAATCTTGTAAAAGCCAAAGGAAAAACAGCTGCAGAATCACCCTTCTTTCACATCACTCTGCTTCAACAAGGCAGGAAATCTTGAAAAACAGGAAGAAAGCTGAGTACACATGGACCCTGTAGGTGTTTCTGCATGGTGGCAGCCACTGTTCCTGCAGTACCAGCACAGCACCTTTTCTGCCCCTCTGGGGAGTTATTTCTTACTGAAATATTACTCCAATTCGTGCCAGCTTTATTGTGTGAGAGAATGATCTCATGATACTGTTTTCATGTTCAGTTGACAAACTTGAGACAGTAAAAGATTATATATAAACATTAACATACAATGGTAGCATAGTATGTACTTCCAACCAATCTGTCAGAACCCAAGCTCCTGACTACACTTTTATTTAGTAAAACCGTATGGTAATAAGGAATTGTAGTGCTATTTCTGCAGTAGGAATTCTGTATTTAAATTTCACACCCTTCAAGATGTGTCTGCTGGGACATCACCATAAACAAGAAGCATTAGGAGTGTGATGGCCTGTTTTGTTAAGAGGAAAATAATTGCAAGGGACATGATCAAAGTGCCTTGATGAACATATATGAAGAAATTTGCACTAAAGCTGTTTAAAGAAGAAGAAATCATTCTAATTTGTCTCTCAAAAGATACAAGCCAATGCTTTGGCGTTTTTTTTTTTTCCTGAAAGGATGTTATTTCAAAGCTTCTATCTCATACCTACTAACAAACCTTAAAAGAGGAAAATTTAACTGAAACTCACCTGCACAGCCAGTGATTGTATGAACTGCCACTTTCACATCATCTACATGGATTTAGTTGATCTTTTAGAAGAATCTTGAATGGAGTGAGACAGCCTAAAAACATGAATAGGAGCACTACAAACCTGCAAGCAGAAACCCCTGCTCTGGTGACTCCTCTGTATCAATGAGACTGAAAACTGCAAGAGGATACTCAGTATTATCAAACTCTAAGTGATTGTGTAAATACTACAGACAAGAACAAACCTTACTGGAATAACATCTGGATTTATGGAGCCTTTTACATGGAAAAAATATTCCTTTTGCCAAAGTAATCCTCCCCCCATACTGAATCAGCCTCTGTTGCCAGAGGATGAGTTATTTTTCCATGTCTGCAATGCCTTCAAGCACAAGTAGTGCCACTGAAGTATTTGAGACTGGCCCTTTTCCACTTCTGTCTCAAAGGGGAAGGCTCTCAAAGCAAAGTGCCTATTAAAGATTAAGCATAAGCATGTGCTGCTGAAGACTGCACCTCAGAAGATGGGATTGACCTATTCTGGATCTAAATCTGGATATCCCACTAGCTTCAGCAGCATACAGCTGCAAGGAGCAGACTGTCACACTGAAAGAGATACGAGATTCATAAACCACTTAATGCATCCTTACTGATACACAGAGCTGAAATTCAGATGAATGAGGCTGATTTTTAAAGTGCTTGAAAGGACACTAAAATCATTACAAGTTTTTTTTCCTTTTAAAAGTCTTTTCTTGTGGTACAAGTTCTAAAATGTGATGTCCTTCTGGTTCGTATCTTCTAGATTTTTTCAGTGTTGACTTACTGAATACTGTTCTCCTTGTTTCTGATTGTTTTATCAAGAGATGTCCATTGTCTTAAAGGCACATTAAGTAGAAGAAACTAAAGCTCCAGAAGAACTACTGATTTGGAATAAATTATTTCAGAAATTCATAGACTGAAAATATTCAGATAACTCTTGGGGTATGAGTGCAATTTTTGACACAGCCTGGTAGTGTTGCATGTTTTGCTGGTTAGCTGTGTTAAGTACTGTTGGGTAGTGGGATCCATGTCATGCAAAGTTTGGTAACGTTCATTGAATAAACTGAGACACAATAAACAGATAAATGCTACAAAAAGGCTTAAAATTCTTTGAACTGCAGAAGTTATATAACTGCCCTTATTGGGAGGATGTTTGTGTGGGAACAGCAAGAACAGTGAACCACAGCATTCTGTCACCTTCCTTTTATTGTCACATCTCCATCCAGCCCCCTTGAGTACAGGGGAGGAAGGGAAAGCATCTGCTTGCAAAGCCACATATTCCAAAGAAAATACTCCATTTCAGAAAACTAGTGGCAGGAGACTTCATACAAGTATAGGATAATAAGGCAGAGCTCAAATCTTTTTCCTGCACAGCACCATTTAGTTAAGAAAATCCATGGAATCACTAAGGAATTTCTACTGTATATCAAGTATTGCAAAGGTTTCTGAAAAGGTACAGCAAAAGTAGGCAGAAGATGCAGATTACAAACAACTCACAGAGAACAGAGGAGAGTTTATTACAGTGTCTTACAAGAGCTCTTCATCCTCTCCCTCACTCCTAAGAATTACTGTAGGAAGCTTGGGTTTGAAACCAACATGAAATGGAACAGCTTTTTACACTGCACTGCTCTCCATGAGGAGATGAACCCTCTTCCCTATGCTCACTAGGTGTTTCCATATTTCTTTTTTCCAGCAGTCTGTCATAACAGCTCGAGAGGCTGGGGAAGTGCTAAGCCACTCCTGAAAAAAATCCACTCTTTCAGCAGCCTTGGGGAAGAGAGGTGTGATCTCTCTTCTGGCTTTGTAAGTTCCCTTACAAGAGATAAAGATAAAATGAATGGTTTTACAAGATGTCAGTCATCAGTACCAGTTTTCAAACTGAAACACATGGTACCACCATGTCACGGGACCTGTCTGATGTCCTCTCTCATCCCAACAGAGCTGGTATAAGTCAGATCAAATGTCCTTGTGAAAGCTGCAAGATGCCTCTTTATTATGATGCACCTTCAAAGTAGATCCAGTGCTCGGGTCCTTCAGATGTTACAGGATTGCTCATGTTATGCAAGTACTAAACAGTTCTTTAAAAATGTGTACCTATACTTGCTGTAACAACTGAAAACAGTTAATTTACTACCCATAGCTATTTAAACACAAATTTAAACAGCCTTTATTCCTGATCTCCTGGATCGGGATCACTTTCTACAGTTAACACTCTGGGTGTCCAACAGCAGCTCCCACTCCACACAAACACACAAACTCCTATAGCAACAGGCACACATGAAAACTTAAAAAAAAGAAAACAAAACCAAGATGAACAGAAAAAAAAACTCACTTCAAGCAGCTTTATAATGCAGGAGTCTGATTAAAGTGGAGATAGTAAAACAGGCAGCAAGACTGAGATGTGACAGTCATTTTACCTCTGCTCATGACTGCATCGAAGGCACACCGATGACCTTTGAGCCAGTTCAGAAGCTGTCCTTTATCTGTGAAAGTTCAAGTCAATTGTGCTTTGAATAAATACTTCTCTGTAGTTACGCTTGAACTGCTGCATTATATACTAGAAATACAGAAAGTGTCCATGCACAGCCCTGAAGCACTTCGAGTATAGCCCTTGCCAGGTCAACTCATGGGTCACAGAGGTCGTAGGCATCACCAGCACACAGAGATGGCAGGCACACTCCCACAGAGACACAGCATCCAGAGCGCCACTGGCCAGACGGAGAATCAGAATGGAAGAAGGATGGAAAGCAAAATTTGCTTGTAGGAGTTCAGCATTCAAGGTTATAGCTGCAGAACCCCAACCAAGCTACTGTGATAACTGGCAAGAGCCTCTGCTACTTGGAGCTCACGAATGGAGTCTAACAGGACTCTTCAAGGAATAATTCAGAGAGCAGCTGAGCTAGTTATTAGTCATTTGCCTTGTTGTTCATTTGTGGTTGTCACTGTGTTCATTCTTAAAAATCCCTCCCTTAAGCTTTACAGAAAAAAAAAAAAAATCCAGTGCTTAAGACAGAGACCAGCAACTGAATTTTGTAAGGCTTTGGGCTGACTCTTACTGGAACACAGCACTGCTTATAACCAACGGGCTTCCCAGTGCCCTCAGCACACTCAGTACAACAAAAGCTGTACAGATCACAGCAACCCTGAGGTAATAAAAGTATAAAGGAAGAGATGGAATAAATGTGAGATATGTATGATAATCTTGCCACCTAGAAGAGATTTTGAGAAGGACACTCTTGCTAATTACACAACAGGAGCAGCAGTGGAAAAAAAATAAGAGTCAGTATATTTGTGTTTTTCCTTTGTTTTACACACACACTCCCCTTAATTGGTATCAGTGCAGGCTTCCCTGCAGAACTGTCACTAGTGTTAAAAATCAGATATTTATAGTCTGTCTTTCTGTCTGTACAAAGTACAGTTGGAATTGATTTTGATCTCCCAGACTGACTGCAGAAAGGAAAGTCTTCCTCTCCCTTCTGTCTAGGTCACCCCATCCTAGTTCCCCTCCCTCCTAAGAAGTTTGTAAGAATTAAAAGCCCTAATTAAACATGATCAACTTGAGATTAGTTTTGTCATCTTCTTCCAAAAAAAAAAAAAACAAAACCCAAACAACAAAAAAAAAAAAAAGGCAAAAAAAACAAAACACACAATCAATGCCTCACCCACCCTATAAACAATAGTTCCATTTAAAAAAATAAATAAATAGTGTGTATATTTCATGCTGAAAAAAAAAGTCACAGAAAGGATTCATTTTTGGTTTTCCCTCCCCCGAACACGACACCAGGCATTTTCTCCCCCCTCCCCTGACGTAGACACGATGGTACATCCAACCATGTGCATCTGTGTTCAAAATGAGTTTCTACTCCTGCACGGTCCCACATGCATCAGGGAGCATCCAGCTTAGCTGCTAAAGCAGAGCAAAGGCTTTCAGGTTTTGGGTATGGTCCCTGCCTGTTCCTTTGGTCCGTCTGTTAAAAGGCTCCTTGCTGCTCCCAGGTCTCTGCTCTTGTCTGTCTCCGTTAAAACGCGCCCTGGTCCCCACGTTCCCGGTCACTGGAGCTTCGTACCCAGCTTGCGCTGTCTGTTCCTGCAAGGCAACACAGGCACAGGTGACACGGCAACCCCAACCCCATCCCAGGGGGCTGCAACAAACCAGGGGGGAAATACAGCAGGATTAAAGTAAGGCACACAAAACTGAAGTGCCTGTGCCATACCCACCAGGCAGATCAGCCCTTCCCACTCTCCACGCTTCCAGAACATCCACCCCATCTTCAGTGTACACAAGCTCACATGTGGACACAAGATTATAAACAACTGCTTGCAAAAACCACAGGCCAGGGAGCTGAAATGCTACTTAAATGAGATTAAATTCTTGGATCACTTCCTCTCCACACTCACCTTTCAGGTGCAGCCATTAACAACTTGCTGTTTCTTTCCTCCAAGCTATTCTACCCACAGCAGCTGAAAACTATCAGCTACATATCAGAAAATTATTTAATAACTGCATCCAAAAGGTCAGAGCAGCAACCGCTCCTCCACTCCCAACAGAACTTACCTTGCTTCTGCTCTCGTGACTGTGTATTCAAACCACAGGATGTTAGGAATGAGGCTGGTATCTCGGATTAAAAAGAACTCTGAAATTGGCCTGAAAACAGACAATGTGGTGGAAAGGGGGAAATAATTAGACTTTCTCCACTGCAATTTTGATTTTAAAAAAAAAAAAAAAAAGCACAAAACCTGCTCTAGTTAACAGTACTATTTTATCACTTCGGGCTGGGAAAAGGATTCTTTGTTATATTTAATCAAAAGCTTATTCTTCTTTCCTTATACAATATTTCCAGACTATATTGCATGTAAATGGCTCTGCAATTTTACTAGGTCATTAGACATTCATTAAGAAAGATCTGCTGTTCATCTTGCAAAGCTCCTCCAGCACTCTGCCACACCTCACAGCTTTAGTAGGGCTTTACAAAATGTAGCAGTTGATCGAATTCCCTCTTCCCAACCCTTATCAAGGACACGTCATCCTTTGTATATATGCATGCACAAGAAAACATGGAGGAACAAAGTAGGTTACACAACAGCCAGTATGCAAAACTGGGACAGAGCCCAGGAATTCTCATTTCCAACATCCATAACAAACCTCCACAGAATAAAGAGATTTACCACGAAGCTATCCTCGGGAAGAGGGGAGTTAGGATCTCTTGTGTGAAGGCAAACCAGGCTATGGCCATGATGCTTCCTGCCACACCTCCATATAGGACTTGGCTCCAGGTGTGGTAAAGCAAATAAACCCTGCAGTGGAAGAGAAGAGTCACCAGACAGGCTTAAAACAACAGGAGGAAAGACTCAGGAGCTGAGGTGTCACTGGACCCACAGACGGTGTGAGCAAATTACCCTCCAGATGTTAAAAGTGGGTGTCTTTTTTCAGTAAAAAGCTGGCAAAAATAGTGGGGGGAAGAAACTAGGAAAAATTCTTCCCTGCTACAGCAGTTTCAACTTGGAGGTCTTCTAGTCTGAGCTTAACTCAATAACCCTCCACATTCTCCTTCATCCATCTTTGGATCAGCTGAAGAACCAATACTGTTAGTTCCCACAAGAGACTTTTTCCAAAGGCCGTAACAGGACGAGTCCCCTCCAGGCCACCAAAGCTGGGGCTTAAAGGCTTTTAAGAACATGGACAGCATTTTTTTTTTGTGATTTTGCTGCTCTCCAATCTGACAGGCACAGAGGCTGCATGACCAGTGTGCTCACTGTGACTGCAGCCACTCAGAGCTGCACTGTTGGCCTGTTATATGTGTGCACAAGCTACAACCAAAATTCTTTTCGCCCATATATCATTCTGATCATCTTATCTGACCCTCTGTCTAACACAGGCCACTTGATTTCCTCTAATTTTGTTTTAATTAGACCATATACCTCTGACAAATTTGTCCTGTCAGAATTTTAAAATAATTAGTAGCAAGTACTCAGCTGTAGTGCACAGTCAACTGTGCCAACAGGTAATTACTTTCCTGTGGAAAATGTGACCCTATTTCTAGCTTGAATTTGTCTGTTTTTCCCATCACTGGAGCTCACTTTACACTTAATCTACTAAAGAGAAAAAAAATGCATGATCAAAGTTCCATTTTCTTTATTCATCTTAATACAACTAAACCTTGCAAGCCAAACAGCTATAAATGTTTTGATTAACTAATGCTCAAGCAAAACAATGGGACTGATCAACTGTAGCGATCCACATGCCGCAGATGCTGGTGTGCCAAGGCACGGGGCAATGCTTCCATGATCAGTGCTGGAAAGGGCGAGGCAGCAAGGCTGGAGCATGGCAGTGGAGCCCATGGGGAACTGGCACAAGCTCAGCTGGTTTGGGGTTTTACAAATGCTTCTGTGAAGCACCACACACGTAGCACCTTTGTTTATTGGGTCTCATGGCAACGCTTCTACAAAGCTCTGACTCGTACAGCCCAGCGGAGAATCAGGTGGGAAAGGCAGGATAAAGAATGCCAGGGTGGCTGGCTGGGACAGGCCACGGGGCTGTATGAGAGCAGAAGACAAACAGTTGCTCCATACCTACTATATGAGACTAGCAAAGCCACTGTGACGAGGCAGATGGACAGCACATGTCGCCATAGTAAATCCAGAAACCTCGCATTGTTTGTTTGGTGCATTCTGAAAGAGATGGAGAGCCATTAGCACAGGGCAGGGAACTGAAAAGTCCTGACCTCTCTCTCCCTCTGAAACCCTAGGAAAGCTCTACTCCAGTGGGGTCACGGGCAGCTCAATCCCATCCCAGCAGCAATCTGTCCCACTGGCAGCAGTTAAAGAGCAGCCAGGAAACCACACGTGTGTCTCTCCAGCTGTGAACAGGGATTGCTGTGATGGAAGGCAGGATGCTCACACTGATGTGAGAGGCATGTGCTGAGCATATGCAACAGGGAGCCAAGACATCAGAGTCCCTCCATCGCCCACAGAGCCAGGAGGAACTGTGAGTTTTGTCTTACTCCACACATACAGCCACAAGACAAAGCCATGCCCCAGCAAGAATTTTGTTAAAGTACAGCAGGTAAACCCAGTCCTTGGTAAGGGAGGTGAACTAAAAAGTCATGCAAGTGGACAGCTGGTATTACCCAAAAGACTGTAGATAACCCCACTGAAACTGAGAAAAAATGAGAAAGGAGCTCTTCATTTCTCCTCCCTATCCCCCACCTCTTCCCTCACACTGGGGCAACATCACAGCTTAGAAAAAGAAAATTGGGAGACCTTTACTCTGACAGGTAAAAGGAAGCCCACTCACACGCTCCAGTTTTCAGCCATGGTAACTCCAGCCCTACATTCAGATTGAGACAGACATGCTCCAATCCCACCCAAGCCACAATAAATTGTGCAGGTCCTCAGATTTAATTCCATTATCCCACTCAAGTGGCACCCAGCAAGGGAGCCACCCATTTCAGGTGTTTCAACATATTAACAGCCATAACCTGACCTGGAATTTTTACCTTAAATAAAGGAACAGAAAGGAATAGACAGAGAAAAACCACATGAATTGGGAGTGGCTGGACGGCATCCCATATTTTGTGGTCACTGTTGAATGGGCTTCTGGGAAGAGAAGAAGAAAGAATATGATCAAGGTATAGTCAGCAGATGGAACATTCCAGATGTGAAGCCAGACCACGCTGCTGGAGCACGCACAGAGTTCACAGGACGCGTCCCTGCTCAGGTGGCTCTGCCAGCCTTTTTACACCCAAACATCCACAGTCAACATGAGGCAAAGGGGGAAAACCCCTCTAACCCCCCACAGTCAGCATTCCACCCAAAACTCCCCTGACACCACCACACTCATGGTCCATACCCTACCTTCGCATGGCCGAGGCTCCCGGATTACATTTTTTATTAACCAGTTCACTCCCTCGTTGAACACCAGCCCTCCCAAGAAAGAGATCTGTGAAGGCAAGACAGCTGTGTCACCCCCTCTAAAAGATCCATCTACTTACCAGGCTCTCTCTCTCTGTTGACAAAACCCCAAACATTATGTTTCTAATTTTCTTTTTTCACTACTAGAGTTAAAACCAACGGCTTCCAAATTCTATACCTGAGGAAGGAAAGCATTTCTTTTCAGCTCACTTTCTATTTGGCAACACATTGTGTATATGCAGCTTTTCAGCAGCTGATACACAGAAAGACAAAAATGACACAGTAGGGTACTTCTGCCAGCACCTTGCACCAGCAAGTGCAGAAAGTGACCTTTTTAATAGGGCAGGTTTTCGGGAATTGGCTTTTCCCAATGACCAACAGGGGGAGTGCAGACACTGCTATTTGGGTAAATAGTTTAAAACAAAGGTGACTTTTTAGGCTTTCTGGCTTTTCCCTCTATGAGTATTTTCATCTTGAAGCTGCTGTCTTCAGTCTAAGATGAATTCACATTCTGAGCTAAGCCAGACCTGGCAGCACTTATTTTTACTCTTCAACTCCACAGTTCATACACCTCCCCTAAATTAGTCCTGCTGCTGTGATCAAATTCCCAGCTGGTGATGACACTCTGCCTCCTTAACACTCAGTCCCATTCCACGTGATGAAGCAAATTTTCACTCCACATCCTGAGCCACAGATCAGGCTGCTGCAAGTCAGCCAGTATCTCTCTCCAGCCCAGTGGTGATCTCCCACATGAAGATCTGGGAATCAATCTCAACACTTGTCTCATTACCAACACCAAACAAGTTCCTGTATTCAGAAACCTATAAACCCGTGCAATAGTTACTCTGGCTTGGTCTCTCTTTTGGGCCAACACAAAACCTTTGAGTTACCAAAAGCAAACAGCTGCCTTTCCTAGTTAAAAGCCCTATTCCCAGGTCCCTTGGGCCACTGCTTCCCAGGACCCTGTGGCCCTACATTTGAAATGTGCTGTCAAAATCCTTTCAGTGGCTCCTGTTTTATCTGTTTACCGAGGGCAAATGTTACTAGAGGTTTATACGACCTATAGGGAGTTGATCCATGACACTGATTCCCAACTACCTGGCAGAGCAGATAGAAAGCATTGTAAGAATTTGGACAGAAATAAGTCTCTTCTGCCCCTGGTATTCAACTCACATTTGAAAAGCAGCCCTTAAAGACAGATACACTCCCTTGGAAAGCTGTAGGTTTTATTTTTTAACCCCTTTTCTGCCTCAGTAGTTCAAAGAAAGTGCATCCTCCTGTGTTACACACATCATTTCCTGCATATGCTGCCCAGTGCTATGATCCTCCTGGATCTTGGGAGTGTTCCCTACTCTGCAACAGCATTCTGTACTTCCTCAGACATCTCCCTTGATGGTTCTGGACAGATAATGTCCAAAACGCAGCACAGAGTAACAGAGAAGTCGGCAAAGGCTGAGCAGCCTTTTAACCTCGCACAGGTGCTAAGTGTCTCCTGCTGTTCCCTGACAGGAAGATGCCTTTCCTAAGCTTGCTCCTTATAGAGAGAAAAAGAAGTGTGAATACAGGAGCCCCAGGTGACAAAGGAAAAGAATTTTGTCATAAGGAGAGGCTGGGAAGGGAGAGAAGGACTCACCGTGTGAAGCTCTCTCTTGAATATGATGAGTGTTACAAAGCCAACAATAATGAATATTGGACCAAGACTCAAATAAGCTAAAAGCTGGCCAGAGAAATCACCTGGGGAAACAAACAAGAGAAACCAATCAGTTTGAACTTCACAGGTACTTGCCTGCCACCACAGCGTGGGTCAGTCAGAGACCTGGAGCACAGAGCAGAGGGGCAAACTCAGCACTGCAGCCAAGTCCCCCTGTTCCAGTGACAGAGGAGCCGAGGCAGGGAGACAGCAGTGCTTCCAAGCGGGTTCAAAATCAGGGATGAAAGGAGCCTGGAATCGTTCAGCAGAGATTACTGCCACCCAATTTACAACAATAACCATGGGTGTGGGCCCAAAGCCACTTTAATCCAACATAAGCACAGGCTGCTGTAAAAGAGGCAGCATCTTTCCCTTCCCCTCGTTCCTATTTCCTCTCTGTGCCATCAAACAATCCCCAAACAAATCCTTTCCCACTCCCTCACTAAAATGGGTTAGTTTTCAGCTGGATCAGGTTCCTAATCTGTCTCACCATGTGTCTGCACGAACACTAGCATTAACAAAATGGGAAGGAAATAAATAGCTAAACATAGCAGGCGATGTCAGGGAAATAAAGGAGGCTCTGCATTTTTAATCAGTAGCCCACTTGTAGCACACAGAAGGGGATTTGGGCCTCCAACCCAAATAATTAACAGTCTAGTTATCCCCCAGCGAGAATCAGGCAGTAGCAATGGGACCTCAGAGAGGTCACAAGGTCCCTCAAAACCTTTATCCTGAACTACAACAGACACAGAAGTGAGCAGCAACAGTAAGGAGCAGCTGTGCATTTTGATCCAAGTTTCTCTTGCCTCTGTTCCCAGAAAAGAGACACATACAGAAGTATTTGGAGAAAAGATGTCAGCAGAGATTCCAAGGAAACAAAAAATTATCAGAGTAATTTTGCTCCAAGATCACCAATTCATATCAGAAGAGCAAGAACTGTCTGCCAGAGACTCTTTAAATACAGAAGTCCCCACAAACTCGCTGTATGAACCCGGGAGCAACAGAAGAGATGGGTAGTTTTTGTATTGGTTCTCAGAGACCAGACTCTCTCCATCCCATCACTGAGCACAAAAGGATCAGCCCCCACATAAATTTGTCCTCCTTCCCTCCTCTCAAAAGGAAACAGGATGCCTCTGCAAGGCTGAGCACTGGACTCATTCCTAGATCAATTCCACTGCAAGATACTGAGTCTCCCCAGCCCACACACCCACATTTCAAAGCAGCACTTGGTGAAAAGGACTTTAACCTCAGCCTCTGAGTGCTGGAACTGATGAAAAAGAAGTTATTGCCCCTTTACAACAAAGTTCATGCTGCTGTTGTTATTGCCACATAGTTGGGGTTACATCAAGCATAGTGCATGGAAGCCTCTGGAATTCCAAACTCTGAGTTAAATTTGGGAACCACCAACATCATCAGCAAGGATTATTAGCAGGAGTTAGGTGAAATGAGAAGATTTGGAGGACAAAACCCCCCAAGTACACTGGGTTTCCACTGAAGTGAGGTTCTACTTTGGTTTTAACTTGAAAAGCATTGAAATACTCCGAATTTGAAACTTTTCTTGCTCCATATGGCAGGTTTGTCTTGCAACAGGTGTGTTCCAAATGCTATCAAAGCAATGGATTATGGTAACATCAAGGGGAAGTAAGTAACAGTACCAGTTACCTGGCAATAGTCAAGCCCCTTATGGTTTTACATAAATCACAAACTCTCAACAAAATGAATTTTGTCATCAATGATGAGGGAATTCATGAGACAAGCCACCTTGTCAAGAGACAATTAAACTATCCTGAAAGCCTTAGGAATACCTTTCCAATAGTCTCAATTCCAGCATTACCAAATGAAGAGAGCTCATCATCAAGAGATCACCATGTTTCAGATCATTCACTCTGTTAATCCACGGTACATAAAGGCTTAGCACTTCCAGACGAAAAGCCATAATTTTGTCAAGCAGAAACCAAACCAGATTATTTATCTTCTCAGGGGGTTCTATTTCTTGTGCAGATGGTGAAAAGGTACTTAAGCAAGTAGTCTTTTAATTTAAATAGGATCAGCAGTAGCAAACTCAAAATCCTCTGTTATGTTACGTGATAACATTCCAAATCAATCAAATCACTCCGACTTCACAGGCACACAACCCACACCTGAGTGGGGAACCAGACACCATCACTCCCAGATGTGCCTACAGGCACCGAGCCCTTTACTCAATCTTAACATAAAAGCTCCTCAAATATTTTAGCTGTCCATTTGAAACAGAGCAGATATCCCTAATAATACTTCATGTTCCCGTGGCTAATGGCAATTAAACAGAGTCACATTCTGAAGCCACTTCTTCTACGGGAGGAGGCAAATAAACAGCTGGGCACTAGCTGAAGGCAGCACTGGAGCTGCCCCAGGAACACACTAATGCCATCACAAACAGACCCGCTGGATCAGCAGCTCAAGGCAGAGCTGCAGTGACTAAAGCAGCCCTGAAAGGACTGGAAATCCCCAGTGGAGGAGGCAAAGTGAGCTCTGAGAGAAAAGGCCAGCGCTGCTCAGCGCGCAGTGCTCCAGGGGCCTTGGAGCGTGATTACTTCTGTCACTCCTGTCTCCTCTCACGCTCCAGTGCACTCCGAGACTTATTCCCAGGGAAAGGAGACGTGCAGGAGAGCCACAGTTGAAAGTCCAGCCAGATCTAGCAAGCAGCACCCGTTCCTTTTTTTAGAAAAATTAATTTTCCTTTAATTTACTAAAGTTGGGAATTTTAAAGCAGTTCCTCCGACCAGTAGGAAGAGAGACAAAAATCTCTGCAAAAATGCAAAAGGAGACTCTACTTAATATACATCTTGGGTTTCATTTAGTTTTAAATTCTGCTTTTTGGAAGTCCAGCTTTCCCTGGACATTATTTGGAGCTCAAAAAGCAAAAATAAAGGATGCAGCTACCTCATTTTTGGGCAGCCAAGAGATAAGTACGTGCAGCACTATACATAGCTCAGACACACACTATTTTTTTCAGCCTTCATTCAGCATCTACTTCTGCTCCAATTCAACATTTTACCCAGCATCCTGTCAGTGGAAATATCTGAGCTTCACCACATCTACTTAACCTGTATAGGATGTAAAAATGTGAATCAACAGCCCCCAACCACATCCTACCACAAGACTGAGCTTTGCCACCGCCACTTCCTATTGAAGGATCTATTTGTGGCACAGCCGCTGGTTGTGTGTTCTTGGCTAAGTCCATGTGTGCAATTTGAACAGACAACATGCAGTGTACGTGTGTCATGGGCATATTCATCACTAAATATTCATGATATAAAAGAGTCATTTCCTCTGCTTGTGCATATCTCCATAACACGAGCTGTGGGACAGCAAAAATATCTGCAGGAGGCTTTAAATTATGGCATAAAGGCAGGAATCAGACATAACTTTTGCAGGGAGATTAAACATAAACCCTGCATTAAAGCAGCCAAACAAGAGTGGGATCTGCTTCTTCCAAGAGATATTGCTTAGCTCTGGAATGAGCCCTGACTTGTGAGTTCCCACTGCACAAAATCACAGGAGGGTTATCAGAACAAACATTCCTATAGGAGCTGCATGTGCTGACACTGAACAGCAACAAGAACTGCCAAGCCAAAACACAGACACAGCACCAGCACCTTTGAACCTCTTCACCCACAGAATGACTCTGCACACATGTCCCTCCAACTCTGCCTGGCTGTAGGAAACATCCTGGAGAAACTGGGAAAATGGGAATATTTTCTGTCATTTTGCAGAGAAAAGGTCTGGCACACCAGGTTTCTCCTTAAAGAATTTGTCCCGTGTGAGGAGGTCCAGAAAGTCTCAGAGCTCTAAGAATCCCAGCTGCACCAAAGAGAGGAAGTTTTCTTTCTTTTCTCCAAATAATAATAAAAAACCCAAACAAACCAGGAACTCAGTGTTTCTCCAGTGAAACTCACCCTACAGACAGGAAGTCCCTGAAGACGAGTTTTAAGTCTGCAGCACAAAGTCATCCCATGCAAAGCAATGCATACGGGAAAAAACAACCCTAATTATACTCATGACATGACAGGATTTAGTTCAGTTGTTATCAAACAAAAACCCTCACACTTAGTGTGTGCCAATACCTTCAGAGGAGCATCCAGTGCTCTGCAGCAGTCAAAAAGGCAAGAAGAACATTTTAAAAAGCTCAACAGAAGATACTGTTACAGCACTACAAAAATTTATTATGCAATTCTGGTGTCACCAGCTAAAATGGGAGAGTACACACAGAAAAGGCAAATAGAATGGGGACAAAGATAAGTATGTGACAGTAGCCATTCAGAAAACATCAAATAAATCAGATTTTCAGCTGAAAAAGGAAAACAGATGATACAACAGTTCTATAAAGTCATGAATTATATGGAGAAATTGACAGCAAACAATTGCTGCCTCTCACTGCACATGAGAGAGTGTTTGATGAAACTACTGAGCAGTAGACTTAAAAACAGAAAAGAAACAACAACCACATTAAGCTACAAAGCTCAGTGCCAAAGATACTGTGAGATCCAAAGCGGAAATGGATTCAAAGAGCAATTAGACATACAGCTTTTATACATCCATCAAAGGACTTAACAGTCCTGATGCAATCACCAGCTCATTACTGGAAGGACATAGGGAAGAAGGATTATTCCTGCCTACCTGCCAGCAACCTCACACTATGCCAGATCATTCCTTGGTCTCACCAAAGCAGAACTGCTAATATGAAATGCTCCAGGACCAAAAAATTCTGAAAGCACCATCAGGATGATATTTTTACAGGCTGTCCTCTGCAGAAGCGTGCTTCAGCACACCCAGGCAGCACTGCCATGGCTGGTTTTTTTTCTCCCTATGTTTAAGCCTAGCATTCCCTGTGGGTAGTATTTCAGTCAGGTCTCCAAGATTCCATTCCTCAGACCAGTCTGCAGTTGATTACCACAGTGTTCATCTGCTGTTTCTCATTTATTTGCTCTAAGTGGACATCACAGAAAGCCCAGGAGAGCTGTGCAGCCACACAAGCAACTACAGATGGATTTGATGTACCACTATTGATAAGGAAACATTAGATCAGGACAGGGAGCACCCTTCTGGAGACACCTCTCCCCTTCAAAATTAGAAGAAGAAGCCCAAATCCAGGCTTTGTCTGCCAGGCATAAATCAGCAGTGACAGCTTTTGACCTGGTCCCAGAGAGTGGGACTGTCACCCATGGCAGATGCAAGCTGGGGTGGCAGCAGTTCTGCACTGGAAATCTTTAAAGATGTGAGATTTCCAGAGGCAGTTGCCACAGTGGCTCAGCAGCCTCTGGGATCAGCCAAGAGACGAAGCTGTTTGCCACGGAGCAGTGCATGACATGCCAAGACAGCTTAATAATTGATGTTGGTAAAAGCAGGATCTATTTCTCATTCCGACCCCTCTCAGCAGCACAAGGCTGCATTAACTCCACTGTGCTGAGCACGCTGCCAACATCACTACTTTATAAATATACATTATCTAGAAGCTTTATGGACCTGGACTTTAGATGTGCACAAGCTGAACGTAAACAGCTTTCTAAATAAAGTTAAGAGCACTTTCCCCAAATCCAGGTAAAAGCATCAGACCTACCATCTTACTGCAAGTCAGTTTTTTAAACCAAAATGTTGTCTACCTTGACTTAGTAAAGCCTTTGACACCGCTTCCCACAGCACTCTCCTGGAGAGCACCCATGGCTTTGATGGGTGCTCTGTTTTTGGGGTAAAAAACCTGTACAGGCCGAGATTGGCAGGGGATGGAGCTAAATCCAGCTGCAGCTGGGCACCAGAGGTGTTCCCCAAGGCTCAGTTCTGGGGCAGGTTCTGTTTCAAATCTTTATTAATGATCTGGACAAGGAGATCGAGTGCACTTTCAGACAGTTCACCGATGACACCATCAGCAGCTGGACACTGCTAAGGCCCCACCTCAAATCTGGGGTCAGTTTTGTGCCCCTCACAACAAGAGGGACATTGAGGAGCTGGAGCATATCCAGAGAAGGGAACGAAGCTGGGGAAGGGTCTGGAGCATCCAAAGTGGCTGAAGGAGCTGGAGGGGCTCAGCCCAGAGCAAAAAGGACACTCGGGGGGACCTTCTGGCTCTGCACAACTCCCGGACAGGAGTGTACAGCCAGAGGCAGG
The DNA here is from genome assembly GCF_017639235.1 of Corvus kubaryi. Taxonomy (NCBI): domain Eukaryota; kingdom Metazoa; phylum Chordata; class Aves; order Passeriformes; family Corvidae; genus Corvus; species Corvus kubaryi. The sequence continues at coordinate 5,425,083 of NW_024582065.1, read as the reverse complement.
TCAGGCTCTGCTCCCAGAGAACAGGGACAGGAGGAGAGGAAACAGTCACAAGTTTTACCAGGGGACATCTAACTTGGATATTAGGAAAAGCTTCTTCACAGAAAGTGCTGTCCAGCCCTGGCACAGGGCTGCCCAGGGCAGTGGTGGACTCCCCATGCCTGGAGGGACTTAAAAGCTGTGTAAATGTGGCACTTGAAGACGTGGTTTAGTGGTGGCCTTGGCAGTGCTGGGGGAACAGCTGGACTCTGTGATGTCAGGGGCTTCTCCAACCTAAATGAGTCTATGAAAATAAATTAACAAACTCATACCTCTGGCTGTTTTATTGTTTTAGTCCTTTATCTCCACTTTAAAGGCTTTAATAAATAGATGTTTTATCCAAGATAAACACAGTGCCCATCCCCTCCATATACAACCCTAAGCTGGGTAGTGATTTACCCCTCCACACAATCATCTCCTCCCTTTGCCTGTTTAAGGGCTCTCAACACAGAGAGAAAATAATCGGGTTATGTCACATTGTTCAAGATCTGACAGATAACCCTTGTGCAGCAATTTCCACCACCATTTCCCAAACCAATCCAACAACTGGAGCACAGGACGCTCTGTGTATACTGCCAAGTTCAGATAAAGAGATAAGATACAAAAATGAATATATCAGTACTACTGGCAAGATTATTCCCCATCTCTCCCGAACTGTCACATTAATATATTTGAGAAGGGGAATGGCAGAAGAGCTTACCGTGTGGAGGAAAATACAAGACAGAAAAGGAAATGCCAGTATTTCACATAAAGCATCACAGAAAACCATGAAACAGCCATAAGGGGGAGGGCCAAGAAATAACATACCTCCAGTGCCAGATATTTTTTCAGTGTTGTCACATTTCAAGTCTCCTAGCTAAATGGGCACTTTCAATCCAGAAGATCCCTAAGCACTTTAAAAGCTTTAGGAATTGCACTACTGAGAGGAGCTTTCATCAGGAACTAAAATCCAGCTATTGAAACAGGACATACAGCAACACTTCATGGCAAATAGGGGGCTTGCTAGGAGAACTGGAAATATTGAGAATAGTGTTTAGACAAGATTTGGATTTTGTGCAAATGGTTAATACTAACACTCCGACACTTCATTTTTCTATTATCTCTGATTATAACAAGCACCCAAACCCAGTACAGCACAAAACACCCAGAGGAGCTCCAAAGGACCACATATACTGATGGGACACAGTTTAGACATCTGCCAGCTGAACACAGACCCATTTGCTCTCGCACACTGGCAGATCCAGGAATTCATTCCACCTGGGTCGGGCTGCTGGTGGTGTGCAGGACTTTAGTGGATCATATCCGTCCCAGCTGGAACAGCCCATCCTGCACTCAGGCACCTATTGCTTCTCAACGCTGCCAGGACCCAAACCCACCTTGCCAAGAGCTGAGCCACGAAACACCCCGCGACTGGAGTCCTCGGGGCATTTCCCTCGGCGCTGACTGACCAAAGTGCTCCCAGAAAAGCCACTAGACCCGCCTGAGACAGGGACACCCTGCCACCTCCACTCCCAGCACAGTCACCGAACTCCCGTGGCAGCCGAGCGCACCCCGGGGACATGGCCACCCTGCCACATCCCCGCTCCCTGGGGTGCCACGAGGGGCCCCAGAGTCCGCCGGCACGGTGACACGCCAAGCCAGACCCCCAGCACACGGAGCAGGGAGGTGACACCAACCCCAGCACGCTGCTGGGGAAGCGGCGGGAAGCTGCACACCGTGGGTGGGACCCACGCCTCGAGGCCGGCGGCGACCACACATGGCCAGAGGGCTGCAGGGGAGGCGAGGCTGCGGTGTGGAGCGGGCAGGGCGGCAATGGAGGGCCGGGCGGCCCCGGGACCCCCGGGAAGGACCCGCTCCCCTCCCCATTCCCGGACCCCTTCCCCGTCCCCCCCCCCGCAGCACCCCAACCCGAAGCCCCCACCGCGCATGCGCAGCGCCGCTCCCGCCGCGGCTCAGTATCTGGCAGAGCGCCTCGCCGCCCCCAGCACGCACGCGCGCCCCGCCGCCTCAGCACTGCTGCTCAATGGCTCACTATTTGGCAGCCGCCAGCCCGGCCCTCGGCGGCGCCGCAGGGCGGCGGGAAGGGCCCCGCGACGGGCGGAGGCGCGGCGGGGAGACCCGGCGGCGGCGAAGCGGAGAGTTACCTGCGGGATACTCGACGTGAGTGAGGGAGACCGGCCGCCACGGCGCGGGCAGCGAGCACTCCCCGACTGCGGCCATCTTACCCGGATACCGGGCCGGGCCGCTACGGCCAATCGGGACGCTCTCGAGGGGCGGTGCGGCCAATGGGCGGGGGCGCGGGGAGCGGCGGGCCAATGGTAGCGCGCGGCAGGTGAGGCGCCGGGCGGCCCAGCACCGCCCAATTAAACATCCAGCCCGGGGAGCGCCTCAGCCAATCGGCTGCCGGCACCGCGGCCCGGTAGTGGGTGGGCACAGAGAGCGGCACAGCCAGTCGGAGGAAAGGCGGGCGGCAAGACGTTTCATCATTGGCCAGAGGTGCCGTGCGGATGGGCCAATCAGCAGCCCGCCCTGGCGCCAGTTCTCAGCCAATCAGCGGCGGCGCTGGCGCGGCGGGCGCGGGGCGGTGAGGCGGGGGCTCGGCGGGAAAATGGCCGGGCTGGGCTCCCCTCAGACCCCGGCGAGAACGGCCCAAGCTCCCCTCACATCCTTACGCCCCGGCGCGACCTGCTCCAGGTTCCCCTCACACCCCGGCGGGAACAGCCCAGGCTTCCCTCACATCCTCACACCCCGCTGGGGACAGCCCGCGGGTTCCCGCTGTGGTGCTGCCCTCACACCCCCCAGCCGCCCCAGTAGCTGTTGAAAAAAAAAAAAAAAAAAAAACCACCGAAATACATAAAAATATGTGCATTTAAATGAGAATCGTTCATTTCAAAAGAGTATTACTACATTCAGCTCTATATCACAGCATCACTGCACTAGCCCGCGCACATTTCTATTTGCCCCACACAGGAGTGATTCACTGGTAACATCCAAGCCCCGTTGAAAATGCACATTTGGATTTTTTTAAATAACACTTAGGAACCACCTCTGTAAAGGACGAGCAGCTCCCGTGTGGACATGCATACGTGAAAATAAAAGCCTGGAATAAAGTAATCGAATCTCGGAATGGTTGGTTTGAGAAGGGACTTCAAAGGTCATCTCGTTCCACCCCCTGCCATGGGCAGGGACACCTTCCACTATCCCAGGTTGCTCCAAGCCCCGCCCAACCTGGCCTTGGACACTTCCAGGGATGGGGCAGCCACAGCTCCTCTGAGCAGCCTGTGCCAGGGCCTCACCACCCTCACAGGGAACAATTTCTTCCTTAAGTCCTGGCAGAAAATCCTGTAAAGATTCTGCAAATGCCAGGCAACACCTGGTCCAGGTGATACTTTTTTTTCACCCCCAAATACCTTTAACTACTAAAATCACCTACTTTGAAGACCAAGCCAAAGGAATGTTCCCATATGCGACCCCAGAAATAAGACTTACCTGGGGAGCCTGAGGAAAAGCATTGCACAGAAAAGCTTTCAGAAGGCAAATCCACCTTCAGACCAACCAACCAAAGTTAATTCAGTATAAAAAAATTAAACTTACAGAAAAATAAATAGGCAAGAGCCCCACAAGAAGTGATCAACACAGGCATGAAGTTGCCTTTAAGTGGTGTCAGGAAAGCACACGGATCAGGATTTCTATCCCATAAATTAAGATTTCAAAAAAGGAGGAAACTCCTTTTCCTGCAGTTGTAATATACCTGCTTCAATTACGATTACATCCCATTAATTTCAACAAGCTCTTCCTAGCTGACATTCTCCCTGGCATTTCAAAAAGAAAAATAGCATTAAAGTCTTATTATTTGGAAAGAAAGAGCAAATATTTACTGCAGGAGCTCAGTTCATCGCACAAGACTGCTATGAGGGAGCATGAGTGATTTACTGCTTTCATTATTCAAGTTAAATAAATCTCCTCCTTTCCAAGCTATTGAATGTAGAGTTATGCTGGCAGAGTGGATTACATTTGATCTATGTACCATGACAAGTACTGAAAATTGTGGGCTTCATTGCTGTATTCACCCACTCCTTCCTGAACAGGAGAAAAAAGTGTCAATACATGGAGCAGCCTTTGCTCTGTGCCTCAGCACAAGAAAGCACAAAGCTGCTCTGGAGCTGTAATGAGTGTGGAGTCTGACTCCATGGAAACTGAGATAAACTCCTTTTAACTCTCTCAACTAATGATCAGGGTGTGGCGTGAGACAAAAATTTTCCTATCCACGAATATTTTATTTGCATACATCAGAGTTCATGACAGGCTTGCATTAATGCTAACAGAGACTAGTTTTTACTTTTTTTATTTTTAAGCATAAGAATGAAATTTTAATCACTGTGGAAGAAACAGCCTATCTGATTCAGTCTGGTTTCTCTATCATCTGAAAATGAAACTATTTAAATCCACTATAGTTGTTTCAGAAGAACAAGAAGATGATTTTCTCGCCTTGCTCAGCAGATAGGCAGCTCTGATACCAACCTGCAGGCTTTAGTCTGGGTTTCTCTCACAGAGTTTGGGAAGCTGGTAAGTGCTACAAGAACTTGGACAATGTGTAAGAGATTCTGCTCTTCACTGGGATTTTCTGTTATCACTTCATCACAGCCTCCTCACACCACACTCCAACACAGCCAAACCACCACAGAAAAATCTGAAAAATTAAACCCCACAGTTTCCAACCATGGTTCAAAGTACAAGGAGTTGTTTTGTTTATTTTATAGCCCACTTCATCTGTGGACTTGTCAGTAGACCCAGGAAGACTCCCCATGCAATTAAACCCTTTAACTTTACATTTAAACCTTTCAAGTTCATCATTCTGGCCCTAGGAACAGCAAGCCTAGTTTGACACCATCACTAGAAGCAGAGGTGCCACCACAACTGTCACCTAAATCAGAAACCAAAGACTGAGTTTCTACCACGTTTCACCAGGAAATTCAGGAACAAAACCCACAATCATGAAGGAAAGTTTTATTTTACTTGTAATGCCCACATCCTAAGATTAAAGATATTTTTTAAAAATCAGCTGCAAAGAAAAAGATAGGAGCAAATCAAGAACAGATTTTTACACCTTTAAGAAATCAAGAAAAAAATAGGCACAAGTTTACATTCATTAGTTTCAGATATGGCAGAGGAATGTTCTACTGAAGAGGGATAAATAAAATCCTGCTTTCCCACCTCCCTGTATGAGACAACACAAGTCATGCTCTTCAAAGCCACACTGATTTTGTAGATACAAGGCAGATTTTTCCTCATAATTTTATTACTGTGCTTAAAGATCATAAAGACCCTCCTAGAGCAATTTGGCATGGTCTCTACATACATACTAAAGTACTGCGCTTGTTACAACCTCCACATAAAAAATGAAAGTCATGCATATTTTAAATTCTGTTTAAGCATCAGACACTATTGAGGGATTTTACTTCATGGCTGCTAAGCCACTTTAAATCCCCATCAGTGTTAAAATCTTGCAAGTGTCAGCCCAGGATGATTTAACCCCTTGAGAATAAGGGTTCATCATAAAAAAAGGTGAATGTCTCATCTCAAGGGATTCTACCCAAATACACATCTCAGCTGCTATTAATACTGAAGAATTTCCTTTGTTAAACACAGTAGGTGGGGGAAGGGATTTTCTAGGGATCTCAGGAAGCCAGAGGGCAGGCAGGTGTTCCATCATACCCTTTAACTCTTCCCTGCAATACAGGTGAGTATGAGAGTCACCTTTTGGGCTGGGCCCTGCAACCCGAGGGCTGCATCCAAAGGAGTTGAACACAGCAGGTCCCTGACAGCACTGCTCAGGCCAGGGAGAGCTTCTTCCACAGGAACAACTCCTGTGAACCCGCTGATCCTTGCAGTTCCCTTCAGAGGCTGCAGACACCTTTCTGCCTTTCCTCTAGAGCTACACTGGGATTGGGGAGGGACAAAGAGCAGCAAGGAAATGAGGGGGAGATGTAGAGAAGTTTAACATCCATCCCAGTAAAGATAAAACCAGTTTGTCTCGGCAAACATCCTTGGCTGGTGCAGGACTAAGTCACTGCTGGTGGGCAAAGGCAGAGAACTCGACTTTCAAGAAGCTGCAGATGTTCCCGAGGCCGATTCCTCTTTACCTTCACTGGGAGGGCTGTGTAACCTACTTGCAATAAGGGCTAAGCAAAAGCATCAGGCTGTAATAAAACAGTCTTTCTTCATTTGATTGATTAGGAATTTACAATTCCTCTGCTTAAAAAGCCACAGTGCAAGTTAGTGTTCGCTTCAGGGGGACCCTGTTTCAGTATCCTCTCCCAGAAGGATGCAAAAGCTCAAAGTTAGCGGCCAGTGTTCTTGTCTGTACACAAAACAGGCAGGCTGCCCAAGCACTGAGGCCAAAAGACACTCAAAATAGTAAATAAATACACATAAAACAACACTAAAAATGAGAATTTAACAGCACTGATTGTTTAGAATTACAGTCCATCTCATTACGTTAATCTTCATATTTTAGCATCTTTTTAATCACTATACAAAAGCTGCTGAAGTGACTTTCTTCTAAACCAGCCATACAAGAGCACAAAGCACTATCAACATTATCTTTTTGGCAAAGTAACTTGCTTTCAGAATATACCATACTTTCGAATCACAGTTTACATGTAGCAGGTGTGACATGCTAATACAACATCCTCCATTTCTTCTCTTCCTGCACACTGCCAGGAGCAAGACACCTCAGAGACCTTTCCTAGTTTCAACTGCTGTCTCTTAAATCCTTCTCATAACAGTTTATTCCATGCAGCCTCACTTGGGGCAGCTGCTCCTAATTTCTGCCTCAGCGTTGGTCCTGTTTATTGCATTAATCTGGTTTCCACGATAAGCCACATCAGTCTGATGTGCTTACAGAGCACCAGATGTTACTGTGCTCTACACGCACCCCCCTGCAAACATCTCAGGAGCATTTCAAGGAATCAGAGAGCCACAGAATGGGTCAGGTTGGAAGGGACCACAGTGGGTCACCTGGTCCCACCTCCCTGCTCAGGGAGGGTGACCCTAGAGCACATGGCACAGCACATTTATCTGCTCCTTTTATGTCCTCCTGTTTACTTTTTTTCTCTGTTTACTTCCTTCCTGCTTTTACCAGCAGAATCTACAATAGATATCTGAAGAGGAAGAAAGCATTTGTATTCTCCAAGCCCACGGACTGATTTTCCACTCATATGGAAATTCCAGATTCTTACATATTTTTTTCCACTTGCAAAAATACATCCAGATAAGCCTCATGTCTTTCACCCAGAACAGACACAAGGGGTAACTAATCAGTCTGGAACAAAAACAGTGAAGCTCATGTTTTTGTGGAAGTCCTGAAGACCTCCTCATTCCGAGGGTGGGACTTGGACTTACATGTGGACTGAAACAGAAGAAGGCACAGGCTGGATCTCAACCTTCATCTGTGGTGCTGTACTCACAGAGGACTCAGCAAATCATTGCAAATCTCACACAAAAGCCAGGACTGCCTCAAGTCAATGGCATGACGCTGAGTTGGGAGAGGTTTAGGTTGGATATCAGGAAAAGGTTTTCTACCCAGAGGGTGGTTGGGCACTGAACAGGCTCCCCAGGGAAGTGGTCACAGCACCAAGCCTGACAGAGTTCAAGAAGTCTGGGCAACTCTCTCAGCATATGGTGGGAATGTTGGGGTGCCCTATGCAGAGCCAGAAGTTGGACTCAATCCCGATGGGTCCCTTCCAACTCAGCATATTCTATTATTCTGTGATTTTGATGACTCTCTAGTTCAGCACACTCCACTGCTGCTGTCCTACACGAGTATCCAACTCAGCTCACATCCCAGAGGAGCCAGATTCCAGGTGCTTGCTGGGCAGTCAGGATCCCAGCATTTGAGAAGCACTACCATATACACACATTTGATCATTACCCAAAATTATGTCGTATTTCTTAGGACTGACAGACGGTAAAGAGTCATTTCCTCTCTAGAAGCTTGATCCCAGCTCTCCAACTATCCGCACGCATAACCTCACATCCAACATCTACACCTCTCGCTACCCTGTGCATAACAGCAATAAGCACCATGTTATTACCCTTTCCCTCTGCTTGTACACACCCCACACCTCCGACCCAGCAAAAGCTGCTGCTGTCTCATTCTGAAATCCAGCAAGGCACTTTGATGGATGCCAAAGACTTTGTGCAAACACAGGCAGGATGCAAATCCCTCCCCTCCTCACACTAACTTGCCTTAGGGGCAAACACAGACCTCAGCAACCTCCTAAGCAAGGATGACCAGGACACAGAGCTCGTCATCATCTGGTCTCCAAAGAGCAGCAACACCAAGGGAACAGACCAATTCCCCTAGAGCTTCAGACTGCTTACAGAAGTCTGCATTTTACTTCAGTGCTTTACAGAACTATTTCTTCCTCCCCAGGAAAGAAATCTTTGCTAGTCACATTACATGTGTTAACACACTTAGGGTAAAAATTAGCAGTAATTAATGTCTGTAGGAACACAGCAGAGCAGAACAGTAACAAAAATCCCAAAGCAAGCAAAGCTTCCTTGAGAAGGTAATGGTCAAGTGGAGAATTTCCCAATGATATTCCTGTTCCCACGCACAATCGTAAACGTCGGGGATTTACCTCCCAGAAAACACACAGGCAAAATAGGTACATACATTGCCCTATTCAAGAGAATTGGGCAAAAATCTGGGCCCGGGCAGTTCAGGACACGATGTATATATAAGACATTGAAAGTAATAGTAATAAGAAGAACAGGAAGGTGGAACAAAGGAGAAATTCAAACCATAAGCTGGCAAGTGGTCCTGGATCCATCCCAGCAAACACTACTGGCTACAAAAAGCAGAAGGTCCCGCCAGATTGCTGTGTCTTCATGTAGTCTTGCTGCCACCGCTGCACTTTGCAGGTAGTTTTATCCATCTCTGGGAGGAAAAGGTCCCTGTACAAAAGCGTTTTCCTCTGCTGACATCAGATGAGCTCCTCCTTCAGCGGCTCGGTTACGCCAGGAAGCATGCCGTTCATCTCTGGGGAAGTCTCGGTACCCAGGTATCCTAAGAGGATCTCGCTGCGCCGCCGCGACAGCTGCAAAATGTCCTCTGCCAGCAACTGCACCGTCGTGTACCTCACATTGTCGAAGTCAAACATGTCCTTCAAATATTGGACGATCTGGTGCTGCAAAAAAAGGAAGGTTTACAGTCACATTCCTTCACCTGCTGGTACCAGCCACCAAGGGCACATATCAGCAGCTTTAAGCCAGCAGACAGGAGTCCCACACAGATGAGGTACAGAAAAGCCACCTTACCTTGAAGAAGCTGCAGACTTCGGATAGCTGCTGCTTGGGCCCCAGAAAACCAAAGGCTAGAACAGGACTGACATGCTCCGATACGGAGTAGAAATGAGAGATAAAGCCATCTGGTACCTGCCACAGGGAAGAACAGAATTAGATGGTCTTCATTCTCAGGCAGAATTAGCAGCTTATTCCAAATCAGCCACCAACTTCCCTGCCAGAAAGCTTCAGTAACTGAAGTTAAGAGCTATTTGGAACATCTCCTCCTGCAAAACTACATTTATCTTTCAGATCCCTTGAAGGATGACTAGAGCTTTGTATCTTCATGTTTCTAAGCTGCTATTTCAAGAGGAAAATGAACAGAAGAAAATGAAAAGCAATCACCAGCCAGCCTTTATAGCCTCTATTTATAATTTGCTGACCAAGCCAGGAAAGGACATGCAAATATCCAAGGCAGAGCTACTGCATGACAGCACCAGTAGAGCTTCTAGTGCTCTCATTTCTCTCTGTGCCATCTCAGGAGCCAAACCCCGTCATACCAGCTGGCTGTTGGGACTGAGCTGAAAACTTGCCAGAGGCCACAGACTCTGTGGCAGAACTGGGGTTGTGAAGTTATGGCTTCCTGTTCCCCAGCTCCATAAACTCGTCTGCTGTGATACTTTAGGAAGTCACAGATTTAAGTGAAACTCATCAAGTAATGGCTAATTAGCATCAGCATCAGGGAGCAGAGCAGTGCCTGAACCATTCCGTTTGGTGCCAGCAAGGAAAATACAATTCAGGAGCAGTCCCTTGTTGCTTGGGATCAGCAGCCACTCCTACAGTATTGTGAGCAGGGAGAGGGAATACCAGACAGGCAACACTGTCATTTGAATCCTCACATTAAGAGAATAAGGGAGAATAAACTCAGATTGATTCAGTAAAATACTGGCATAGCACTGGAGCAGTGACCGCAGGACCCCAGGGCTCTAAAGCATCACAAAGAACGTGACTCTGTTCAGTCTTCTACCACTTAAGACTTCATACTTTGTCAAGATCTATGTGTCCTCTTTTCAGCCTCAAATACATTAGATTATTTCCCTTTGGATTAATTTTGCTTACCATCAGAAGCCTCCTTTTTGCTTTCAGAACTGACCAGCAAGCAGTTGCTAGAGCCTACAATTAACAGAGAGAGCCCATTAGCTACTGGGATTACTTAAAAAAACCCAAAATTTACCAACACATTGTCATCAAAACATCAAAGCAGTCGCCCTTTTGTGCCAACAACTCTAAAATGACAAAATTGAAGTGAACTGGAAGCAGATTTAGCCACTTCAGATCCATTCCAGAGAAGCCAAAGGGTTTCTGAAGATTGTTAATATGATCTGACATAGTTGCCCAACAGCCCACAATCCCCTGTAAGCAGGCAGCTGTTACAAAGTGCCATTTTATTCTCAGTCTATCAAACTAATCAGTCTTAAAAATACAACTGGGGGCAGGACTAAAGGAAAGCTTTGCAATTTCAGCTTCAGTGTCTGCTGAGGTACTGCCAGAATGAATGGCCATGTGCTAAAACCCACATATTTTTCCCTGTATTTTGACCCTTTTATTCTCATTCATAAAAATAGGTGCTGTCATCTTTTAACATCTCCATGGCATCACTGATAAAGGCCCCTAGAGCCATAAGTCTGGTTGCCGACCAGATGCTTTCAAAATAAGGAAAGCTTTCCTGTAAACAATTTCCATGCACAAGAAGACTGTTGTTTAGAGCTTCAGGAAAGCGTGGCATTGATAAAGAGAGAATTCAGCTGAACCAGGAAAGATGAGGTTATGCTCTTTTCTGGCCTTGGCACTGATCTCACACTCACACCAGCACTCCCCATCTCACGCACCGTCTCCTTGAAGCTGTCGGACAGCCAGCGGTTGCGCAGCACAGCCAGCACGGAGGAGGGAGGGTTCTCCAGATCCTCAAAAGCATCCATGAGGATGAAGTCCAGCACAATATCAAAGAAGCTCATGCACACCACCTGTCAGGGAGCAGAACAGTCTGTAAAGGGAACGGGTTTTAAAGAGACAGGCTTTTTTGGTTAGAAGCAACAAAATGTAACAAGCTGAAGTCAATGTAATCTTATTTCACCAGCAGCTCTTTCATTCCTGGGCCATTCCTACATTTTCATTATAATAGAATCACAGTGGTTTGGCTTGTAAGGGACTTTAAAACCATCCAGTTCCACCCCCTGTCATGGGCAGGGACACCTTCTACTAGACCAGGTTGCTTCAAGCCCCGTCCAGCCTGGCCTTGAGCACTTCCACGGATGGGAATTCCACAACCTCTCTGGGCAAGAAATACCTTCCAACTCCTCTGCAACTCTGTAAAGATAATGTCTTTACCAACCCCTCTTCCCTCCAGCTCCTGCTGAGTGGTCGGCCAGGTCTCTTGCTTCAGGGCATAACGCAGCATCTCCTCGTAGCTTTCCAGGAAAGCTTTGGGATTCTGGGAGAGCAGAGGAACAAAACAGAAGTTTGACTACTCAGATTTGAGCTGACATCAACATCACAGTAGTCACCACCACTCAGATGAAGTTTTCTTCTTCCAACATACTGGACAAACTCTGGGGTGGGATGGGGGAACAAGTGTCCCTGTACTCAAGACACAGCTTAGTTGTTACATAAACTTCCTACCTTTTCAGCTTTTGTCATCAGTCCTATCACCATCTGCTTCCCAACCTCTCCAAAAAACAGCTGATTGCTTTCATCCTCCAGCAGCTCCTGCAAAGGGAACACAGATGTCTCCTGTGAGGACCTACACACCCTCAAATTCTGAATTGGAAGAAAAAAAAAAGGACGGGACATGAAGCAGTGCAATGCTGCACACACCAGTGTCATTAACCTTTAACAAGCTGGAATCTAGGAAACAAAACTGCACTCTCCAGGAACGTGCTGCTGGCAGCCATGTGCCATGGAAACCTGGGAGCCTGGAGCCAGTCTCACCTGGAATGCCTGCCTGACACAATGCAGCTTCGCCAGGAAATCCTGGTCACTGTAGCAGCCAAGGAGCTCTGTCCTAGAGGGAAAGGGGAAGAATTGCGTAAATTCCAGTTCTCCTGATGTTGGTGCTCCTACCAACTAACCACAAAACTAAATTCCCAGTTTGTGCATAGGAGAAAGGAACAGTCACTTTCTCTTTATCCAGCTCCCTGGGGGAACAGAGGACCTCTGCCAGGCTGGTACAGGACTATGCCAGCCTCCCAGAACAGTCACACTTCCTATCACTAACTTCCTGGGACAATTACTCTTTCTTAACATGTGAGTCCCTAAAATCTGGGGCTAATTCCCTGGGAAGGCCAAACCCCAGCAGGAAGGATGCTGTGATTTTATGACCCCAAAGGGTTTTTCTGGTTATGGGGCTGCTCAAAGGCAAATGATGTGTTCACAGTGCCGCAGGGGACACAAGATCCCACAGCTCCAGCTGCCTCTTCACCTCAGCGTCCGGCACGCAACCTTCCCTTCTTTCACCAGCTGCAGAGCTTCTTCGTACGCTGCCACTGGCTTGGAGAGGTGGAATGGCATTTCCTCAAAGGGGAGAGAATCAAAGAGCTGCGGAGGTAACAAGAGACGTGGGAAGAAAAAAATGAGCTCATTAAATATTTGCAAATACACAAGAGACTGCACACAAGCAAGGTAGGCCTTCTTCAGAGAATCTTCAGCTAGCAAAGTTTGTCAGTGACAACTGTTTCATGCAAAGATATTTCTTTTTCCACCAAAAGCTGTCTCAGCTCTGACATAGCCAATGATCCATAAAATTTACACTACCAAGCCACCTTACATTAGATAACAGCACTTTCCTAGCTGTTATGGCATGTTTTCTACAGTAGATAAGAAGATGACATGAAGTGCTGGTTGGAAAAGCCTGCACCATCCCCCTCATTAAAAAGCTTTTCCTAACATCCATCATGAGCCTCCCAGCCTGGGGCTGTTGCTCTCTGTTTGATCATCTTCCTCTCCCAAGATGCGTTTGGATCTGCTGACTTTGTGCCTTCCCTCCAAGCCACTGGGCTGTGACACACAGCTGACACTTCAGTCACCTCTGCTGCAGAGAAGAAGGAATCCTCCGAAGCCGAGCTGTCCTCATCATCCGTCCGCAGCCGCAACGATCCGTCCGCCAAGGGAAGCATTAAAGTCTTCTCTGGAGGAGAGAAAGAAGCCACACGTGTTGGAGTTCACGGACCAACATTCCTCTCAGCTCCTGTGCTCTCTTCCACTCGCACTTTGTCACTCCTCCTTTACTTGGCTTACAGAAAAGACATAAAACCACGCAGGAAACTGGCATTTTACTGTAGTCAGATGCCCTACCCAGATCCAGCAGCACGCTGTCCGACGGGAGCGAGGAGCCAAACTCTTCCTGGAGGTGGTAGGCTCGGTGCAAGAGGGACTCCAGCTTCTCAGCAAACTCCCTTTTCTGGGACTCCTCCTGGAACACACATAAATGCCACCCTTAGTTAGCCAGCTGGGCACAGACAGATTGGACAGCACAAATATGGGAGGAAAATTTCAGTGAAAATGGGATTTTCAGTTTGCAGATTAAATGATTAAAAATAAAAAGAGAGAGGAGTCGTTAATCCTACAATGCAGCTAATAATGCACGGAGAGGGAAGCTTCCACACAGCCTACTCAAACCCTCTGGCTTTTGAGCTTCACAATTTTGTTTTCCTCTTAAAAAAGGAAGGAAGAACTCAAGAACTTTAACCTGCCACCCAGAAAAACAGGTATTTTAATAAGTTCTACACCACTTAATTCTCCTGCCTTTTGACTTTAGCCTCATTTCCAGGAGAAATAGCATCAGGAAACCTGTGTTGAATATAACAGGATATCCAGAACTGGATAACAGTATTTAGATTAAGGTGCTGGGTATAAGCAAAGTTTGCTGTAAGCAACACAGGAGGATGGAGAAAAAAAAAAAAAAAGGTGTGGGGAAAATAAGACTTGAATGGCATCTTGCCTTCATGCCCCTATGTTTGCATGAGTATCTCACCCGGAAGACAGAAGCATTAACAAGAAGCACAAAATCTATTTTCATAATGAATCAACTGGTCTTAAGGCAGTTTTAGAAACACTACAGGGCTCTTCAAGGAGAGCCAACAACAACAGAATCCAGATTTTACTTGGATAAATATTATCCAGCACAAAAGACAAATGTCCCACATACTTACTACACCAGACTGTTTACAAAAGGCTGGGAACACTTTTCCCAGTGAGAACTCCTGGAGAGTTGGGAGTTCAGTTCCTTTCACAGCCCTGAGTTACAGCAGGTTTTTTAGCTTTGTGGCTGTCACTGAGCCATTCTAGTTTAGATCTCCTTTAACACAGGTCTTCCCTGCATAGTCCTCAAGTCTCAGACAGCAAAGGGCTGTCCTAAAATCCTGGCTTCTGTAGCTGCAGGCTGAGTGAGGTACACATCTCCCTGCAGGGACCAGGGCCACACTCAGCTCCTACCAAGTTACCACTGCTTTCCTCATCCACACACACACAGCTGGGCTCTGCTCTCCACCCAGTTCCCAGAAGGGACAGTGACCATCAAGATCTCCATTTTCAAATGCATTAAAAAGTTACAGAGACAACACTGCCAGCCAAAGCTGTGCTGCATTCATCACAGCCTTTTCTCACCACAGGCTGTGCCACGGGAGGACACGTGTGACAGTGAGTGACACAAGGCTGGAAGGTGGGTAGAAAAGCTGGGGAATGAGGGGGCGAGACATATTAAAAAGAGAAAGAAATTAAAAACACCCACTTCCATTGCATAAGGAAGCTGCAGATACAGACAGCTCTTAAACAGAGTCTGGCCTGTCTCTGCCCTTAATTTGCTCTCCTTTTAACCTCCCACTGTTTACTGCTTCCAGCACCCAGGCTGGCCTTTCAGCATGTGGGGACCTACCTCTGAAAGGTTCTCAGACATGCTTTCTTGCTGCTTCCTGCTGTCCCAGGGCACAGGGGTGCTGGTACAAGCACTGTCCCTTTGCCTGATGCTCAGTGCCTGTTCCCATTTCTGCAGGGCCTCCTCAAACAGCTCCATGCCTGTAAACACGACCAAAACCTTTGAGAGTTCCAAGGCACTCAGGAACAAAGAGATACAGGATGAGTCTTTGCTCACTCAGACAATCCAGCAAAGAGGGAAATCCCTCCCCAGCTGAAAGAATAAACATATTCCCTTTCTTTCCTGTTTAAATATGGTTTATTTTGGATTAGAAGGAGAACATCCCCAAACTGGTTAGAACATTATCCATGTTACATTCAAAGTACTGTTCTCTGCACAAGAAGAGCCTGTGCTCAAGAACAGTATTTTGGAAGTAAATTATTCACTGACAAAAAAGATCTTTTTTTTTTTTTTTAAGAGAAGATGGGATTTTTATTTGAGTTTAGGCTGAGAATGGAAGGGAACTTTCTGTTAGAGTTCTACATTGAGTGCTGATGCTCTGTGTCAATTCTCACACCTTTCTTGCTCTCACAGTGATAAACAACCCCCCAGGGGAATGACCTTGTGCCTGCTTACCTTGAACATAGAGGCTTTCTGCACTGGAATCACCAATGGCTCCAGCATCTCCCATTGCCTGGGCCTCCCACATCCCTGGGGGTATTGGACTTGAGGAGTTGACTGCTACCATCTGCAGGAAGGGAGCAGAGGGCACCAAATGCATTTAAATTCTCTCAAAGTTAGAGATGCTAAGATCAAACAAACACCAGTTAAACTTCAGCAAAAAGGCATTTTTCTTCCCCATGTTTGCCCTGTGCTCCCCTGTATTGATAAGGACTACAAGGAGAGCACTGATGGAGGAAACAGCCCACGAAAGGTCCAAAGCAATCACTACAAAGGCACCAGGATTTTGATGGAAAGCTCATGTCAGCCCCAGCTGCCTGTACAAAAAACACTGGAAGTGACAAGGAAGAAAGCACAGTCCAAACAAAAGAAACAGTTTCCCAGAAAAAATACAGCTGAGGAATCCCCAGAGGGCAAGGGGAATCCTCACTCTTCTCTTTGTAACCAGACCCTCTCCTCGGAGGGCTGAGCTCAACAATCCACACAGCAGTGTCAGCTTTGTCCAGTTTCACACCAAGGTATCAATGTCTTCTAAAGTCTGACCCAGTAAAGTGCTGGATTCAACACTATCAGTGACTAGCATTTTCCTGTGGCTTAGAGAAGGATGTCCAAACATGAGCTTGGTACCAAAAACAAGCTACAACAATCAGCTGACAGATGAATTCCTGCCCTGCCTCCATTGATCAATCCCTGTGGGATGTTAATAAATCACCTTGAGATCCAGAACTGCAAATCATCAGCTCACTGCTGCCAATTTACTTACTGGATAGCAAAGAGGAGCCCAGGAAGCAAAGGAGAGCACAGGCAAACCTGCAGCTGTGCAAAGGATCACTTGTTTTTCCACCAAGTAATATGAAAACTGTAAGTACAGGGTCAGCTCATCTGTACAGAAACAGATGCCTGTCCGTGGGGATATCCCCACCCAGGCACCAGCAGTGGGAAAAGGCATTCACGGATTGCTTTTTATTTAAAGAGAAACAGAATTTCAGTGTTACAAAACCTGGATAGCATCCGTGTGAACTGAGAAGCCATGGGGGAATTACGTGGATGCGAGTCCCTGTGGGGGGACAGAGGCCAGAGCTGGACACAGCTTGGTGCTCACAGTCACATCCCATCACACCCCAGCTCCCCAGGGAATGCTGTGCCGTGCCCAGCGCCGTGCAGGCACTGCCGCCTGCTGGAGACACACTTTGGCCAGCACGGATTTTGGCAACTTCTGGTGCTTTAGCTGTACTAAAACCAGCAACACCAGCATGTGCTGTGGGGTCCTGGCACCCAACAGCTCCCTTCGAAGGGATGATTTTTCCCTCTCCTTTCCCCAGCATTGCCAAGCAGCCTCTGAGCCTGGGTGATGACGAGGGAGGACTTTGCAGCCACTCACAGAGGTTCATCTGTGCCCCCCTGCTCCAACAGAACATGAGGCTCTGGGCAATGGGGATGTGAAACAGGTCTTGAAGCCACATATGCTTCCAGTTTTGGTCTCACAAAAGGTGGATATAAGCACTGATGGCTTCTCCTGCCTGGTTAAGCCTGAATTACCAGTACTGATAGGCTGCTTTTTGGCTTTGGAGGAGGCAGAGTGACTGGGCTGTGTTCTCAACCTGTGCTGTTTCCTGAACAGAGCCATCAGATTTTAGTAGCTAATTTGAGTTAATTTGGTTTTAAGAACAAAGCAAGCTGTGAGCAGCCCCAGCACAGAAGGGAGAGGCTGCTGGGCCACCCAAACCCCCACCATGGAGGGAAGCAAACAAGCTCTCCATGGCTGTGGGACCCAGAAACAACCCAGCCTAACTCCTTGAGAGGGTCACAGACAGCTCCAAGGAACCATGGCCATGTCCCACAGGGAAATCCCTCCTGCAGCTCCTCCTTGGCCAAAGAATTGGCCAAGGAATCCTGGAGCTCTTGGCCACAAAAAATTGCTGTTTGCAGGGAACTCCAGACACTCAGTGCAAGGTTAATATCAGAACCCGCCCTACAATTACACTGCAACCTGTTCTGCTCCAGAGGCTTTGGCATTCTCCATGAGCCAGTACAAGCCCAAGGACTTGGTGATCTCGTGACAGGTACATGCACTGACATCTCCCAGCCCTGCCAACAAGGTCCTTACCGAGGCAAGGCTGTGGGAGGAACTGGAATGTTTGCTGGGCTCAATGGAGGAAATCCCGCTGAGCGTGTCATTGCTCTTGCTGCCAGGGCTCTGGACTCTCCTGCTGGAGTATCCTGCAGTTGGGAAGGTCACACAAAAACAGGATTTTAGGCCCAGGTGACTGCAGCAGGGAATAGGGAGGGGAACATCACCCTGTCCAGTGTGACTGTGAATGGGCAAAGCAGCATCCAACACCTCGAAATAAGCCACAGATCTCCTGTCTGCTCTGCTTTGCTCTGAGCCTAAGAAAGCTGGTGTCAGTGGGGATCTGAGGCTGAGGAATGAATTCACTGCTTATGGACAGCAAGAGACAAGTGGAAACAATCAAGCAAAAACTCCTCCACCTTCCCTCAGGACAGGCAGAACACAGACACTGCTCCCTTGATTTTCATACATTTCACCAAACAAATGCTTAATCCCTAAAGTGCTTTGCTGAGAGCCTGGGTCAGTCTTACCCCTAAAATCAGTACAAGCAGGTGAGGAAGCTGGGAGTCACCGCAGAGCTGGATGGACACTCCCAACTCCCCAGCCTGGCCCAGGCCACCCTCCCCTCCCCTGAGCAGAGCACAGGACCCGCACTGACGTCACGAGATCAATGCACAACCAGGTCACTGCGTGCCCTGGTCATTACTGGGCAGCGTGGTAATTGTCCACAGGCTGCCTGCAGGAAAGGGGATGGGAATGCAAACCTCAGGGAATACCTCAGGACACCTTTTCTTCCCGAGGACTGTGAGCTCAGAGTGTCTCCCTTTGCTCCCCAAAGCCTGTGCTCATGGCACTGCACTTCAGAATTCCCACTTCATTCCCCATTGAAGCACTACACCAATGGCTGTGCTTTCCTCTCCCCCTGCCTTCCCATCCCTCCCCGTACAAAAAATCCTCTTTGGGGATTTTTCCCTTTTTGTAAGGCCAACCTTTCTTCACGGAGGAGACCCTCCTGGTTGGCAGGATGGGCACTGTGATCCCTCCTGGTTTAAAGCCACACTTGTCCGGAGCAATTTGTTTCTTTCGGCGCCGCCGCCGCTTCAGCTGATGAGCTGCAAGAGCCAAGGCAACCGTCCCCAGAGCTGTGGCAAACAGCACCTTGCGCAGGCCTGGAGAGAGTCGCAGCTGAGAGAAGACAGACTTTAAACACAAAAGAAATGGAAGAGCAACAATGAAAAACCAATTCCATTGCCTTTTTTAAAAAAAAAAATTTAAAACCTGTGTTAAACATGAAACACGTTGGCTTTACCCTCCTATCTACAAAACAGGCCCCCTGCTACACAACTAAGACATAGCAACAGAGAGACTGTGAAGCATCATTTTGACAGGACCTGGAGAACTTGGTCTCAATCCTCATTGCCAAAAAACACTGCAAAATCTGCACACAGCCTGGGACAGATGCAATCCAGGTTACCCAAATTCAGCTCTGAAGCCCTGGCGTGAAGCTGAGCTTTATTGCTCCAAGTGCTGCATCACTACAAGTGGGGAACGTATTACTCTTCTTTGAAAGACAAGTCTTTTTATAGCGCCTTTGATGAAGAGAAAGATTGAACCTGGGTATTCTCCCTGGGAGGAATGTGGGAAGCGCTTTTCTCTCCTCTCCAAGCCCACTCAGAACAAGTCTCTTCCACCACCCCGAACTCCCCCTGAAATTCCTCCAATCCCTCAAACTGCCCAGGTCCCCCAGCACCACCCCAATTGTGCCTCCATCTCACGCAGACAACCCCGCAGAGCCAGCCCCAGGAATGTGACAGGAAGACCTTTCCCGCTCCTTGTACCTGCCCAAACGTCGTGTAAACAAACACGGGGATCTCTGCCACGGTCATTGCCAAGGCCTGCATGATGGACATTCCCTCTGTCCTCCTAAATGCCATGTCTGCACGAGGACCTCGGCACCTTCAGGAGCCACCACGGGGAAGGGCACTTGTGGATGCTGTGTGAGCTGCTCACAAAAGAACCCAACTTTTCTCTGACATGTGGCTCAGAGTCCTGGAATTGGCCTCCATCCAACAATCCTCCTGCGGGAAGAGGGGAAAAATCGGGTGAGTGAGGGGAACACACACCCTGCTCCTCCTTGCAGTGCACTTCACAAAACACACACCAGGTCACTTGGAACAGCGAATACAAAACATCTTCTCACCAGCAGCAGCAATTCCTTTGCTTGTCCTACCAACCACGGGGACAGATTCCCAAACTGCTCTATGGCAGCAGCACCCTCAGATTTAGCAGCTCCCAGAAATTTCTACATGTACCAGAACTGCCAGCACATGGCTGGAGGAATTTTGTTTGCAGTCCCAATATAAAAAAGCCCCACTTATCCCAAATAACCATACACACGTTTTCAATGCCAAAACTCTGCTTTCACACAACTGTCTGTGCATCACAGCCTTGCTCAAGAGCCACCAACCAAAGGGGGTTCTCCCAGGAGATTTCCATGCTGCCTGAGCTCCCTCGGAGCTTTGCTAGCGGGGCTGGGCAGGAGGGATGTGCTCTGGGCAGGAGGGATGTGCTCCCGTCAAGGACAGAGCGGCAGAAGGCACCGCCGTGTGACAGAGCCCCGCACCCACTGCCCCGGGAGCACCGACGGAATGTTCTCCGGGCACCGGGAGCCCGCACGGACCGGACACCGGCCATGGGCTCTCCCCACAAGGTTAAACACAACGTCCTGGCCGCAGCAGAGATGAGCAAAGTGCAAGGAATTTTGGGCACGGAAAACAGCCTAGGGGTTACCATACCGGGATAGGGAGTACAGGCGCCGGACGTACCAAGGCAGCCCCTCTGTCCGGGCATCTCCCCCCAGCCCTGCCCGCCGTGGGCAGCCGGCGCCGGGGCTTAAACCCACCGGCCCGGCGGCGAGCGTCCCACGGGACCCCCCGCACCTGCACTGCAGCACGCAGGGCTCCCGCACCCCCCGCAGCCCCGGAGCATCCCCGCACCCCCGACATCCCCCGCATCCCTGAGCATCCCCCCTGCGCCCTCAGGTGCCTCGTACCCCTCCGGCATCCCCGGGCCCCTGCACTCGCTCACCCCGGGGGCATCCCCGCCACCCCCGCACCCTCTGTACCCCCCACCCCCATGACCGGATTCAGCCGGGGGTCCCCGGCTCGGCGCTTCCCCCTCCTT